>NW_027466542.1:0-545000 GCF_050575085.1 Anarhichas minor | reverse complement strand
GTTATAGTCCAAGTATGTGTGGATTGTGGCTGAGCACTAACCTGCACTTAGGAGGGTAAGGCAGTGACAAAAGCCTCAAAAGCTCAGACTCATCACTTTTACGTTACAAAAACACTGATTTTATGAAAAGGATTTCTGTTGATGTTCTGAAACTCAACTCCAAGGACACTGGGAAGTTTGAGGACTGGACTATATCAAGAATCAGGACGTATATCTTTAAAGTATTCACTGAAACTTTAGAATAAAGTGTAAACCACACAAACATGAATACATCACCCTTTGTAACAGACGTTTTGGTGATTTACGGGATCAGATTTAGATTTTTCAATTTAAAATATTTTAAAAATATTTGCTATTTAATGCCAATAATTTGAGCGTAAAACAAACAACTCATTTGAACATTATCGGTTGATATAGTAGATAGGTACAATCTGCTCAGTCGCTATGTGTGTTACCTGGATATGTCGCCCCAGTACCACTCGGCCTCTTGCAGTGAGCCTCCCGCTCCTCCGTCCTTGGTGCCGTTGCTGCTGCCCCCTCCCAACCCGACGGAGCAGGGCTGCTGTGGCTTTGCCGGCTTCGGAGGAAGAGCTGGAGGAGAGAAAGAGGCAATATGTTACTATTGGGGAAAAAAAGAAGAGCTGGTGTACATGCACTGTGTAACTTGAACTTTGCTGTAGAAAACCCCCCCGAGGTCAACCACCCATCCATGACTGCTGATGGAGAGGAAGCGAAGCAGTGTAACTACTCTCCCCATATTTCATTACTTTACAGCGGCGTGCGACCAATTACACCAGAAGAGGCTGGGGAATGTTTTCCATTCATCCCCAAACATGCACACACACACTTCATATGCAAATTGTAACACAGCAGCTGTTTTTTTTTTTACACCACACAAATGCTGGAGCGGTGCAGTTGGTGAGCGTGTTGCTATTAAACACACAGGCCCAACAGTGGAATGACAAGTACAGCCCATACATCATCACAGTAATTATTCTGTCATAAAGCACATGCAACACACACACACACGAGCCTGTGAGGCGTTTTAGGTCCTGAGGAGGAGAAGGAAGTTTGTTACGACTGCCAACACCTTTGTTTTCATGGAGGTTCTCTCGTCCACCGAGCGGCTGCAGGGAAACCTCCCGTTAATCATCCGTCGTTGATATCATAGCAGATGATGTTAAACTTGACTCTTCTGGTTTGTAACTCGGCGTTGCTGGCTAGGTTCACTCGTTAAAGTGACTAATGGATGATTGTGCTAGCCTAGTTATAAAAAGGATTTTTTTAAAACAATACACGTTAGCATTTTCTGTTTTTCTCAAGAGTTAATTTTTTCCCACAAAAAGTGCATTGATCTTTGGGGTCAATGTAGCAATCTACAAAATCAGAAATGCACATAGCCAGCTGCGTTTTAAAGTCTGAAGGTAGATTCAGCATGAATGCTAACAGCGTTACCAGGCCTGTTGGGATAATTATCGGAGTATGGTACCATATATGGACATGACCTCAATCATTTTTACTGACATCGACATTTCCCTTTGTCATTACACGCAGTGCGCAGACACTGCACTTTTTATTTATAGAGCTCAAGAGTCAACAGTTATTTCTGTTTTATCGGTTTATGCTAATATCATTATACCAATGGCATAAAATGGTCTACAAATGTCGTTTTCGGGACAGGCCTAAGCATAACAAACACAAGTACTTGTTTGCTGCCATGCTGTGTGCAAACAGAGAGCTAGCCTGAATATGACCCACAGTACCAAGACACACACACCAAGGTTTTTAGAAGTCTCCAGGCACATCTGGATACAGTTTAAGGAACAGCAGTACAATTACTGGAGAGCTCCCATCTCACACACACACACTTTTAGCTCTGGTTTAGACATTGGTATAAATTGTCACACAGTTTAAAAAGGGGGCTGAGGGCCCCATAACCACCAGAGGGCCATAACACTAGCTAATGTGTAGTACGTTATTTAACATATTTAAATGTCCACATAAAACTAGATTATAGATCATGATCCTCTTTGTTACGTAACAATCTCCACCTGCTGTCTTATAGTGGTGTGATTTCAGTTACTACAGGACATTGTGTGTTATGAGCAGTGAAACAGTCTGAATTACAAAAACAACAGCCAGCAGCCTTGGACCTTTTGCTCACTTCATGATGTGAAGACCTCATCAAATAGGTTGGCCTGCTAGTAAAAAAAAAAAAGATTGGTACACACACACCAAGAGCAGATGAGTAACAGTGGCATCTCTTCTTCCTCTCCTGTTCTTTGTTCTCCTTCAACCTGCTCTCTCTTCCTCCCTCTCTCTCACATCACCACAGCAGTCAGTTACTGCAGCCAAAGCTGTCATTCTGCAGCTGCACTGTTCCCCTCTGTCTTCACACACACACACACACACACACACACACACACACACACACACACACACACACACACACACACACACACACACACACACACACACACACACACACACACACACACACACACACACACACACACACACACACACACACACACACACACACACACACACACACACACACAATTAAAAAGGTAACAAAGAAGAACACTGCTATAACAGAAATGCACTGTGTGTTAGCATGTTGCTCCCAGTGTGCAAGTACATGGACCCCACAACGTAGAGCATCATAAAGGACAATAGATTGGCCCTTTGTCATCTTCATTAACAATTATTCTAATCTTTTTTTTTTAAGGTTTAATTGATGTCTCAATAAAATGTTAAACATCTTAAATTTGCTGAAGTCATTTGAGCAAAAGTTAAAGGACTACATCAGTAACAATAAGATAAAAATGCATAAGTTTAACCAGCAAAATGACCCTTTGTTGCAAAGGTCCATTGGGAACTTGAAGCATTAAATCAAGCAGAGTGGGTGACCTCTGCAGCATTGATGGGGCCGAACCCTCCCACTCACTGGACAACGCTCGTGATGAGCCGGCTCCTTCAGACCTCTGTCCTGCTTAAAACAAGTCAAACTCACTAATGACAACCATCCTGCTGAAGAGGACAGAGTCTGAACACGTCAGGAAATATGAGAACTCACACAAATGTATTGTTCTAAATCTGTAAAAATTAAGTACACATCTCTCACAACTACTGCGAGGGAGCAAGAGGGATGGTGAACAAAGGCAGCCTGCCTCCTCCCTCCCCAGACAAAGGAGCCACACACACACACACACACACACACACACACACACACACACACACACACACACACACACACACACACACACACACACACACACACACACACACACACACACACACACACACACACACACACACACACACACACACACACACACACACACACACACACACACACACACACGTGACAGCGCGGTAACAAAGATCTTTACTGCAACACGAGTTTACATGCAGAGACATTACGACATACACTGCAGAACTTAAGCAAAAACACTCAAAGCACGTGAAAGTGAATGAACCGTTCCGGAGAAATCTGCTCCTCGATCTGTGCTATTTCCACGACTTTACATGTGGACAAAGTGAGGAGCTGCAGGTGGCGTGTGTGAGCAGTTTGTGGGTGTGTACCAGCGTCACACACACACCTCACACATGGAGATGCTCTACAGCGCAAGACTCTTCAGCTTTTTAAATCAGAATCCAGATTGCTGCAACATTAGACATATCCAGAGCCATTTCTATTTGTGTCTGAGCAACAATTCAAAATGTAAAAAAATATTAATTTACAACATACAGAGCAAAACAGCAAATTCTCACATTTGAGAGACTGGGACCCGATAGCAATTGTTATTTTTGCTATACAAGCAACTTTCTGTGGATCGACTTATCATTGCAGCACTAATTCCCCAAATTGTCGAGTACAAAAGCAAACTCAGCAACAGAGAAACAAGGAAGACAAACGTACGCACACACACACACACTCTGAAAGTGTTAAGTCATGTGCTGCAAGAAGAATCAAAGAGGGGACTGCAACAGCATAAAAGAGGACAAATATGAAAAAGAAAGTGTGAAACTAGTCAACATTGCAAATGAATGTACACAGATTGGAGGAGGAAAAGTGAAGTATGAGAAAGAGAAGACAAACAAAGGCAGTGACAAAAGAGAAAATACACCAAAAGATCAAATTGGTCTCTGAGCCTACCGTCCTCAATCATCGCACTCTCTGTTAGCTGCATGCTGTCACTCGTCTCAGCTGATTCCCTCCTCCTCTCTCTCTCTCACACTCACTCACTGTCCCCCTCTCTCTCCTCCTCCTCTACCTCCTCCTCCTCCTCCTCCTCCACCTCCTCTTGCTCTCTGCTCAGTCAGACTGAAGAAAAGAGTAGAGCGAGGCTGCTCCTAAAAGACAGCCGATGCTCTGACTAATCCCTGCATAGAGGCCCGCCCCCTCGGCCAATCAGGCCGCAGCGAGGGGGGCGTGCCTCTCGATAGAAAGAAAGAAAAGGAGGGGGGCGGAGCTACCCGGTGGTATATCAATTCCTTCTGGGACACCACACACACACACACGCGCGCACACGCACACGCACACGCACACAATCAACAGGTCGTCTCCTATTAAACACAGGGTGACTCGCAGCTCAACGTGTGTTTAAGAGTCTCATTTAAACACACAACTAAAGACATATACGCAGTGATCTAACAAATTAGCTCAAACAGTCCATAACTTAATAGATATTAAATTTACAATGGTATAAAAACAGAGAAAAACTGCAAATCCTCACATTTGAGCAGCTGCAACCAAAGGATGCTTGGTCTTTTTTTTGGAAACATCAAACCTTTTGGGACAAAACGTGAACACACAGCCCAAACCAATGAGCCAGCTGCCAGACCACTAAAATAAATAGCACTTATCAAGTCAAATTATTTCACACCCTCACATTTTCTTAAAATTTCCCCCCGACAATTCCAAAATTTGACTCAACATCTGCTTTTATGTTCGCGGAGGAAGACCGTGTGATACGTGATCCGTGTGGTTGAAAGCTCTGAAAGAAGGCAGTAAGTGGACCTTGAGTCGGGATTCTTTTGTCAAACAACTACACTAATGCGGATTCTGTAATAGTTTTAGCCCATATGAGGTTTGGTTTAGCGTGTGCTTCGTTAATGTGCAGATTATGATCCTGATACAAAGCTCTATTCACTCAGTGACATATGGACAGGATAACAAGCTCTTATGGACGACATGTCAATCTGATCCTACGAATGGTCATTACGTCCTTCATGTGAAGAGGCTTTGACATCTCCGCTGTGCATGTCCTTTATGTCAAGAGAGGCGGGTCTATACTGCTGGTTCTGCATATTTTAGCCCAGGTAACAATTAAAAAAAATAAAATAAAAAAATCAAAGTTGGCACTGTGCTTACATTAGTTAATCCACCACAGTAACATTTCTTTGATCACTTGTACTAAATCTGTTCCTCCAATGTAATTTTCCTTCTGAAGGCGAGTGCACCCATGTAGAAAAATCGATTACAATCTGGTCCTCATAGACTAATGCAGGGCTGGTTGATAGATCACGATATTAACAGCAACATTGTTCCAATATATATATATCACAATATGGCCAATTTGGGCAAATTATAGTTACATATATTGAAATTGATGCTCAATGCACAAAATCATTTAAAACAACACAATATGATCATATCATCACTGACCACAACTGACTATGGACCTTAAGGAGCAATTAGTTTGTTATTCACCGAACAAAAAAAGCAGCTCTACTGCTTGTACTGTTGTCAAAGTAACAATACTGTTGCATGGGAATAATCTGTGATAGAAATGCAGACTGTGATAAAGAGGACGTTTCAAGCCTGTGCATGTTGGTCTTTATGCTGGGTAGATGTGAATAGAAGCTAGCTGGAGGGAGGGAGGAATGGGAAGTGATGTGCAGTACATGGGAGTCGCTGTAAATGAAGCAAAGACATGCAGAAACCTCTGGCATGGTCCTTTAACAATAATGTCACAGTGATTTTCCATCGGAAGACGAGACTCATCGTGCACCCCACATCCACAGATGCACATGTACACACACACACACCATCCATTACACACAGATACACACACTATAACCATCATTGAGGCTTCCGCGATTCAACTCAAGCGCAATACATAATCTCTTCTGCGGGACGCTTGTCATCTATTCTCCCTACGTCTCTTCATCATCATCCCTTCTTCCCTCTGTCGCTTCTCCCGCTTCTCCTCGTCTCTCACCCTCTCTCGCGTCTCCTTAGCTCTTTAGATTAGATGTCGGTTATGTCAAAACAAAGACACACGAGGAGCAGACAGGATGAGCTCATTCAGGCAAAAGGGGTGACTCGTGCACACACACACACACACACAAAGACCCATAATAGTATAAAACACACTGCAGGTATGAGCTAGAGATAAAAGTGTATCTGCATTGTCAAAAAGATAGATTTTCCAAAAGTACAAAATGCTATATATATATATATATATAGTCTTTGCGGATTGCATTATTCACAGCATGGAGGGAGCACAATTGCTCATTAAGCTGGGATGAAATGTTGCTTCTTTATACATTACTCTTTGTCAACCATGACAATGACCCTATGGGTGAAAGAATGAATGAATAGCTCCGGGTGCTATATAAGCAAAGGTCCAGCGGCAGTTAAGTGTGTGAATCGCCAGTAAAAAGCCAGTGTGTTGCAGTCACACATCCGACGCATCGAGTCCGAGCACTGTCCATTCACTCTACTGTAGCTCCAACACAATGACTGTCAAGCAGAGAGAGAGAAAGACAGAGACAAAAAAAAACGCCAGACACGGAAGAAAGAAAGACAATCGATGCCTCTCTCGTTCGGTCGGGAGGTCTCCCCCCCCCAAAAAAAGGAGGAGTTAACTTTAAAAGGAGCAGAAAGAGGAAAGTGGAGACACTGCACCAGTCCACTTCACATGGACTTCAACACACCTCAAAATAAAAGCAGCAACAAAGCACTTCAGGTTTTCACGAACGCACCAGAAAAATGAAGCTGTGCATGCAACAAATTCTCATAACTTCACATAAAGCTGAAAACACCATCCTACAGTTTAAATCAGTGTATTCTAATGCTTGAAATACTTTTGTTTGATAAAGCCTCTTCACCTTAGGAGATTTTTTTATTTTTTTTTAAATGCATCATCTCTGCAACATGCCAAAGATAGGACACAATGCTGCACTTCATGGTGGCTGCAGAATATACAGCACATCTCAATGGATAAATGGGGAGGAGAGAGAGAGAGAGAGAGAGAGAGAGAGAAAGGAGGGGAGAGGAGGGGGGAAAAGGGACAGAGCTACCGGGCAAACTGCATTCAACAGCGCCTCCTGGAAACAACACAACGTCCCACATCTGAGCCATGATCCATTCAGCGCACCAGGGGGAGAAAAGAGAGAGAGAGGGGGGAGGGTAGGAGTCAAATGACACGGGCACAATTGCCGAGCAATTATTGAATGGAGGCAGGAATGAATGTAACATATTGAATTCTGGGTGACAGTTTGCTAGAGATGGGGAGAAAGATACGTATAAATGCACGTCAGTAATGGATGTTATGATTATGAAACGCTCGGGACTTTATATTCCCCGTTCCCCTTTCTGTTCTCGGTGTCCCATCCCCCCTTGTCCGTCGTCGGCATCGGACAGAGCTAATTTCGGGGTGATTCGGTTTCATTTAGAGTTTGATTGTGCAGAAACGTGAATAACAGAAAATGAAATATGCAGGTAGTTGGAGAAATCAGAGACTGGCTTCAAGAATGAAACTCGGCTGCAAAGAACTGCGTTGGTGTTTTTTTTGGGCTTTTTAGTCCAAAATAATTTGGGCTGCGATGTCTGCCATCGTTGTCATTTATTTACCAGCACGCATTATATGCAGATGGTCAGAGGAGGATATCGGCTACCTCTGTTTACAGACTACATGGGACTATTGTCTCCTAAATGAGTCTGCGAGTGCAGCTTAGGAGAGCTGCAGCCACTGTGTCACAGCAGAAATATGCATATATACATCTACACAGGCGCATTAATGCTACAACGGGTGCACTGGAGAGCAAGAAACACAAAGTCAAATGAGTTTAAAGCATTGTCATCGGTGCCGAAAACTGTCATTTAACAGTTAAATCCTTTAATAAAAAAAAAAAAAAAAAAAAAAAAAAAAAAAAAAAACTAAATGAGCAGACACAAGTGAAATCACTCGAGAAACGACGACCTGGATGTCGGCAGGGACCCATACAGTCTGGACCGCCGGGGGACAGGATGTAACGTTACGCTTTAAAACTTTCCGACGATTTGAACGGACACCAAACACAACACCTCTCCAGCACAACTTTCAATGTCCGATATTAGGCTCTGCCGTCACAGGCCTCCTTACCTGGCGGCTGGTCCATCTCCAGATAGAAGATCAGCTCTGTGGAGTAGGGCATCGTCACGTCCCTCCAGTCTCCTTCCTCACCGGCTTTCTCCGTGGTCCAATCTGTATTATACATTGCTTGCGTGTGGCTTAACCTGACACTCTTTCTCCACGAAACGGGTAAGAACAAAACCGTAAAAAATGCGAACGGCTGGCAAAAGCAAACCGACGTATTAAAAACTCGATTGGATAAGCTAATCTATCTATCTATCTATCTACTTAGAAGTCTTCTATCTGAATTCCGGCTTCAGACTGGAATAAATAGACGAACTGTGTACAAAAAGCACTGCTCCCTCCGACATAATAATAGAGTTAATAACTTGGGGCTCTTCATGAAGGCCCTCTATATGTGTATATGTACACATATATATAAAAGCGTCCTTTAAACGGTGGAAAGTAGATGCCAGCTCTACATTTCAGTCCCCTCTCCTTTTCCGCCGCTGGTGCCGCCGGCTTGCTAGCTTCATTTTAAGAAGAGCACTGACAAGAGGAGGCTGGCTGAGGCTGACAACGGCTGGGACGAACCACTACGCCGAAATATACGGGGGGGAGGGGGGATTTGACTTCCCTAACTGTGATACACCAAAACGAAATACAAATAGATCCTTGTTGTAGTGGATATTGACAACGTGTACCAGCTAGTAAACATTACTCTTATCTAACCTATTCATTCCGCTCACACGTTCTGCCTGTATTGTATTAATACAACCCCCCCTCCCCCCCTTGGTTGGACTCTTTCTTTCCCAGGCACGACGCTGACAGAGCCTCTTTGCGCAAACTCAGAAGCTGCATTTGAAAGCCAATAGGGAAATGACTTCAGCCTCTGAAGAGCAACTTACAAATTCTGTGGTTTTCCAGTCAGATCCTTACCTTCCTGCTGCCTGGCTGTATGTAACTACAAACTACTGGCTGCTACTGCAGACTATGGCAGTGTTTTTGCATGTTTAGCCCACTTTTTTTACAAATTACATGTTTTACGTTTTCCCAAAGCAAACCTAAATGTTTTTACATTTGTGAATGTGCTTTTTATACCATACAACCAAACCAACAATAAATTGATCCTATTTACAAGTATTGTGTGTGTATCTAAAAGCCAGATACATCTTATTCTTCTGTGAAATAGAGCAAAGAGATTGTTGTCCAAAAATACATTAAGCCACACTCTTGCACATGTTCCTTCATTACCATGAACGGACACACACACACACACACACACACACACACACACACACACACACACACACACACACACACACACACACACACACACACACACACACACACACACACACACACACACACACACAAAAGTTTATTTGACTCAATCCCACATTCACCATCCTGCTGCCCCAAATACTCATAAGAGCACCAAATGTAGATTAATCCACTGATGGACAGAGTTCAATATATGCACTGTTTGCTACACATTACAGTGCCCATGCTGTTTTAGGAAATTACAGAGCCTTTTAAAAAAATGGAACAATGCATGTTCCATAGGAACCAATGAAATTTGTTGATAATAACAAAATATTAAATAATGCCAACCTGGATACTCCCCAAATGAATCCACCATTTCAGCAGCATTAGCATGCAAAATGACACAAATGGTGGAATAAACAAATCAAGCATGTTTCAAGTTGATTTTCATGCCATGGTGAAATGATTTCAAGCAATGGCCCACTGAAAGGTAAGGAAAACATAAAAAAAACCAATCACTGCAATGTGTTTTGGATCATGATTAGTGTAAAACATTAAATAAACTATCACATGGTAATTAGCTTTCCGACAAAAGTCACCCTAATGTCCTTTTCCACTGCAGCGATGTGTCCGGGGCTAGAGTTTGTTTGTTCAGTGGGCTTGTTTAACTCTAGCTGAGGAACATTTTCTGTTTACAACATGAACCAAGCCCCCTACAGTGAGGTAAGTAGTTACAATAAATGATATAGTCTCTTAAACATACGCTTAGGGATGCTAGAGAGGTGTAAACATGTATTTAAGAAGCCTATAATACAGGGATTACTGCACACACACGCACACATCAAAACACACACCTGCTAAAATGGATATTATGCATTTACGGGATTGTAGGACCAATGTATCGTACATCGGGCTGACTCAAATAGCTGGTGAGAATGGGGCCGACCTATAAAATTCTATTCTATTTTATACACGCTATATATTTGCTTTAGAACATTTGGAAAGCCATGTTTAAGTCAAGCCTGAATGACTCCACCCACTTCCACACAGTGACGCATACAGCTTAATCAAACATTGGTATCAGATCTGTATCGGCCGATACCCAAATCCCAGATATCTGTCTCGGGACTGAACAAGTTGTCTGGTGCTTCCCTAATGTATGGCTCCTCATTCTTTGACAAGATATTTTTGAAGCTGCTATCATCAATATTCTAATCTTTACAATGGATCAAATGACCACACTTTATGGGAAAGATGTCCCTCGTAGTGACAAACGCACAGATAATTATCACCTGACTCTGCAGTTCTAAGAGCTTTACAGTGTCTTTGAGCTCATTGTTTTAATTTGACTGTTTGGATTCACTCTCACCGCTTTCATGGCGCTGTTTTTCGGTCGAAGCAGGCAGCTATTCTCAGCAAGAAAAAAGCTATTAAACCAGAGCGTATGCTGCTCAGCACCAAACAGCAGACACACACAGTTAACGACTATATATAGCGAAGAAAGTGGAACACATATCGCAGCTAAAGAGCCAGACTTATATTATACTATTATAGATAATGTTGCCAAGTGTCTGTTCTATTCAAAATCAGGCAACATTTTTCTAACAAGTTTGTCACATTAACTTAGAAGGTGATCCCAGGTCAGTGTTGTATTCGATGCCCCAAGTGGCCAAACAATCTGTTACTGCAGGTTTATGTAACAGTTAAATCAGTTCTAAAGATCTCCAACTGATCCACAGCACAATCCTCTTTTTCTCTCCTTGCTTCACAGCTCAAGTCGGTTCATAGCAACGGAGCAAAGTCAGATTCAGTGTGACTGGGTCCAGTTAGGATCTAGTTCTATTGCCGTGCGTTTTTGTCAATATGTCTGACACTGGAGTGGATCATCATCACAGGGAAAAAAAAGTGTTTTAAGGCGACTTTTCATTCATTCTCAGGACATCAGGACGCATTGCTGCTCTTTTCGGCTGCACCTGCATGTTAATTGGTATCGGATTATGCTGCTTCCAGTGTCGTGCTCTCTCGCTGCTTGGCTCTATTTGGGTCGACAGCAGTTTAGATGCGGTCTAATAATCCTATGGCCTTTTCGGATGGGACTCTCTGTTTTTTTGAAATGTATTTTTGCATGTCGGGTTTTGGTTGGTTTTCCAGAGGTCTGTTTTTGGAAGAGTTACATATTTTTATTTTCTATGCATATGCGTGTTCTGCATGCACAAACCAAATTGAGATGACAAGTTTGTTTAAGCTGATTAACTCAGGTTTTTTTTTTTGGTGAAAACTGGTAAAACAAAAATAAAATGAACCCATGAGCCTATTACTGCCTCTCTCGGCTTCTATTCCTGTGCCAAGAGCAGAAAGTAGAGCACTTTTAAGATTAGAAAAAAAAAGAAAAAAGAACAATGGCATCATCATAATCAGCTGCCCCAAAAGCACACAGTGGAGACCCAGACTGGCCCAGACCCCCAGTCATCCACATGGTAATCTCCTGTTAACAGCCTAATATCAATACAATATATTCAGATGGGGGCTGCTGCCACCAGTAATTACAGCTGCTCTGTCTATCTATGTGTCTGCCTGGTGTCCTAATTCAGGGAGCAACAATAAATGAAAGGTCTGCTCCCCAATCTGCCATCCATCCATTCTGTCCTCCCTCTACATCCATCCACCCATCCGTCCATCCGTCCGTCCGTTTATCCATTCGTCCGTTCATCCCCCTTTGACTTGACTGTCTCTTCTGTCCATCACAAGATGAGAAGAGAAGGAGGACGCTGGGTTCTCTTTCCCAAATATGAAAAGTTAAAAAAATAGAGGGGAACTCAGCAATGTCAATGTATGGAATCTATTTATTGAAGCAACACACACACACACACACACACACACACACACACACACACACACACACACACACACACACACACACACACACACACACACACACATCATGATTGTGTTTATGTGTGTTTGTGTGTGGTTGTTTCACAGATGGCTCGTGCCGGACACACAGCCCAAAGCTCCTCTCTGTCAAGTGTGTCAAACAGGTTTAATTGCTGCCGCCGCTCTGTGTGTGTGTGTGTGTGTGTGTGTGTGTGTGTGTGTGTGGCTGGGCAGATGGATCCTTAACAATGACACAGGAACTGACTCTGCCCCTCATCATACAAAAGAGAAAGAGAGAGAGAGAGGAAGAAGGAGGGGCAGACAGAGGGAGGAGGACGATGGGAACGGCGGTATTAATCTGCGCTGTCCCCGGCCATCGGCACACTGCTCCCCATTTAACCTCCCCAACAATAGAGCCGAGGCATCAAGTGGCCTATTTGCATAGCGTATGCATAATCACATATGAAGCATAGTCACATATGAATCGACGACTCCAAATACAACTTCAAATTCTGTACGGTTCCAATTCTGTACGTTTCCATCCATGTTTTTAAGTGCATTTTGAATATGCGCATACAAAAAGACAGAATGCCAGAAATAAACAGAAAACGCCAAAATGTCAATAAAACATTTTAAGCTTGGCTGAAGATGCTGGCAAAGTGATTAGGGCAAAAGCAAAATAATGGCTGTCAGAATAAAAAATAATGGAATAAATGCTGATGTTGAGGAACTTGCTTCAGCTTTGTCTTCATTTTGGTACGGCCGTCACTGTTGCGTGCCCCCACTCTGCCAAAAAGACTGCAACACGGTGTGCTACACGGAACCCCAAGTTCGGTCAATCAAAAAAACATAAATGGCCCCCTGCCTCCAGTCTTTATGCTAAGCTAGGCTAACTGCGTCCTGTTCTTAACACACAGACATGAGATTGATGATCCATCTTCTTATTGCACTCTCAAAAGTAAAGCAAATGACCATTATTTCGCAAAATGTTAAGCAATACCTTTCAACTACTCAGCAGAATAGTAAAGTAGTCAGACGTGGCACCAGCTGCACCAGAAACAACACGACACATAATTGGTTAGAGGTTCACACATCAATAATTTAGCACGCTGGAAGGCACCATTGTTCAGGCACACCACTAACTACTTTGGATACTTCGATACATTCTACTGATAATACTTGAAACTGAAATAATAATACTGAAAACATTGCAAATAGGTTTCAGCAGGTTTTCTTGTAAATTCTTCTACTTGTGCAGGTGTGTGTGTGTGTGTGTGGGTGAGAATCAGGTGTTGAGTTTTCCATTTCTGTCGCCATAGAGAGGAAAGCCTCCAGTGAGGCGCTAACAGTGAGGAGCTCTTTTAAGGGGCTTTGAGTACAGACAGAAGCCATGTCTGGAAGCTCATATCCCCTGACACCTACTGAGTTAAATTCAGCGGGGAGGCTTTAAATCATGAAGGCATGTCAAAAGCCAAACTAACATGCAGTTTAACCTCTTCAACTTTGATTTTACGAGACAAAATGGCACCTCGAATAAAACATTTTCCACATTGTGCAACATTACATCAACATCTTGCGTATGGTTGTTCCAACACTTCATTTGCACTATGAAGCTTATATTGAAGGGATATATTAGAACTCAGGACAGGTCATCGCTGCACGGTTCCATGAAACAGAGGCATCTTTCCAAAAAATGAACATAATGTTGAGGCTGAACATGTGGCCATGAATCCTATATTTGAAATCATGGACCCATCTGCTTGTCTATCAGGGTTTTGTCTATCATGTCTGAGCAGAACAAGCAGTTCAGTAAACTAGATGTAATCTGTGAGATTGTGTGTCTGTGTGAGTGTGTGGGAGTGTGCACAGATGTTTCTGCCTGTCTTAAGTTGTGCATTATCTATCTGTGCATGTGTGAAGCACGTTTAAGGTCAAACGCCACCTGTGCCCCAAGCAACTGCTTCCAAAAACCCACATCAGAACACAAGCACAGAATATAATCATTTCACTCCAACGGTCTTTTTTTAGCAGCTATTGTGCTTTGCGAAAATGAGATAGAAAGCCAGATGCCACGAGCAGAGCGACACATGCTGACATGGCTGAACGGAGCCATCGTGACCCTCCAACACCTGTGAACCACCAGCTTATCTGCATTAATGTGTGTGTGAAGTAAGGGGGGGGAACAAATGCTACATTATACAATGATATTCCAGACAAGTGCTCTTCTTTTCCTGTTTCATCATCTAGTCCATGAAGCTGGCTCCATACACAAATTGCTTTTTTTCCCAGTTTGGTATCGAAGAACTTGACTGAGTCGTGACCTTAAACACATCCAACACTTGTGGCATGACAAATGATGCTATTGTGGCTGAATGGGTTAAAAGCCTGACATCACAAGAGTGAAGGCTATGGGCTGGGCGATAAAACAATCTCGAAATATTATTTCTTGATAAAATCTTTCATGATAATGAAGATACATTTATGTACTTTATTTTCAACAGTTATTTTTGAATCCGTTTTCTTCTACTCGCGAAAACACTAGACGAACAGCCGATACGTTGTAGCCTCCGCCGTAGACGTACATTTATGATACATATGCAATTATAGTAGTAATTAGATGTAGATGTGTTAGGAAATGTTACACACAATTTCAGTTACTTGATTTTCATACGTCTTCTACTTGAAGAATGCAAAATGGGTAAAAGCATTATTATTATTATTATCATTAAATATGTATGCTGATAGTTACTGACATATATTACTATTGTTATTACTGACATCAATATAAAAAACAAAAAGCGATATGCAATATAGACCCTATGTGATAACATTTGTGGCTATATGGTCCAGCCCTAGTGAAGGCTGTTAAAGAATCAGATTATGCTTTCGTTCAGCTGTCGTAGTATATAGGTGTACTGTTTGAGTGTGCACATACTTTTGACCATGTTGTGTTGTCAGCATGGGTAATGTGACAATAGCTGAACACATTGGATCGGCTACCAAAAAAAAATCAAAACGTTTCACAAGAGAAACATGATGTAAATGCTTGTGTGGCCACACAACTGTACCAGTCTGTGTCCATGTGTGCCATGTGTTCCAAGTATACGCAATGCCAAGTGGGAGGCAGGGAAAATAAATAGTGTAGCCCATGCATTGCATTAGCCTCCATGGCGGGCTAATGGTCAGAAATGAAAATAAAAAATGTACAAATACAGGTCTCAGGTTGAGTTTGGGTCTTAGACATGAGGATATGGGCTTGGTGTTGGTCTAACTAGGGTCCGAAGATGCTGAGCTGTATTATAATAATGGTTGGATCCATTGTTTTTGGAGTTTGACACATACTGTAGGCCAGGGACTAAAATTCGGGATATCTGTTGTTTCTTAAATTAATCTTTGATGTTGAATTTATTTGTAATGTAAAGCAAAATACCGCCATTTTTATTATTTTCTGCTAGTCTTTGTGTTGCGAGAACAGAATTTGAACATTTGGACTGAAGTGGCATTAAGGGAATAGAGCACTCAGTAATATTTGACTTGGGCATCTCTATTTGACTTAAATAAATCGAGTTCTTCTTCCCCTGCTTGTGTCAACAAATGGGCATTTGTGCAGTTTTCAGTCTGGTGTTTTATAGGTTTAATTGGTCCTGTGTGGGCATCCGTCTGTGTGACTTTGTGTGTGTGCGTGTGCTGTAATAAAGCAGTGATTCAGAAAGAGACACAACAGTGTTGTATATCTCCCTGACACGTTCCCCAGTGCCAGTGAGTCACTACTGTACAATCTATCAGCCACTGAGCGTGTGGTTGAACCTTCTTTCCTTTTTTTTTTTTTTAAAGGAAGAGCCTACAGATTGAGCATTCCCTGTCATGGGAGACGCAGAGGCGGCAGACTGGAGAGAAGGGTGGATGGAAGGAGGGGGAGGAGAGATCCTCATCCGCCCGGCTGCAGAGCGAGACCCAAGCAAGCGATGCAGGAGGGACAGAAAGAGGACGCCGGGAAGAGAGGCAGGGAGACGGAGTTCTATTTGTCCTGAAGTGTTGGTCGGGACATGTCTGTCCCGTAGAAATAGCAGTCCATAAATATATGAGTGTGTGTGTGTGGGGGGATGTTTGACTGTACAGTGATGATGAGGCTGCGGTTTGCACACTGCCTGCTCTATTTCTGTGCTTATTATCCGTGGCCCTCAGCGCTTTTCATATTTCGTCTGCCGCTGTAATAACTAGAGTGGAAAGTGCAATTTAACTGTAGACACGAATAGGCTGCTAAACATAGACATCGGTGGAGTGGGGTCTTGGAGAGCACACCCACACACACACACACACACACACAGCGGTTACGTAACATGGCGTGGCACTTTTGTATATATTATGAATAAGCGTTTGTTGGAGGGCGCAGGGACGTACATAGTCATCCGCCTACATCACTGCTACAATTATCGTTAAAACGCACAGTGTGACTGAACAGTTGAATTTGCTGTTGCCGGTTAATGTGGCAACATTCACACCGCAAGCCATACAAACTCTGCCAGAGCCATCATCGTTACAGACTCCATGTCCTGCAGATGGTCTGTCAATTTTGGGGGAGATGTGTAGGAAAAGACGCACAAAATATCCAGAATATCTATATTTGATGCGATGGTGCACCCAAGAGGAGTGCCGGGTTTCAATAATGAACTGAACAAAAGTGTTGCCTTCGTGACAGTTGGAGCTCAGCGTTACCTATGGGCTGTGAGCTTCTGTGTGTGCTCTTGTATTTCTACCTTTGTGAGGACCACTTTGAGTTGAAAAGTGCAAAGTGCAGTGGTGATATTTTCTGTTGCTGCACATATGGCCACTGGAACACTGAATGAAACAACCCCACCGGTACTGCTGCTGATATGTGAAGGATACAAATATTCAGCCCTTTGTGCTGACTGACTGATGGTCATGCTTCATAAAACTGGCATTAACTAGACAATGAACTGGAACAAAAGTTACAAGGACATGCAGCAGTGTTATTAGAGCCTCATGCTTTCATGTTGTCGATAGCAAGGGCAGAGCTCTTCTGTTGGCCTAACATTCAGTTCAGCATATTGAAGACCACATTAACTTGCCATTGTTGGGGATCCTTGATTCCTAAATAGAGCAGTCCAGATTATTGTGGCATTCAAATCAAATATAGCAGAAGATTGATTTTTTCCCCAAATGATGTAGAGATTTGAAGGCATTCTGTTATCGAATGGCTTGAACAATAATGCATATAGCTGCCGTAGGTGTGTTTACAACGTATAGCTCTGTCCAAATCCATCACTTGGCCATGAAGGTCTTTTCCTCAGGAAAATAAACGAGTTTTCTTGTGTGATCATCCTTTTTGTTTTGCACATCTTTTCCTTCCTGAACTTGCGTGACCCTGTCTTGTGATGTTGACATCTCAAAATGATAAGATAAACTCATGACGGTAAAAATAATGACTTGTTAGAATTATGTTGACAGTGCCCAAGTATCCTGGTGATCACGAGATAACAGCATGTAATCAAATAATTGTACCAATGTCCTCTCTAGTGCAATAGTTAACTGCTAACTTGTGGTCGTGAAAACCTGGTTTCAGAAACATTCATGCAATTGCCAGGTGAGAAGTAAAAAAAAAAAAAAAAAACCTCAGCGCTAAGTTACACATTCAGAACAAAGAAGTTCAGGAGACCCCTGCTAAGTACATCTCTTCTGAGTGAATGAACGTCTCTGGGGGTAAGACGAGGCTTAAACATCACGGACTAGACACCGTGCTGTAGTTCACATCACAGAGGCTCTGTTTGATCGGGCCTTTTGAAGCACGGCTACCTCCGCTGGATCCTGCACATTGGATTTACATCGGCTGCTTTGGTCTTAGCGAGCTGTGTGCTGGCAGCGAGTCATGTGCGCTCCAACTCAAGCACACCGATTAGCTTCGCCGTCTCAAACTTTCCAGCCAGGCCAGATTCAATGAGGAGCTCTCCTCGTCCTTAGCCCTCATGATCCATCCTCATTACTATTCAGGGTGAATTCAGTTGCTCTCCTGGCATTGATTGAACCTCTCCACCTGTGCAAACTCAGGTTGTCTCACACTGCAGGCGCAGACGGGCAGAAGTAAAGTCTTGCAGTGACTAAAAGGATTTATATCAATTATTGAAAACACCCTGCTGAGAAGCTTGTGTTTGTGTCTTTGCAGTCTACTGGCACAGTCTACTGTAAAGCAGCCGATTTAGGTTTTTACTATACATGAATATGTAACCATAATGCTTTTGACAGAACCACTTTCTCCAAGAAAGGCTGACTTCAGATCAGGAACCCCACAGGATCCTTCAGAGCTGCAACCTATTTGTGATCTGAGCGTGCTGGTACGAGTCACTGGGGTTCAGACGGGGGAAACTAAGGAGTTCACATGCTATAGCTCTATGGTGGGTAATCATTTGCTCAACTGGAATAGTCACATGGGAAATAATTACAGGATCAGAAGAGTAAGTAATATGGTTTTGTGAGGGAAATAAAAAATCGGAAATAAAAAAAAAATGCAATTTTAACATGGGATCATGATGAGTGATTATTTGCTAGCATTGGACTTTCACCCAGGAGACTGCTGTTCGTGTCCCGTGTGAAACCAAAAGTCAACGTTGACTTTACGCTTCTTCCTTAACTCTGTTACGCTCGTTACGTCAGAGAGTTTGCTACGGGCAGTTGTTGCTTATTTACAGTGGTTATGTTGTTACATTACATTGTTGCTATTTCAACACAAATCTTTTTGTTGTCGTTTCAAATAATCTTTTTTTTTTTTTTTTTACTTCAACCAAGTAGTTTTGTTGCCTAAACCAAACCAATCGTTTCACAACGTTTACCATGTGCCATTGTGAGTTTCTGCAAGCCTGATATGAAGCTGATATGAAGCGTATTCATGAGACACATTCTCGGTTCAGAAAAAACAACATTCAATGCAATTTAAGTGAAGGGCCATGATGTGTGACTATTTCCTCAGCTTAAATTAAGTAAAAATATTCATATTTATCCAGGGACTTTCAACAGAGGCTCTGGAATAGTCAAGGGGTGTCATGATTACAGGATCGGGGCTAAGAGTAACGGGATAGGGCAAAGGCAAGATGTTAATGACAAATGACGTTTTAGCATGGGGCCATGACTTGTGATTATTCGCTCAATTTAAATTTAGAAAATCATATTATTCGTACCCTGGGACTATGAAGCGCTTGAATAGCCACTTGGGAAATAATTATATATATTAACAGGATTGGGTGAAGGCAAGATTGAAAATGACAAACGCCAAATTTTGCCGGACAGGAAGACATAAACCGAGCGAGAGAGGAAGAAAATGTCACTATCGCACGTGTCACCCTCTTGTGACATGTTTGCCGTTAAAATGACTGAAAACATGATTTCTACCGTTTTAGTGAAATGGGTTTTTGCTGTTGCAGTCAAAAATTGGGATGAAGGCTTGCCTCTCAACCTGCTCTCTCTTTCTCTCTCTGTTTTTGGGTGCAGTGGACAGTCAGAGAGCCAAACAGGGATACAGCTTTCGAGCAGGCAGAAAGGGGAGGGCCGGAGATAGACACACACAGACACCAACACACACTTTCCAACTGAACCAAACCCAAATCTCTACCCCCCCCCCCCCCCTTCTCTTTATTCAGACTGCAATTTCATGCAGGCATGAGACTGAAACTCTCCATGAACACTCGTGTCTTTTTGCCTCCCTCCGTTTATGTCGGTCTGTTCATCTGTTGATCTGTCTCTTTGTATCGCTTGCTTTGAGACAAGCTGTCAGACAGACAGACAGACAGACAGACAGAGCGAGCAAACATCTCTTGCTCCCTTTCTAGGCAGAGCCGACAGAGCCAAGCAGACAAGCGCTGACTCTGAAACAGGTGATGTCATCCTGCAATGTGAGCGTTCCCCCCCCCCCCCCCATGGTCCTGATCCCATGATGCAACACTCTGGTGACACTGTGAAACAGGTTGCTACTGCAGACGGCATCCAAAACTGCTGAGCCGCCTCTCTTCCTCCCTTTCCCCCCCCCCCCCCTCTGTCTCTCTCTCGTTTCGGTTTCTCGCTCTAATCATCTTGTTTTCTGATGCTTCTCCTCTCCATTTCTCTGCCCTAAATATGGTAGTCCCTTATTCGTCTTTTTCTCTGCCCTACATATCCATTGTTTCAGTGTTTTCACTTGATCAGATCCCCCCAGCACCATCCTTCCTGCCCCCCCCCCCCCCCCCCCCCCCTCCCCCCTCCTCCTCTCCTGCTTTTCTCCCTTCTATATTTGCTCTCTACCCACACAGACCTCCCCCCTCCCGCTCCTGCTCCCTCCCTCCACTGGTTGTCAAGGCAGCAGGGCACCATGGCTCAGCATTATTCATGCAGCAGCACAGTCAGCCAGCCGCTCAGACACACAGACAGTCAGACAGACAGGCTGTCAGACAGACAGGCTGTCAGATGGGCAGGGAGCCAAGTAGGCAGGCTGCAAGGCCGCCAACCGGTCCAGCAGAGTCAGGCAGACCTGCTCTGGAAATATATTTAACTCTTTCCTCTCTCCATCTTAGAGGATAACTCCATTTTATTACCAATTTGAATCTTAAAGTGTAGTTTTGGTTATAATTCTGATAATGATAAAAATAACACTGTACTCCATATAGGTTATGGGTAAGTGCTAATATCTGGTGACATCATCAATAAGATGTCTGACGTGCCATGAAACACGAGCCAACGGTCTCCTTTTGCTGTTGCAGCAGTTATGGTATTTGGCACATCAGTGTCATTTTACAGCAAGTGCAGATTCATTTGAAGAGTCTGCATCAACAGATTTGTTAGTTTGACTGGAATAAAAGCAGGCTGCAATGGATTCATTTATTAGTAAGTTTAGGTATGTCAAAGTTGTCTTTTATAGTTTACAGAAATACACTGAAACCAATGGCTGCGTGGAAGAAAAGGAAACCACTTTTTGTTTTTTAATTACAGAAATTACAAAAAAAAATAAAGATTACAGAATAGGATTTGTGGTAGAAGGGCTTAAAGTGCAAAAACACTTGAATGGTGGGTCGGGAATAATAACCTGGTAAAAGTCGACAAAATACAAATAAAGTGCACACAAGCTCATTTAAGCTTGAGAAGAACTGTGTGGTTGTGTGTGTGTGTGTGCACTCCCTATTCAATTCTTTGAGGGCTTGTTTTATCAACAGCTAGCAAACAAGCTCCCAGAGAGACAGCAGCAGCGAGCAGAGAAGCCCTGAACGAGATTAGAGAACAAACACTCTTTATCTGATTTCTCATACAGTACATCAGTCAGGAGGACGACCTCCCATCTTCCCCCTGCTCCACCCAGACCTCTCCCCCACTGACTCTTTCTGCCTCCCCCTCGCTCTGTTGCAGTAAATGTGGACGGGCTGATGTGTGTCACATGACGCTTCCTCTGTAAAGTAGAAACAATGTGGTGGAGTACTAGAACATGTGTTACTGAGGAGTCATCTATCACGTAGTGTTATTGCATTACTAATCTGGCAGATTAATGTGGCCATTGTACCAGGCTGTCACAGTAAAGAGGAAGCTAAGCACAAAGACGAAGACTATTATGTCTCCTTCAACCAATTTAATATCATTCAACTTTTTTAAATGGAGGGATAATTAGTAGAGTAAATTCACTGAAACACAACTGTAACTGTAAACTTGTAATTTCAGAGCTGAAAGTTTCGCCATTTCACCGTTTTATCATCTTTACATCCCTGTGTGACAGGCAGCCTATCATCTGTCGTTTGTCTCATCCAACGTGCAACACGATGGGCTGCAGTCAGATTGATTCAAGGTAGAGCTTTGCCGTCAGGAGAATTGAGAGGTTGTGCCGGAGCTGTGGCTGCTAATCTGCTATCAAAATGATCCCCGTGGCAATCGGGGTGGTACCCCTACACATGCAAGATTTGATGGATGCAAGCCAAGGCAATACGCTATACACACTTTGCACACACATCAACAAGGCTAATATTGTTAAAAATAAGGCCACTCAACAACCATGCATCAACTACGCCCTGCAACAGAATCCACACAGCACTCGCTTGTTTCTGACCCGACACACAAACATTGGCTCAGCTTCTTCTCATTGCCGTCCTGGTACCGACGAAGGGGTGAGACGATGTCCTGCTTTAAACCAGGTTCTCACGAACGGTGCTGGATACAATTTGTCTGTTTGAGTCCACAAACAGGAGGGATCCTGTCTCACACTCATTATTAATATCTTTGAATAAATGTAAATTTGAATTATGAATAGCCTACTGCTGGACATAGTAGCCTAAGCTTTTTAAAGACATCTTTATTGACAATTGCAAGTGACAGATACTTTTTTAAAGATTAAAGAGACCCCCTCTGAAATGTTGCTATTGAGGCTTTTTAGGGGTTCTCCAATGTCAATCCCCTTCAAGACCCCCGTCTTTTGCACACTGCATGTTAAAGACATGTCTGAAGATGACAAGTTGGAACTGTGGATGCCGGTGAGATCCTCCTTTGACAACACTCCATTCACAGGCAGTCCTTCCAAAACCCAACTGCCAAAAGTGTGGACCCTATTTTGTCCAGAGTAGACATGGTTGATGTGACATTGGAGCAATGTTGAGACATTAGTAAATAAACACATTTGTTTTACGATCACTGTAGATGTAGCCTACTGGCCAGTACATCTCCCGTGGCATACTAGCTTGATGACCCAGTTCAGGCCGAGGAGCAACACAGTCAAAGCTGTGTCATAACTCAGGCTGTAGCTTCCTAAGAATGGATACAGAGCATTTGCAAGCTGGGGGTGTAAAAGCAAAACAAGCAGGTCATTTGAATGGACAGTGAGAGCAGCAGCAGCAGCAGCAGCAACCCCCAGCAGCATATACAGGATGTGTGCGTGTGTGTGTGTGTTGGGGTGGTGAGGGAAATCTGTGGCAGGTGTACAAACAGATTCACCCTGAGAATCAAAAGGGAGGACAGAGCCTTTGTTTGTCACACATACACACACACACACACCGCTTGCTATAGGGACAACGGTGGAGGGTCACCGAGCATGCAGGAACATAGCAACCACACACACACACACACACACAGACGCAGTTACTTTACTATTTACACCAAACTAAATGAAACACCTCCGAGCGTGCCAAGGGGAGCGACGCCGCCCGACATGAGAGGGATTCCAACACCACCGGGGTGGAAATGGAGGATCTGCTGCCAGCAGAAAGGAAAAGTCAAGAGGAGAAGACGAGGAGAGGTGCATGTGGGGTAAACATGGTGGTCTTGCGTTGGATAAAGGTATGAGGTAATGCTGCCAACAGGTCTGAAGCTGGGGCTACTGAAGTGTGGGTGTTTGAGACCAAGAGCAGACACCTCTGAGTGTAGGCATCAAACTGAGCTGATACTCAGAATGTGATATGCGAGGCAAAAAAAAAACGTTCAAGGTTTTAAGGTCAGAGAACTGGCTGTGCTGACCTGAGTGGGTCTGTTCTTCTGTGTCTGCCCTTGAGTCAACCTGGCAGAGGTTGATGGGCTGACAGAAGAAAGAAGGACACAAAAACACAGGAATAGTCCTTCTCTGTCCAACTTCAATTTTGCTCAAATGTCAATGTTTATTCTTAAGCTTGAAAATTGTTGAACACGCAATCTCAACTCAAGGCCCACTTACTAGCTTTCACAAGAGTCTGAAACTTCATCCCATGGTTGTAATCCGACGATGAACTTTGCTCAGTTGTCATAAAGTTGTTGCTGTGTAACAATCTCTTCCAGGATTGTTTCCCCCCCTTTACAATTATTAAGCATTATATTATCTCATCTTAATCTTTTTACTTTATTACTTTATTTGTCTTCTGCTTATATTAAAGACATCAAAAATCCAAATTTCGAGTATCAAACCCTCACTTCTTGAAGGTTAAAACTCTGTGGGAGAGCTGATGTATCTCAGAAATTCAGATTGCTAAGCCAGTTGAATGAATAAACCACTACAAATCTGTCATTTAAGAACCAAGTACTCGTCTCCCTGTATACTGGAAATGTGGCTCTAAACAGTGCGTAGACCTACAGGCACAGGAGTGTTTGACAATCAACATACAGGTTTTGGTTGGAGCATTACATTAAAGAAGAGTTGATGGGTTTAAATCTCATGTAGATCTTAAAACTTCAACTGTGAACTCTTTCTGACATGACTTCAAAAAAAAAAGGACTTTTGTCCATCAAAGGTCAAGACTGCTTTACTGGCATAGAGCGGCTGTATTCTCCTCTGGCACAGTACGCTACTATCCTGTGACTCCTTCTAGCACAGCCTGGTCTGTAGTCTCCGACCCTGCAAAGAGTTAACTCTGCCGTGCCAAACAGAGGGTGAACAGAATGTCTAACTGAGCATCTGAATATCATTGTGACAGGCAAAGACCGAGATAAAACAGCAGCAAGCCTGCTGTCCCCCCCCCCCCCCTCCATCACCAAACACCCCACCTAAAAAAAAAATCCTGGGGCTCCAGCTGCGCTGATCGGATGCGCTGCCTTTAAATGAAACCTCTTGATCTTGTTTGTAGATTTTAAAGTTGCTCACCTCATTACTCATCAAATGTCACAAGGGCCCTTTGGCAAAGCAGAACAGTTGGACTTTGATTCACTGACAGTCAATTTGAAATGACCTCGAAGTACTTTTTAGCCCGACATAAAAAGGGCCTTTGGTGTCGGGCGCAAAACTGAGGCTGCTTGTTCCAGTCAGGAGTGCCACAATAATCTGTGCGGGTGTGTGTTTTAATTTGCAAGCAGTGTGTGATCAGCTTGTGATCCAGTAGTTATAAGAGGGGAAAGCAGGGTGGGAGCCTGAGAGAAAATATGGACAAGACTGATTGGTTAATAATGAGGAAATAGCCAAGAGGCAAAATACCTCTCTTTTTTTAGCCCCTACTTCACCTCATCTCCCCCTGTCTCCCCTCAACTCAGCAGCCAGTGCACATAACAGGATGGGAAATTTAAAGCGCAAGAAAAAGAAACACCACAAATGTACGGAGAAATAGTGCAGATATGACAAGAGGCCGCGGAAAAGGAAAATTCAATCAAAAGTTTTTGCAAAGGCTGACCAAATAGAAGATAGAAGGAAGACAGTGGGCATGACTTAACACTTCATTACGTTTTATTTCTTTCATTTTACGAAGGCTGCTGCAGCAGATTAAACACACAGACCCATGAGAGCAAACCGTTTGATTAAAAAAAAAACCTGCTCACACAGTGGTTTGAGTTAGTAACTGCTTAAGCAATTTGGATTTTGCTGGATCATGCTTTAAATAGCACATGCCACAAGACGAGGTTGAAAAGGAAACAGAGAGGATCAATCATTTAACCTGCCTGTGCAGGTACCGCTGAATGTAATTCAGTTCATCGTCAAGTTGCCTAAATTGCCACAACATTTTGTCATATTTATGTGTCACTGTGGTCAGTCAGTGCCA
Organism: Anarhichas minor; assembly: GCF_050575085.1. Classification (NCBI taxonomy): domain Eukaryota; kingdom Metazoa; phylum Chordata; class Actinopteri; order Perciformes; family Anarhichadidae; genus Anarhichas; species Anarhichas minor. The sequence goes on along the minus strand of NW_027466542.1, from coordinate 519,067 downwards.
CCAGGGCAGGATGTTAGTCAGTGTATTTTGTGTATTAATTAAAAAAAGTGTGTATGATAGAACTACTATGTGAAAACTTAAATGATTGTAAGAAAATGAGGGAGAGCTGTGGAGCAGCAAATGGACGGTTTAGCCAAGAGCCACATCATCCATCCACTCAACCAGTGAGCCCATTACATAAGCTCTCCATACAAGGGAAAAGAGCAACGTCAGAGCCTTCTATGAAAAGACTACAGTACAAATGTTTTATTCTACCAGCTGGTGTAGAATACCCTTTGTGGCTTGGATTCCCATGGTGGGTCAGATCAGGAGGCTGAGACGGACAAGAGTTTACTCACAGGACGACAGAAAAGGAAATCCCGGTGAGCTTGGTTCACTTTGGTGGAAATGTAACGGTGTATCTTGTCAATAAAGTAACGAATGTGACACAAAGGCACAGATATCACATTCACAAACACACTGAGCTGGGGTAATGAGAGCTGCTTCGCCAGACATTTAATTCTAATGGGATTGAAGTGTCTCCTCACTTAGTCTGATTAAGACCTTTTGGTGGGGGAAGCTGTTGGTCTGTCTGCAGGGTCTTCTTATTCCATTCCTCTGAATTCAAAGAGGGATTGTAATAACAATGATCCCCTGACTTTTTCTCCAGTGCCATCATCAAATCAAAATTAGTATCACTCCAAATGTTTTCATGACTGAATACTTGCGAAACGAATGACAATCCCATCAGCCATCCTTTGTGTTCAGTGCAGAAGAGCAATGGTGGCATGGAGTTCCTCACCAGGATTCTTTGACCATGGAAAGTAGTAAAACATATTTCGATAACGTTAAGATTGTAATTATTTTGAGTACATTTTCCTTTAATGTTTTGTTTTCCAAAAGATGTGATATTGATGCATAACGCTAACTTAATTTATATGTAGCTAGATGAAGTGTGTTACTTATTAAATACTTTAGATATCTAAGAGTTGATAAAAAATGATGTGGAGCTATCGGTTGTACTAGACGAGTTTGGGATTATCTTGTTGTTTCATGTCTTTCTGTGTTTTTTTTTTGGTGTGTATTATTGAAACTTGTATGGCCGTCAGATGTGTCATGTGTTTCTGAAGTATTGTAAATACATTAAGTGGACCCAAAGAAGAGTAGCTGCTGTCGTTATTACAGCAGCATCGGGATCTAAATAAACTTAACTAAACTGAAAACTGGGTTTTATATTAGTTGCAGGGATTAACAATGCTGTACATTATCTTTAGAACAAGCTTTATATAGATAACAGGTCGGAACTGGAACTTGTTTGCTGCATAGATTAAACATACAGTACGTTGCAGTTTGAAACAATCATCTTTATGTATTGTAGATTAAACAAAAGGGGACCTAATATGGATCCTTGTGGAATACCTTTATCAACAAGTTGGCGATTGACTTTGACACTATCTTTAACAATTGAACTACACCGGAAAGATATGACTTGAACCAGCTGTAGGCATAGTCATTCAAATCCATGGAGAGCAGATTATTTAACAAAATGTTGGGATTGACAGAATCAAAAGCCTTGAAACTATTCATATAATTTTACTTTATTCATGGACTTGGTAGCAAATTTCGATAAATTGTGTACCTTTCTTCTTCCTTCATTAAATTCTCAGTTGGTTGTAAATGTACAGAACTGCATTGTTGTGAATTCGTGACCTTATTCTTCTGCTGGCTGCTCTGGCTTCAAATTGGATGAATAAAAGCAGTTTGTGTATCTCACAAAGACACGGGCGTGACATGGGATCAACATCTCATCATTCCTAACCATTGGACAACTGCTACTTTAGCCCCGGTCATTTACTGTGGCCCCTAGCCAATCAGGCTAAGAGGCTGCATGCCACCAAGGAGACGTACATAGCTGATACAGTAAATATCAGAAAATTAAGGACCTGTCTGCTTGGAAATTCCCCCCGTCTTTGTTTCATATACTGTTCTTCCTCCCCCTCTCCCTGATATACATTCTGTCCCTCTTTTCATGCATCTTGCTCTTTGTCTGTACTGCACACAGGGACCAGGCGGGCAGCATACTTCACTCCAATCTAGGCCACGCTGTCACCCACATGTTGTCTGCTGAATAATTATAGCTGGGGCGTAGGCCGACAGTAACATCCACAAATCCTGGGCACACATTCAAAAAGATAAATGTAAACCAAAGCACGCACCAGGAAGGAACACAGGGGCAGGACTGCTTCATCTGCTCACTCCTGCCCATTAATATTTAATGTCTTCAAAAACATTAAAAAGGACCATACAAATGTTTCTCGCATGTTGGTATAATTTACATTTCTACCAGCCATTTTGAAAGCATGGTGTAGTGTTTTAATCTGTTTTGCAGGATTCCCTACTGTTCTTTCTTTGATTTTCTGATGGTTTAGAATTCATGTATTAACTAAACGACTCAATAAGATAAAGATCTTTACAGTGGGTGCATCCTCTTTACAGTGGGTGCATCCTAGAAAACCTAGAATCATTTAACGCAATGCACGGCCATGGAGCAGCAAAGCTACACCTGCCTGCGGCTATATTATTTCAATTTTGTTCCAGGATTTTACCAAAAATAACCAAAACTTGTGAATTTAATGTCTCAAGTCTAAAGTGAGTCAACTTTTACAGCAATCAAATCCAAGTTAAGTCTCAAGTCTTGTTTTTGTCTTCAGTGTCGTAAGCGTCACAAGCTGAGTGAATTTGAAATCTTCCAGGCGTCAGTGTTGTTTTGTAACACATCCCCCAGAGTGTTCATGAACACAACTAAACCAAATAAACATGTATTATTCTTCAATTAAAAGTGTGCCTAAATGATGCTTCAGACGTTGCAGTTTGTGCTGCATTCAGGCACACATGTGAAATTATTAAAGTCACTTATTTCAGGATAAAGCCTGCTGCAGTTTTATTAATTTATTAGAGTGAACATTGTGTGTGTGTGTGTGTGTGTGTGTGTGTGTGTGTGTGTGTATTGTTGTGTCTGTGTGTGCAGTGACAATAAGCTGCAGAGTTCACATCCTCACTTTTACCACGTGCGTGTTGATGCCGAAAATGCAGGTTTAGCTTCTTCTCTGTGGACAGATTGTGTAATGAGATTAGAGAGGTCAGCTGTAACATGTGTTGATCAGGATTTACATATAGAGAGTGACGCCACGCACAGTGTGTGTGTCTCCCTTCATACGACACTCTTGTGAGCAATTAAATACACACACATACACAGCTTTTAATCTGCTTCATGGGAAGTTTTTGTTTTCCTTGTATGGTCACTAGTGTTCAGCCTTTCATTTGCTAATATAGTCAACTTTCTTCTGATGGTGATCACTTTGTTTTGCCTTTTACTTGATTGCTATTCATTTTGATTTCAACACATCCTCATATCTCGTTACTGGACACGCAGAGTTGAAAACTGATATCCATGTTCTCATTGGATTCTGGATGAGAAGGATAACCTGATAATGTTGTTACGGTGTTACTTTAAAGCAGTTGTATTCCATATTCAGAGCATCAATATGGCGGCAAACAACTATTTGCCATGTAAATATATATTGGTGTAATATATATCGGCTAGCTCTGTCAGCACTGTTGCCACAGATTGCACTGTTAGCGCTGTTGGCCGATAGCTGCGAGCCAGTGGCTCAAACGCCGCCATGTTGAGAGCCATTGAGAAGCAACAGAAATGCTCCCAAATAGCACCTTCAACATATTGTGAATACCGCAGCAAAGACTTTCCTCTTCTCCTGAAAGCTAAGTGAGCTATCAGCTGGTTTGCTTGTCTTATTTTGCCTCAAGCTTTGTTACACATTGTGATGTCTGTATAGCCCACCAGAGTACTGACTGAGCTCAGGACGAGATGATTTTAAATGGACTGTGTGTGCGTGTGTGTGTGTGTATGCGTGTGTGTCTTATCAGGTTAAGCAGCTGTTTCCTGCTCAAACCCAGTGGGCAGTAATGGCAAACCACTGACTGACCACAGGGCACATACATCATGTGTGTGTGTGTGTGTGTGAGTAAAAAAGAGATCATGTCAGTTTGTGTGTGTGTGTGCGTGTAGGAAAATATGTGGGTTTGTAGCTCTGAATGCAAGTAAATGTATGTGTGTGTGTGTGTCTGTATAGTGTGCACTAGTGTGTCCAAAATGATGGATTAGTGGTTGAGGTTTGGAGGATTGGTGGTGGAAATGTAGCATGAAAGCTTTGCCCTGGGGTGGAGACGCCACGGACAACTGGTGACCAGTGGTGATTGTGTGTGCGTGTGTGTGTGTTGTTTATGTGGCTCATTGAGGCATAATCTGTGCATCAAGATAATCAGCTACAAATGAAAAACCTGGACACATTCACACACACTCTTACAAGATGAGGCTGGCATTATTCTATGTTTGTTTTTGTCAACAAATCCAATGAAAACACGCAAACCAACAATATGTAAGGTCGTCTGTCGGTACTTTCTGGCTTCATGTCTGCGGCAGCCCCGAGCTCATTGGTTCCTCAGCTAACAGCTCACACATCAATAAAAAATACTCAGTCATTTCCTAAAACAGCTGGTCACTGTATTTTTTAAAAACAAGCAGGAGAAAATGATGCATTTTTTGAGGACTATTTTCATCTGTGGATTAATCCTGCTCTAGGTTAGCTCTGGTGAGTATTTGGGGCAGTAGTATGGGGAATTGAGTCAAAATAAATCACAGTGTGTGTTCACGGTAATAAAGGAACATGTCACCCAGCGCAACACTGTGCCTCACTGATGTGTTTTTAATAGTTTTTAGACAACAATGGATCTCTATGGCACAGAGGAAGTGCACATTTACAACCAGTTCTTCTCTCATATTGATAAATGAGGACTCTGGTGAACCAGAATCCATTTTCATTCTGTGGAACATTTAATAAAACAGAAGAGCAGAAGGAAATAATGCACTTGTTTGGATCAGGTTAGCCACTCTCTCTTAGCTCTCTTGCCGCTCCTTCTGTCCCGAAATACATTTTTGTGCAAATCTTTCAAAACACAATCCAATCCCAAAGAGGTTATGAAGAAAAACGGAAGTTAGTTCTGAGTATTTTCACAAACCCTGGGGCTTTAAATGGTTTAATTTAGGTATTTTGTCGATTTAAAAAAAGCTGTGAAGGCAAACATGCTGCTGCTCTATCAAACTGCAGCCCAACGACACAGCAGGGAGGAGTTCTCATTTGATGATTTTGATTCCATCAGGTTTAACGTTTGGATTTTAAATTTGGAGTGTTTCGGGTCCACGCATGCTTGGTTGGAACCAGTGTGGCAGGTCTCTTTATGGCACATATCTGATCTTTTCATGGCTCTCTGAACTGGAAGAACCCTGGCAGAATCTGATTGTCCCCGTCCAGACAGCCGTGAAGAGATCAAACATGAGCCGCGGAAAAAAGAGTCAAAACTCCAAACTCGGTCAAAACTCAGTCTAATTAAATTTGTGCTGGAGAATGCAGAGTGCAGATGTAAGCGTGCTTCAGAACGAAACCGTTTCTTTGAAAAGGGAAAATGTTTATGTGTAATTCTCCACTATTACAAATGTATTCAAGTTTATTGCGGACTGCTTTTATGCTTTTGGAATGGATTGTTTAACAATCGGTCGCTTTAAGGTTCAGCATCCACATACTTTGTGTATTGTACTGACAGAGCAAAAGTTGACGAGAGAGGCTGCTCAACTGAGTACGCTGTCAGGAGGGTTCCAGTAGCCAACACTGCATGGACCAGCCGATGAGAATCGGTTCAACAACCATGAGCAGAGTCGCACGCACATTCGATTTCAAGTATTTCATGTACCATTTATTGCAGCATTAGAAATAGCTTATTTTCAGTTTCTCAATTGTGAATATTTGTTGTTTTTGTTACGACAGTAAAGTGAATATCTTTGGGTCTTGGTGACTGACATTTTTCACTATTCACTTGAACGATTACTCGATAATAATTGTTAGCTGCACCACGACAGTCTACAAATCGATGTTTCATAATAATGCTACAAGTATTGTTTCTACTCCAATAAAGAGCACATGGCCACAGTCCCGTTGGTTTTTTATGGTTTGGGATAAACTCAGTGATACTCTTGACCAAAACCTGGCTTTCATTATGATGATTAAAAATAAACTGACTGGTTGAATCAATGTGCTTCACAGCTTGTCATAAAATCAGTTCCATCTTTCTATACATTTCTCTTTTTGTATGTGTGTGTGTGTGTGTGTGTGTTCTGTCATTTCATCTCTCTGTCAGCATGTCACAAACCTCACTGTGAGAACATCAGCCCAACATTAATGACAATGACGCGCCGGTGACATCTCTCACTCTGACACCGGCCAGATGCACAAACGCCTGTGACTTCAATGAATGACAACCGTGTGTGTGTGTGTGTGTGTGTGTGTGTGTGTGTGTATGTGTGAGAGAGCGTCTGAGAACAGGAAAAAAAAGGGGGAAGAGAAAAGAAAAATAGAACGACATCTGCTCTTGGCTCCCTTCAAACCAATGTGACACGTGAGGGAGGACGTCTGCCCGACTGCCTGCAATGATTAAACTAATAGGATTCTCCTCAGTGCCGTCCCAGTGCGCAGTGTGTATTAAACAAACACTGTCAGAGCTGCTCGACAAAAATCCATTCTGAGACTCCCAAACGTTGGTGTCTTTATCAAACATTATTTTAATGACTGTTTGCCCTTGAATAGTTCTGCAATGGGAGAGACTCAGAAACTTGGTTTGGAAGAAATCATGTTTCTTATCTTCTTCTATTAACAGGAGAAAAAAAATAATCATTTCAGGTAACTAGAACTTCACGAAGCACAACTTGAACCTTAGAATGTTTGGAGGAAAGTTGTAAGAGTTCAATATGCTTGAAATGAACTAGTTCGTATGATGTGTCGCCCCAACCACACCAACAGGCGTTTTCTATTGTGTCACACTTGGTTGTACAAAAGTGGCACAAAGTTGTGTAACAAATACAAAAAGTGTGAGCGGACAGGAATTTAGAAGAGCCGAGGAAAACTTAGTTTGAAGCATACTGAGGCCTTCAGCATTCAAGGGACACACAGCTTGTTGATAGGATTCCATATGCGACCTGGGATTAAATGGTCAAAGGCCAAAAAGATTGGGAACCATTAGCTAAATGAAATGATTTCGAAAAGCGATGAATAAAACTTTTCCCTTTGCTACAGAAGTAAGGTGACAATGTACACCACCCTCGTCTTTCTGTTGTTGGCTTCTACTTACGTGTAAAAGTTTCGAGTGGCATCTTGTAACATACGGGAGTTAGGGCCTCAGTATGCTTCAGAGGAAGTGCTTGTCGGGAAGCATAACACCCTCTCCTACTTTCTCGAGGTGTGGAAATAACAAGCTCTCTTTTTTTCCCCCATTGTTCACACAGCTACTTAAGTCCCTTTTCATAAAACTACAGAGTGCTACACAATGAAAGCCTTGGAGGAGAGACAGCCAGAGAGTGAGCGCCGTTCTCCCCATTTGTACAATTCACAGCATCGAGACTTCACAGACACAACAAAGACACACGACTGGAGAGAGACCGAGGAAGCAGCCAGCAGGAGGTTATGACAGCAGGCTGCTTCAGCCCATCTCTGGGGGTTGACATTCAGAACAGGTAGAAACTATTTTGCCTTTTAGACGTGGTTGGATGATACCTTGTACAATCTCGGTTCTTTGAAGCATACCGGGGCCTTCACTGTACCACAATCCCTCAAAGTTCTCCTTTTGGAAGCGCCACATGAATTCTGAAGGCTACTCCAAAACACCTCCAGGAAGGTTAACAGGGAAACCTGGAAAAAGGGGAAACTATATCATATAAGTTAGCTTGAACACAGCTCCTGAGATGTAACACTCATTTGATGAAGCTGGGGACTGTCCGGCTGACTCCTCCCACTCCCACTGTAACCAGTCACACGTCCTGTCCCGTCTCTGACTTGATCGGGACTGGCTAATTAATTGTCAACAGCATAAAAAGCGACATGCAAATGAAGCTAAACGGCCCATTGTGGTGTTGTGGGGATAATTAATGGCGAGCGAGGAAAGAAGAAGAGTGGGTATTAGAGAACAATGGATACGTACACAACACCAGGCAACAGAGGAGAGAGAACAAAAGCAAAAATATAGAGAACGAGCTGACGCTTCCGCCGTGTGGGAAGGGGGGGGGGGGGGTGAGAATGTGTGTTTGGGAGGGGGACTGGCGAAATGGCTAAGAAGACATGGATGAGGAAAAATGGTGAGGGCTCAGGCATTAATAATTAACACACACACACACACACACACACACACACACACACACACACACACACACACACACACACACACACACACACACACACACACACACACACACACACACACAGTTGGTAAGCCATGACACAGATAAAGGATAACCCCCGCTTTTCCTTCCCCCCCATTTTGCTATAACTATATTGGGCTTATCGCCTGGACACAGGGCACCATTCACCACCACAATATCATCATTATTTACACCCAGATGGAGAGGGCCTATTGTTAGCTGGACCCGTGTGTGTCTGTGTGTGTGTGTGTGTGTTGTAGATAGGGAGGGAGGCGGGGGGTGAGCGGATGGAGGGGGTGGTGGTGGGGGTCGGGGGATGGATGGCAAGGCCACAGATTTATGTCCGCCCGTGTCTTGACCTTTCTGCCATCGTTGTCCATGGGAAGCCTCCTCAGGTCTCTGTGAGGGGTTGAGTGTGGGAGGGGGGGGGGGGGGGTTGATTGTCTGCGGGGCGAGCGCCATTGCTAACCATGGGCCGGACAGTGAGAGAGAGAGAGAGGTCTGCAGATCACATATGGAGGCTTGAGGTGGGGGGTGTATGGTGAGGTTTAAGGTTGGGGTGCAGGGCCGGCAGACAGACCATGCTCAGAGTAATTGAGGGATCAGCATTTGGCATTTTCAATTAGCGTTCTGACGTCGGTGTTCCAGTCTGGTCGTGTTCTTAGACATAAGAACCTTCTGACAGTAAAGCCTGGATACAATTAAGGCCGGCCTGAGGCAGGTGTGAGGCGAGTGGTCGACCCACAAAGTCTAATAAAAGTGACATCTGCTGTACAACCCAACACGTACGTCGGCGTGGCGGATGTTATTGATATGTTTGAGGTCATTTAGGAATAAGGCTGGGTATCAACCTCAATATTTCTCGGAGCAGAAGAGTATTGAAAGCTTTCATGTGCCTTAAAGCCGATATCAAATGCTTTTTCGGACTTGTTTAGTTGGAAAATGTTCCCAATTTTATATAATTAAGTAAGCAAAGTTGTTGTAAGACAGCTTGTGCTTAAACTTTGAGAACCGGGGCTTTTTTATATAAAAGAAAAGAAGGTTTTGCATAAAAGTATGTACATTTATATTTAGCGTATGTATATTTATAGTTAAGGACAAATAACGCATTATGGTCATTTACTGACAATATTATAATATTTTGTTAATAAGACGTCCTGCTTAGTACTGTACATATCTCACAATTATTTATAACCACATTTATGACTACTATTTGTTTGTGTATCGTTGTCTGTGTAAAAGAAAACAATCAGTGTGGTTGAAAAATGTGAGCTCTAATCTGTAGTTGGAAAGCCAATGGAAGCAAATGATGACTGGTTTAAATGTAAGGCTGCAAACACCCGCTCTGAGCTTCACTTGGGCTCTTCAGAAACCTACGGGTGACGTCACAGAGGCTACGTCCGTATTTTATTACAGTCTGTGGTTCTTCACCATGCACTGTTTCAGAAGAAGGAGATCTCGGGAGTTATAGAAGAACCAGCTTTAAAAGTGACATATTTGCTTTTTAAATAAGTGCAGTGCGGCGAATCTAATTCACACTATGTGAAGAGTGGTTCATGTGAATTGTTTAACAGTGAATGATAGATATTTACCCCAATCCGTCAGGCTAAAGCAGTGAAGTTAGGGGAAACAATGTCACAAATGGCTTTTCAACAAGAAAGTGTCAGCGTTTTGTAAATCGTTATCATGAAACAGTGTTTTCATAAAGCTGTCCTCGGCATCAGCCATACAGCTGTTGTTTGTTATAGTCCTGTTGAGTAAAGCTCGCCAGCATTTCACAAGAAAAAAAATCAGAAAAATATGTTTTCTGACATAAATATTTTTTTTCTTTCATTCTTTGCTAAATTGTTTATTATTTCCCGACGGCTTTGATTTATCCTGCAACCCCTTTGAGTGGGTCTTAACACTGGTCTACGGAATTCAGAAACAAATTCAAATGTATCGACTGTCACTGTGGACATAAAGGACAAGAGCTGTACATGATGAGAGATCCGGAATTTGGCACATGTCCCATTAATTAAGCCATGTGTCTGTAATCTCTTTCTGTGTCTTTTCCTTTCCATTGGTGAATTTTGGCAAATGAGCAAATTTGCGCGAGGCAATTCTGGGCAGCGGGCACGGGCCGGCAAGGTTTTAAAGATTTCCAGGCCTCGGGCGATCTGCAGGGAGACGTTAGAGGAGTGGTGTAGAATATTCAATGTGTGCTGGATGGAGGAGGAAGAGCTCACATCTGTTGAGCATTTTTAACTTCTGCATCAAATGCCTCATTATTCATTCTTATTAAATCTCCAATACATTCAAGTCGACGATGTATCAAATCAAATAAAAACATCTTCAGTGTGACTGTAGATGTTTTTATTGCTGCATTCAGATCTCACCCTGAAGTGATGTTTCTTATGCTTCGAGTGTCTGAGTGCTTTGGGGACGGTGATTTATGGATAAAACGGCCCCCGGAGGACCCGGCCTATATAATGTGGGAGCCCCTTATCTGCCTGAGCACAGTCCACATGTGAAATGTGGAAATAAATGATGGAGACAGAGTGAGGGGTTATCATCGATGAGGACTCTGGGAAAATCCCACAACTGGCAGCTCGGTTCATCATGTTCTCCCTCACATTTTTCCATCCTGGATGGATGCGATGCATGTATCAGGCTTTAGATCAGAAACCCGGAATAGGCGACTACTGCACTTGGCGTGTTTATTCTTTCTTTCAGTTTCATCTGAATGAAGTGATTTAGATAATCAAAATCAAATGTTGGTTGATTGTCTGACTGCTCGTGTTTCTTGACCTGATGGACTTCTCTTTAGTTAATTCGTCATGTCCCAGGACTAGTACAATGTTATTAGAAGAAATGATTCGACCCAGGTTCACTTGTAAGCTGTCAGTGTGAGTCTAAAGGATCCAAATCCAAGTCTGTAAAATCCCTCATGTCCATTTATGACCAGTGTTTATCCGTCTGCCTGCTTACCTGTGAGCAGGGATATGTGGAACAATATCCGTCTCTCTCTCCCTCCCACCCTGAGCAATGTAAATCTGGACACTTTACACGACAAACACAGTCAGAGCGCTCTGTGGGAGGCAGTTGCTTGTGTTGAGCGTCGCAATTCGATTACACAGATTAGATTTACGCAATCTTGCCCTCAATAATGAAAGCAATTTTGATTTCGGAGCACGGAGGGGAAATGAAAAAAAAAAAAGGAGGAATGTGAAAGAAAACACTCTGCAGAGGAGAGACTGTGGGAATCAGGAGGACGGAGACAACTCGTTGTAGAACCATTACATTCATCCTTAAAGGAGATGATAAATGTAGAGTTCGGACAAGGTAGAAGAAAAACTAAAAAAAGCAAAACACTTCCATGGGAGTAAAACGTGTATATTCATAAAGATGATAGCTTTGAACTCCAGTGATAACCAACCTCTTTGACTCATTATGCCTCGTCCCAGGTTCTGTCCAGATTGTCTATGACTTTTGACCAGTCCATCAAAAAAAAGGATCTTTACTTTTCCGATTTCTTTTTTAATTTGAAGAATTTTTAGGAGGCCAAAGAACTTAAAGGATCCAGAATTTCATGAGTAAAAAAGACAAAATTGGAGAAACAAATTCGACACGTAACAACCACTTTGTGTAACAGAACTAAGAGGTGAAAGCTGTGTGACCAGTGTTCTGTCAACACGATTAGACGATACTGCAGTCATTCGCTAGGAAACCACCACTTCAAATTGTAGGATTTGCCACTAAAGAGCCTCATAAAATCTCTCACTGCAGAACCCCAAATGAGATGTATGAATGTAGTCGTACAGTATTGTGTAGACACAATAACTTGTGTGCGTGTCTCTTGCACAAGTGTGGGAGTGATCTAATTAAATAGAAGGAGAGGAAGAGCTCCGCTGACAGGAAAACTAATGGCACCTGGGGAAGAATTTCTTACATTGGAGGGTAAAAGCAGTTGAGTCAGTACATGTACACAACATGTAATACACACTAACAACACACACACACACACACCACACACATTAAGCAGAGATATTCTTTACCTCTGCATGTGTAGTTTGTGAGTGTTACACCCATGTGACATGTGACTGTCCAGATGGGGTGAGTAAGTGTGACACAGCGCAGGAGGTGGAGTTCTCTATCAGAGGAGATGCCAGCATGACCCGGGCCATTGTCTGAGAGGTCAAAGGTCATGTGAGAGCTGGGACGTCTGTGTGTCTGTGTCAGTAAGTGAAATGTTTGAATATCTTTAAAATGTGTATGAAAATAGAGATTTCTAAGCTGCAAAACGTAAGTTGTTTTCATCATGTATGATGCAGGATGACTGATTACTCTTAGATTTTAGTGGGGATCAAAAAAAAAATTTAATACACCAAATGTGTCAATTAAGGGGAAATATGAAGACATCTACAATATTCAAATTTAAAGTAATGGTGCAGACATAAACAAACAGCACTTTAATGACAATATGTATTAAATCTAATTTGTTTTCTATTATCACACTGATACCTGGTAAGGTCTCTGTCAATCAGATATTATTTAAGAAATGATATCATGATGTAAAATAGTTTACGAGATAATAGACTCCTCGCCTTTTTGCTTTAAGTGTATTTATATCGGTGGGTTCATAATTTAAGGGGAGGTTTTATTCTCATGCATTTTTAGCTCAATACCTTTGAGTCAATGTCTTTTTCTGTAGCAGCAGCGGATCATTATGCGCAATTCAATAGAAAAATATTAAATATAAAATAATTATATGATATTATATTTTTAAAAAATCATTATTATTTTCATGTAAAATGTAAGATGATCAGATGTAGTCCCATGAAAACTTCATGCATTTTTCATTTTTCACTATTCATTTTCAAATATAGATTATTCATTATCTTAATTTACAATTTCAATACTTAACTTACGTCATATCAATTTCCTTTCAATGATTTTGTTGAATAAACTTTTTTCCTATATTTTCTTTCTGGGTGAAACTGTCCTGCCGAGCCTCTCTGACTAACCTGCTGCTCAGTGTGGAAGGACCTCAGCTCAGTCTACCACAGACAGGTTTACATTTTAATCCAAGGACAGACATAACGAGAAGGAGACAGGCTGTACATTTTAATTAGAGACTCTTCAGTGAGACAGACAGACACACGGGCAGAGTTAATATTCCCCCTCAGGACCCCCAGCAGGCAGTCGGGCTTATAACCGACCGCCTCACTGCCTGATTGTCCATTTTATAGGCCTATTGATTCCCTATCACCTCCCTGCATCAATACACCTCAGCTCATCTCTCCCTCCTTAACATGCATGGAGGTCATGATAAAAGATCTAATGGATGGAAATCCTATTAGAGGAAGAAAAGGATGCAGGCAGGCACAGACTGAGGCCGAGGTGGAGGAGGTTCTGTGTTTGTCTATTGTCTGAAGCTGTTCGATACAAACTAAGAGGGTCAAAATCACCATTTTGGTGTAAATAATGCCTAGTTTAGAGGACGCTAGCCTGATCCAAAAGATCACAGGTCTTTACATAATGAGCTGTGGAAGTGGGGTAAGTGAGAGAAACCAATGTGCAGCAGAGCTGGGTTGAAATGGACTTTCTTTGACAAGAATAATCCACCAATTGAATTTAAACTTAATGCGATTAACATAGCAGCAAACAGCTTTTTTGCTACGTAAAGATATAGTGGAGTAATGTCTACCTGAGCAGAGAATGAAGTCACTCTCCCTCTGTGTGTGTCGTTATACTAGCGTCTCCTTGCTCTGCTGACATAGCCGGGCCGGCTGTGCTTGCTTTTAATGTATGATAGTGCATGTGAGCGTGCCACACTGGTTAGCTCGTGGCTGCTGCTCTGCACTGCTAGCATGCGGCAGTTGTTTAGCTGATAAGGCCGTCCCGACCGACAGCACAGTCGCGAAAACGTAGCAGCCCCCCTCCAGTTGTCCCTCAGGTAAACACTGTCGGCACTGTTGACATAGTTTGCACTGTTAGCGCCCTTAGCATCGTTAGCTGCGGGTCGCCCGCTTAGCCTTCCTTCATTTTTAGAGCCGTTGAGCGGCAATCAAAATGCTTCCAATCTTATATGTAGCACCTTTAAAAAAGTGACTTCCACTAGATCCAGGGATGTAAAAGTCCTGTTCATTTTCTTATAGACAATATAAGGTGATGGACAGTTGGAGCACTTGAATCACTGTGAGTTAGCATGCTAACAATTGCTAAGTACAGCTGAGGCCAATGGGAATTACATTGGTTTAGCGGGTATTTGGTCATAAACCAAAGTCGGCTATTGGACAAAATCAATTTTGATCTGATGAAATGTTACTGGACCACATTACAATTCAAAACATTCCACGCATATTAACCATACAAAACTGAGAGAGACAACATGATTTCTTAGTCGCAGAAAACTCTATTATGCCCCCTGAAATCCCATAATTTCATCCCAGCTCAAGCGGTCAATATTGTGAAACTAAATGTGATTGGCCACTAAAACCAAATCCAGATTCTCTAAATATCTGCTGGTGCAATAAAACGAAAAGCAGCTGAGTTTATTCTTCAGCATTGAGGAATACACTGCTAAATACGTTGTAATCAGAGAAATCTGAATGACTGCAAATGAAAGAATTACTTCATCATTTGCAACAACACACACACACGCACACACACACACACACACGCACACACACACACACACACACTCGGTACTTCTATCTTTGTGAGGACACTCATTGAGATAATGCATTCTCTTCACCCTTACCCTAACATTAACCATCACAACCAAATGCCTAAGCTCAACCCTTATCTTAAGCCTAACCTGAATCTAATTCTAACCATAACCTTAAAAACACTCAAACAGGCCTTTGAGGAAGTGAGGAGGGGAAAAATGTTCGCCTCTCAAACTCAAATTGGTCCTCACAAAGACAGATATGCAAGTATACACACACACACAGACACCCTCCACGTCTGTCACCACCTCATCCCCCAAAACATGAGTTTGTCCTTGAGAGGTTTAAGGCGACCCGGCACGCGGCACGCAACATCAGAGCACAGCATGAGGTTTGCTTAATGGGAGAGAGAGGAGAGGAGAATACAGAGAGAAAGAAAGTAGAAATAAAGAGGAGATGTTTCTATGAGGTTCCATTTGTGGCAAAAAAAAAAAAAAGAGTCCACTGTTTTATACTTAAGCTGTTGATTTGTCGTCAGTGTCTTCCTTCTCCTTGTTACATTTGTTTATCCTGCTGGCACAGTGCTTACATTACTGTAAATTTAGGAGGTCTGTGTGTCTTTGTATATTCACACACACATACTGACGCAGACACATTAGGGCTGAATACTAGGGAAAGAGATCCTGGTGTTTCCTGGTAATTCACGCCAAAATCTGGTCTGGAAAAATAACACTGGGAACCTGGGATTTTTGACACTATTACACAACTGTCCGATGTGAAATGCCACACGTTATTAAGAATGGATCGACTTCGAGCTGCAGCAACTTCTGTGCAAAATCTTTAAACAAAAGACTGTGCAGGTAGTTCCAACTGGGTTCTACCTTACAATGAGATGTTGGGGTGCAGAGGGAGAGGGACGAGACAAAGACCCTGTGTGAGGTGCATGCAATAAACAAGTGCTCTAAAATCAACAAGAAGTTAGTTTGGCCCGTTCACCAATGTACAACTCATGGAGGACATCAAGGCACTTTAAAAACCCTTAGTGCCTGATTGCTGCAATTTGTGTCAAAAATAGTACTCCTTCTCTGAGTCATAACTCAAGACAACAGATACAACTGAGGACATCATCATCTCTGAGCGCACCACGATTAAATTTGCATAATTCTGCTTACAAATCACAGAAAAGAACGCTCTCAACTACAGAATCTGCCTGAGAATAATCACATCTTTTTCAGTATCAAAGTAATACAGTGATCGCTGCCTGCACATCCATGGGTACGCCGCAAACAGCGAATTTGGTATAGATAAAAAATGTAAACAAACTGTTTACTCTGTCCAAGAGTAACTAATCAAGCCACCTAAAGGACATGCCAGAATGCCACCAACTCAGTAATAACATCAGGTCAGATGTATGTTAAAAATAAATAGAAGAAAATTATGATTAAACCATTCCTAATGGTGACATCGTGCATTTTTCATCTCAAAGATATTTTAGATAAAAGTAGTAAAGACCATACTATGATTAATTACCTGCAGCTCTGTGCTTAAAAGTAAACTTTATTTGTGAGATAAATATTTTTTTCCCCTCAAACAAGAGTTATATATTCCAAGGAAGTCCTTTTAAAACCACAAGAAAACATTAAACCCTAATGCGCATATTCACAACGTTGGACGGTTGGTGACTCACAAAGACAACATCTGTGCTGAATGCAGCTCTGGTGTAATTGAGACATTGATTTCTCTCCTGGGCTGCTTATCATTTTTCAGGAAACACAATGTACACCTCATCTGCCAAAGATGCACTCACACTATGAGCATTATCATTAGGATGAGGCCTTGACCGTCTAGTTGGGGACTGGGGTCCACCATGACTGAGGTGAGGGTCCATTAATCTAACAACCCCCAAGCCCGGGTCCACCTTGCTCTCTCTCCACATATATAAGATTCATGTCTTCCAGACCAGATGGCTCCCCTGTGGCTCACACTCTGCTAGTTAGCACTGTGGCTAATCTTTTAGCCGAGGCCTTGTGGTGTCACTATCTTCGCAGAGGTTACAGTTCAACCTCATCATCGCGGCGAACACACTCACTCATTTCCAAGTCTCTTTTCTTTCATTTCATCCCCACGTCTTTTGTTCTTTCTTTGTCTAAGCTAGGCTTAGGTTAGCATTTGTTAGCGAAGGTTCTTTCCTATTTTCCTTTTCTTTTATCCCTCTGCCTTTCCTTCCCTGTGCTGTAATTTCACTGGATTTTCTCCTCATTCCCTTACCCCTAATCTCTTCCCTTCTTTACATCCTCTCCTATACTTTTGTTTCATCTCCTTCTCTTGCCTTCATTCTACTTGTCTCATTTCCTTTTCTTTCTCCTTGTGTCCTACCCTGTTGTTTTCATTCCTTTCCATCCTTTTCCCCCAATTTTATTCCTCAGTTTCTTTTGTTTCCTTTCCTACTTCCTTCTTGTCTTTTCTTATCCTATTGTTTCCTTCCTTTCATTGCTGTCTTCTCTGTCCTTTAATTTCCTCTTCTAGTTTATAGCTGATGCCCAATAGCAGCATCATTACCTCTGCAGGGTTAAAGTTTAACGTCATTGTCACACTTTTCTGTATATGCCGTGCATTTGTCTTGTATCTATTAGTTTCCCCTTTTCTTTTTATACCTCCTCCTCTGCCCTTCCTCCCTTCCTTCCTTCCTTCCCTTTACAGCTAATTTGCTGTGCGTGTATCAGAGCATCATTACCTCCGCTCAGGGTCACTGCTGAACGGTCATTAACAGCAGCCTCTTCATCCAGATCACTCCTTTCCAACGTGATGCTATCTGTGTGTCTGGATGACTGCCACGACCCTTTACTTGTCCCTCTATTTTCATGACATCTCCTTTCCTTCTCGTTCTCTCCTTCCCCCTCTCGTTTCCTCCCCCTTTTCTTTTTCTAGGTTAACCCCTTGTCAACCGGAGACGGAGTATGTTGAGCTCAGATTAAACAAAGGCCAGACGGCATTATGCGGACAGCTGAACTAAGCCCTATTAGAGAGAGTCATTACCCAGTCTGTCTCGTCATGCACGCACACATACAGAACAAACTATCTGTAAGAAAGAAAAAATAAACCCAACGAGTTCAAAATAAACTGCCCGAGATCGTGATCAGACTTCCACTGTTGGTTCATGTGGATACAAAGGAAGAAGACATATTTCAATTTACAAAAGTAAACTAGAACAAGAGAAGAAAGGAGGAAAAAAGCGAGGATGGAAGCAAGGTTGAAAGGAATGATTGAATAAAAGGGAGGAAGGAAAGTGGAAGGAGAAAAGACTAGAAGGGAGGAGGATAGCCTGACAATCAGACTGAACTGTCATTTTGTTTTCACTCAACTATTCAGTCTTTTTCTATATGTTCTGTCTCTCACACGTGTCCAGATACGAGTTCAACCGATCGTCTTTTCTTGACGAGGTGTTCATCTCGGCACCTCTGCAAACCTCCAGGATTTACTGTTGTTTTCCCAACTGCAGGAACAGACGTAAATGGGCACAACACCAGACCCTTTAAACTGCTGGAAAAACGAGATGTTGGGGTGATTCATGGGTCTGGAACTAATCGGTGTGTCGTTTATTTTGCAGACATAAACGCATCCCATTTGATTACATTTCAAGCATGCTTTAATCACATAAAGGCTACACTCATGGGTGTGCTAGGTTACAGATCAGAAAACATTCATATTAGTCATATGGGTCCTGCTTGAGATCAATCCCGGAACCCATCGGCTATCGGCCTGATGACGAATTCCGGGACGTGGATTCCGGTAGATAGCGGATATCCACATAACGTATATCCGGGACAAGACTTCCTCTTCCAATGCGCTCGTCATCGTTTACAGTCCGATTCACAACATGAAACTTGAGAATGAAGTTGGAGCTAATAGACGACGTCTACTACCGGATTGTTTCACAAGTAGCTCAGTTAACAGTTTATTTTTTAGCTAGCAAAAAGCAAAATCATTGTCAGACGGTAGCCGATGGGTTCCAATATTGCATTTCGGCCAATGCGTTTGACCTCTTTTGTTGTTTACCTGCATGCAACCAAAGCCCGCTCAAACGGGATTGGTCGTTACTTCTCGGACGACATATGCCACCCAGAGTACTCTAAATCTTTCCCTTTTGCTCACAGATTCTGCATTCATATGCAAATATCTGTCGATTAGCTTGACATGCTTTGGTATGATACAAGAGTAAAAACTAAAATGGGTGGACTTGGATTGAAATCTCTCATCTGTCTCTTGACGGTTTGTTTACAAGCATAAATGACCAAAAGCGTGTCTTTTGAAAATAATTTAAAGACAGTTGGGGGCTGCTGCAGAATAGATTCTCAGATTTGTGATCACATTGTGTGTAAAGCTCTTCTCCAGCATTACAATATTGGACGTATTTAACGTTATAAGGAAAGAGATATTGCAGTGCATTAGCAACATTGGTACCTAACATGCTGCATGCACGCACACACACACACACACACACACACACACACACACACACACACACACACACACACACACACACACACACACACACACACACACACACACACACACACACACACACACACACACACACACACACACACAACCTGCTGGTTCTGCCGGAAAGGGGAGATGGAATATGGATCGATGAGTTCTGATGAAAAACCATCAATAAACTTTAATCCAGTAAAAGCTGAGCCTCCTCTGCTCGCCTGCCCTGCGTCTAAACACCCGTCACTCACACATTCAGCCTACAGTGCATTGTAGCAATTACTGCATTGTTTTGCATTTAACTTTCATCACATTTATGTAAAACCGGTGCGTCTGGTTTCACCGTTCTGTGCAGGAGCAGGACGGAGGATCTCGCTCACGTCTCGGAGGTTATTGTGATCTTGTCCCGGTTTCGCTGTGAGGTTGCCGCCCTGTGAGCCCGGCGAAGCAAAGACAGAGAGTTGACTTGTCTCATTGTGGTTTGGCAAGGATCAAAAGGTATTTACTTTGGTAAGAGGGCGTTGCCAGGTCACGTTACAGGAGAATGGTTTCAGCATTTAACCAGTCGGAGCTGCAAACCAAATACAGCCTTGGGTGAATATTGTTCCAGACTTCTGACTCCTCGTAGCGAAGCTAATCTAACAAAATTCTTTTTTTTAACTTTTTTTTTTACTTTTCCCTCATTATTTTGGTTGATGTTACAGAAAAGGTTCTTCGATGCAGATACAGAAGGTAAAAAAAGGTATACACATTTTTTAAGTATTCAAATAAAAACTTTTACTGTTGGAACTTTTGCAATAACCTTTCCGAAATAACAATTTAAACCTAAACCATGATGCTTTAACTAAACTTAACCAAGTGCATTTTTGTGCCTAAACCTAGCCAAACACAACCATAGGTCTGTTCCAGCGAGAGTGGACATTTGGCGGTCTTGCTGTGCAAATGAACACCAGTTTAAGAAAGTAAACTAATTTAGTTCATTCTTAGTAAATTCTTCATATTCTATTTAATTATTATATCTGAATCTTCAGCATTCATAATTCAATACGGCCTTTTTTCCATAAAGGTTCTTTTTGGTTTTTTTGATGGCATGCATGAAAATGAACACTCAAAGCATCCCGTGTCACAAATCCTTTTCTGTTTTAGGTCACAGCCACTCACAATGTTATCTGAAGACAAGCACACTATACATGCAGATGCTTTCCTTGATGCAAACTGTGTCACAGCCGTGTGCCGCGTCCCGACTTCACCTTCCTAGGAATAAACCCAGCAGCACTTTCATCTGCAGCGAGCTCCACTGACCCGCAGAATTAAGATGTATAGAAAACGCACTTCCTGCTTCATCACAGTAATCTCCTTTGCTACAGATGGCTGCCATTAAACCCCAGCGTATTTGTCATGGAAGTGGGTTTTATTTCACACTTGAGTGGAGTCTAAAGACAGTGATTATTACATGCTGGATAAAACCCTCACGGGAAAGCCATACAACAATTCAACAATTCAGACTTGTTTTGGTGATCTTCAGCAACAATTTAGGAATACTCGGATAAGTAAGTAATCTTAAATGTTGGGTTTGTTTTTTTGTTAAGTATTGGCATATTTTCATGACTCATTTATGAAAACATGATAAATAGTTATTTCACTGTTTCTTACTGAAATTAATTGTGAGTCCATCATTAAAAAAAGAATAAGTTATTGTTGCATTCACACCACATTCATATGATGTACATACTCTTCCAGTGCAGGAGATGTAAAAAGCGGACTAGTTCATTAAAACGTGGCTCCATAGTGCCACTAGTGGTCAAAAACTCAACATCTGATTCGGGTCATTTCATTGCAAACAACTGGCGCGCCTCAAGGGACAAGATAGCTGTCAAAGTATGGGACAAATATGATAAATTTGCCGCTTTTCTGGAGTGTGCATGTGCGTCGGCGCTGGGAAGTATGCGTCCTCACACCTTGGCGAATCAACCATCATCAAGTGGTGCGTGTTGCAAGACAGCGTCACCCTCCGCAAAACACCAAATGATGGGATATCTTTTCAGAAGTTCAAGAAACATGGAGAATCTACAGGAGCACTGAAGCTGTTCCTTACTAAGACACTTAAAGTTGTCTTTTCCTGACATTTGTCACCTATCTGTGTATATACATGTGAATGCAAAGTAACAAGTTGGAAACAGTATGTTAAGTCTAGGGGCCTTTCCTGACTCACTGGCCGCTGTTCTGCTCTCCCCTGACACCACAGAAGGCTTCGTGTTGGCCTCAGTTCAGCTGGGGACACCAAGTGGCTGCTTGACTTGACCACAAGTGTGAACATTTAATCAGCTTTGAATAACATCCCCGCTGCCCTCTCCTGCATCTAGAACCATACAGCGACGCTAAGCCATGCCCACTGACCCACACTGATCTCTGCCTCTCACTCTCCTTCCGTGTACACTCGCACACAACGGTGCATTCACAACATGCTGCGTATAATGTATCGATACATAACGAAACATGCACACACACACACACACACACGTCTACCCAAGCCACACACAGACAGCTGACACAGCTGAAAGCTTGCAGAGCTTATAGGGGCAGAAAACACGGCAGAATCCTATTTAGCCGATGCTTTTAGTAATGTAAAGTGCACGGGAGTGCACGTAAAAGCAGGGATACGTTGTGCTGTGGGAGCTTAGGCGACGTTATGAAACCGAGCTTAGGTTAAAGTGCATTAGAGGGGAGAGATTCGGAGAGAACATAAGTCCACAACGAGAGGCAGGTTTATTAATTCAAGTGATTGTGTGTGTGTATGTGTGTGTGTATGTGTGTATGTGTGTGTGTGTGTGGGGGGGGTAAAAGTGGAAAATTCCCCAGAGAGGGATCTGTGGGCAGTGAACGCCTCGTGTGCATTTGGCAAACGAGACGGTATATATGTCTATATAAGGGTGTACAGTATAGATAGCTTGACAGCTTACTGCACTGGTTCATGGTTTAACTTTTGAACCCTTTGACCTTTTCACTTTGAACAATGTCGTCCAACTCATGTCTTAAATTGTGAACTTTTGTGCATTAATGAAATATTGATTGCCTGCTCTTCTGATGTCATTTTCTTGGTGAAGGGAGGTGGCCAGTGAGAACGATAGAAATCAGTTCTGACAAAGTATGATAAGTGTTATTCTTTAAATATTTGAGAAAGTTGTTGATTAATCAAATTAAACCCCCACCCAAAAATAGTCCATGTTTGGGACTGAAACATGACTTGGTTGGGTTTGGATAGGAAAGTAGGCCAGTTGGTTCGAAGCATTTCTGCCAGCCAGCATTTCTTTCCCCAAGAGATTATGAAAACCAGCTTTATTATCTTATGCATTTTACACAGCCTGCGTGAGCCGTTACACTGTGAAACCTTGAAAAGGCAATGTATCACTACAAAACCTTATAATCAAGTAGATGCAGAATAACATTGAAGACAGATCTGAATATGAATGGTACATGTTAACTTTCAGAGCCAGGAAATATATGAAGTAACCAATGCCACATTCTGAATGCGCCATGGCCGCCGAAGCGATTGCAACCACTTTAGACAATCCTTGTGATGTGCCTCAGAGCCCAGCAAGCCGCAGCTGGTGGAATCCCAGTGGTACCGTGATGAGAAATGATGCACTAAGTATTGCACAGGGAAGATGTCCATTATTACACTATGGCCATTTATTGTTGTCAGATTGACCTTTCCATATGCCTCACTTGTGCCTGTATATAAATACACTAAATTAGACCAATTTTCTCTTAAATGACCAGAAAAAGCGAAATCCTCACCTGCAAATATTACATATCTAGACCTTTTAGTGTGAAAGGTAAGATCTGGCATGCGCTGTCTTTGTCAAGTTGACAGGAGTAATTCGCTTTCTTGGTTCAGACTACGAAGCCTCTGACTTGTTGCTGTATGATGCTCAGAGTAATCAACTTGTTCCCCACAAATGTGATTGATTGATGTCTTTATTCGCGATGTGAAAGCTCAGAAAAAAATCAACCTTGTTTCGGAAAAAAGTACACCTATTGCCGCATAATGTCCACGTTCTGTGTGTAAGTATTCATGAATCAGTTCAAAAAAAATACATTGACACACAAATCAATAGCAATGGAAAAAAACGCCCCGTGTTAAGGCCTTTGGCATGTCTCTGATTAGGGGGTGTTAGTTTCTTCCCACACAAGTGGAAGCCTGCCAGAACCCAGATGATATATCATAGCATTGATGCAACACTTTTATGTGAAGGTGTCACAATGCTTTTAAAGTCATAAAGACATAACCTGTTAAGATGCTATAATTTAGCATTTAAGACAAAGACCTTCACAAATAACGAGCACAATAATCTTGTTTTTTTTCGGTCAATGGTCATAAACTTTGAGTGGTAAGCAAAAGAATGAGATCTTGAATAATACAAATCAAAATGAGTTTTGCATCTAGCTTGGACCGGAGCCGCTGCTCTTTGGCACCGAGCGAGTCTGTTGAGTCGGTTTGAACATCTGATCCGGATGCCTCCGGGCAACGTATCCTCATAAAAACGGTTCGTATAGGATGTCTTACAAAAAGCTACTCCTCGTTTTTCATGCGTTTGCCTACGAAATCCAGCAACATGTGGCAATTTCCGCTCGTTACATGCATACCATCTTTTCAAAATAAACTTCAGTTTTCACAGTAAGAAAACGGTGAAAACTGTGTTACAGTTAGGTTCCAGCAACAAAACCACAGTTAGGTTTAGGAAAATATTGCCCACGGAAGTGCCTTTACTGAAGTACGCAAGTTACGTGACAAGAACACAAACGTTGATTTCTCGGTTCACATAGGAAACGAACAAGTGGTCTCCTTGCTGAGAGATCGCTGTTTGATGGACCCACCCACCTCATGTCACGCCTGCCCTGTATGGGCTTTTGCGGTCTGTATACTTCATCATTCACGATTACGTGGATGGCATACAAAATCATTTCCTGAGAATGCCTCAGAATAGCCCAAGAGGAGTAGTAGGACATGGCTGGGGAGAATGGAGTCTGAGCTACTTTGCTGAGCCTGCTGCAGCCACCTGGGTCAGGGTATTCCCACACCAAGTCTGAATTTATCATGTCTGCAAGAAACCAAGCAGACAGTCAAATTATTTTCTCTATTGATTCATGCACAGGCCTTTCATATTTTGTTTTCTGAAATGAACGCTTGGCCACTGAAGTCCGTGTCCATTTAATGGCATCATGAGATTTAGGGGCGAGGTTCCTAAAACGGTCTCGTTTCGAGTTGAAGCGATTGGTAGAGTTTCAGCATCCTCTCGCTGCCTCATCAAGAGAGGTTGAAGAAGCATGAAACAGAAAATCTTATTAACGCTGCTTAATATTGAGGACCACCAGTTGCGTGATCAGAAGATGAAATGGAACATGAAGCGGTGTACTGTATTGGCGGACGTGGTTTTGAACACACTTCTTTTCCTTCTTTATACATTTTGGCATTTGAAGTACAGTCCGGGCAGCTTCTTTTTTCCTATGGTCCTCAAAAGCTAATAGACTGATATTCAAATGCAGTACGTTTCCTTGGTGGCAAGGATTTGGGATTGGAATCACCTTTCTACTGCAGCCTGAGATGTAATAACACAGAAACGCCTCGACTACTTTGGTTTCAAGAGAAAAAGAAAAAAAAAAAGGCATAGAAGGAGAAGACAAAGAGCTTCTGGGAGAAAGTTCAGCTCACATTCACCGACGCGTCCTCTTGTCACGTTATTTACTCGCCGTTTACGCTGCTGTGCAAGCAGGCCGAGTCGATCAATCTACATCCTCCGTCACGCAAGCAAGCGATGTCAAGAGCTATCCCTCCACCCGCCGCCTCCCCCACCTCGCACAGCGAGAGGACGAGAGGGAGCGGTAGCGTGAGAGGGAGAAGGAGAGGGCACGCAGTCCCACCACCTGAGTGTGTGTGCTGCTTTTCACACCCCAACACACACACACACACACACACACACACGCACACACACACACACACACACACACGTTATGTCAACCCCTCTGCTTGAGATAGAACTCCAGAAAAGAAAAACACATGTGCGCTGAAGTGCTCTAAAGACTCCCCCCCCCCCCCCCCAACAAGCGTCCAGCTTTACACACACACACACACGTGGTTTCTCGTGTCCCCGTCTTTCTCAAACACTCATGTGAGGCTCCTGTGGGCCAACGAGAGATCTCAGAGCTGTCAAGACCATCGGGGCCCCAGAGGGCCATCCATCACCACAGAGAGAAAGAGAGGAGAGGACAAACAAGGTATGAGGGGGAAGGAGAGGATGAAGGAAAACAGAACAGGAGAAGAGGGAAGAAGGAGAAGATGGAGGAGAGAAAAAGGAAGGAACAGGATAGAGAAAAGGAAAAGAAGAGAGGCAAGGAGAAGACAGGAGAAAGGAAAGGAGAGCCAGTGAATAAGGAAAGGAGGAAAGAGAGGAGATGAGAGAAGGAGAGAGGATGAAGAGGGGGGAAATAAAAGAGGATAAAGGTGGAGAGGAGAGAAAGAAAGAGAGGAGAAGAGGAACAAGAAAGATAAAGGAAAGGGGAGTAGATGAGAAAATAGAAGGCAATGAGATGAGGAGGAAGAACAGAGAGAAATAAA
Source organism: Anarhichas minor (assembly GCF_050575085.1). Taxonomy (NCBI): domain Eukaryota; kingdom Metazoa; phylum Chordata; class Actinopteri; order Perciformes; family Anarhichadidae; genus Anarhichas; species Anarhichas minor. The sequence goes on along the minus strand of NW_027466542.1, from coordinate 493,005 downwards.
TACAAGGAAAAGAGAAGACAAAAGAAGAAAAGATGAAGAAAGAGAGAGTGTGTTAAGGAGAGGACAGAAGGGGAAGAAGGAGAGATGAAAAGAAAGGAGAGGAAATAGAAGAGGGGAGGAAATTAGAAGAAAAAGGAGGAGAGATAGAAAGATGGAACACTGACAAAGAAAAGATAGAGAGGAGAAGGGGGGGGGGGGGGGGGGGGGGGGTTAAAGATGGGAAGGTGAGGGAGAGAAGACTCCTGCTCTCCAGAGCACTGGATCTACGATGTATAACCAACACCAAGCTGGTCCTTTATCCACAGTTTTCACACACACACGCACACGCACACACACACACACACACACACACACACAGTTACTTTTCCTGGGCTGAGTGAACTACTCTAGCGAGAGAGCTGACATATGTCAGGCTCTGTCACGCAACAACACTACGAGAGTACAGTGTGTGTGTGTGTGTGTGTGTGTGTGTGTGTGCGTGCGTGCGTGCTCAGAGGGACTGTGTGACAGACCAAACATTCTTCCGAAATAGAAGGTGGCACATGTGTGACTGTTTGCGTGCTACAGCTCATCACTCTGCAGAGAGTGTGTGTGTGTGTGTTTTGTGTGGTCAGTGTTTGTCTCTCATAGACATGTTTTTAAGACACTCAATGAAACTGCATCACCTTCATCTCACAGTACAACTTTTATCGTGAGTTACTCACAAGAGGAACCTGAAGAACATCGACTGTACCTCCAGTCCTTGGTTAACCCTCGGTTGTTTCAGGCCTTTTTACTGACAGGCTGTTGTGTCTGTGTGTGTACAAATGCCATGTATTTTCACGATAGTGTGGGCTATTCAGAAATGCCCTCAGTTGGCATGTCAGTGGTACTTTATATGATCTGGGACAGTTTTTATAAAGAAAATGTTTTTTTGTTGCCTGCACGCCCAAAGGCTTTCAACACACTACAGATATCTATATATGAGTGGGTAGAGGAACTGTGTTAATGGGACATTCTGAGCCCCAATTCTGTCAAAAGTTTATTAATATTGTAAATCAAACAAATAAACAAATAAAAGCTGTAATTTTGTCACGGCAAGGGTTTTTCATTTGTGGTGTAATGGTGAAACAAAGTGTAATGTTGCTACGGAGTCAGTGAGCAAGCTGTGGCCGACATTTCTTTACATTTTGGTTAATCTGCATGAAAAGTCCTGCTGCATTAGCTGCTGGCAGTTTCGTTTTATTGCCCTGTAACCATGGATACACACAACAATCATGCAACTACTTTTGTCATGAGAGAAATGGTGAGAGAGTAAACTAAACGTTAAGAAGTCCGTCAGACATTTTAGGATTCACTTGCACCGAACGTCACCAAGATTTCACTGACATTTGTGAACAAGCTTTGGAAATATACCGCGAACAAACATATGCACACAAAACAATAATAAAAAAGGCTCAATGCTTAAATGACAAATGATTACATTCATATTTTGGTTTCTTTCAAACCGCCGCTAAACTTGGCCGAGCTGTTTTTGGGTCTGTGATGTCACTTCGTGTTGATCCGCTTTCGGGAGTCTGTTTCACTCAAACATTGGGCTGCGACCGAGGCCTCCGAGCACTTCATTAGCATGCAGAGTTTTTTTTATGAGCTAACGACGGAGCGAGCTGCTGACGCTGTGGAGAGATTAACGCCTCGTAACCGGTTTATGTATTTAGGCCAGCAAATGTGAACAATGTGAAAGTTCTGACGAGAGAGAGGGAAAGGATTTCACACGGTGTTTAAATAAACGTCGGCCCGTGGCACTGGGAAGACACGACTGTTGACACTGTGTGTGTGCATGTGTGTGTGTTTACTGTGCGCTAATGCGCATGTCTAACAGATTTTCATCCAGCCGGTTTATTTTGGGAAATATCTTGAAAACGAGGATGGATTTTGAACCATGAAAGACGTACAGGTCAATAAAAAAATATATATTTGCAAATATTTTGATGATTCAGAAAGTTATTTGTTATGAAAAAAATGGAAAAAAAGCAAAAATTCATAGTAGTTTGTTGGACTGCTATGATATTAAACTTCATGTCTTTGGGATTTGGACTGTTGATTGAACAAAACCAGCTTTTTGATTATCTGGACTCAAAAAATTATAATCAATTTTATTCAATATCTTTTTTTTTTTTTTTTTTTTACATTTTATGGACCAATGCAGCTAACTCCTCCCCTTGCTGTCATTATTTGTAACCAACCTTTATTTGTCCATGCTTCCACAATATCATCTGAATACTGACTTTTATATGAGAATTGATGTTATCCAAAACCAGGTAGTGCACAGCTGGGGGTATAGATCAATACAGTACCCTTATGTAACATTTAAGGGGGTATGTGGAGGGGAAAAAATGGGTGTTAGAGAGTGAAGAGCCCGTGAATGTGAGCCAACAGGGACAGCAGCTGTGAAACAGAAACGCTCCTCTACATGCCGAGTTCAAACACTGTGGTGACATAACAGACTCTGACATGTCCTGTCAAAATGTTTGTGTGCAAGAAAACAACCAGAGAGAGAGAGAGAGACAATGAGGGAGAATATGTCTACAAGAGTGAGAATGAGATTATTTGGTGATGTGTGTGTGTGTGTCCATGTGTGTGTATGTGTGTGTCCATGTGTGTGTGTCCATGTGTGTGTCCATGTGTGTGTGTCCATGTGTGCGTGCGCGCTTATTGACTGTTGGGTTTTTATTCCAGGAAATCCCTGGGTGACGCAGGCGAAATGGAATTAAGAGAAGAGGAGGACGATGTTTGGGGATAAACACACTGGCATGAGCCCTCATAACCAACCTGGCAACCAGACAGGGTGTCGCACTGTGAGTGTCTGTGTGTGTGTGTGTGTGTGTGTGTGTGTGTGTGTGTGTGTGTGTGTGTGTGTGTGTGTGTTGCGGGGGGGGTTATGACAGACATCCTCTTTTAAGAAAGAGGAAATAAATAAAAATAATAATCAGTATAACAAAAGATTTCATGAACAATTCCATCCAATAAATAATACAAATCTTGCATATTCATGGTTTGGGTATGAAAGAGGACATGCTGGCGTGTGGGTGTCAGCCAGAGGGCAGCATGAATGAGTTTGACATCAACAATACTGCGTCTCTGAAAGGAGCTTTTCTACCCGCCTGGCTGAATGAGGAGGGTTTGAAGCGGCCCTTCCATCGGTCCTGACCCAAACAGCAGCGCTGCCAGCACTCACAAAGACGACATTCACACGCAGTTGGAGCAATAATGAATACCGAAAAATGATTTAGCTCACTTAAATGGTTAGTTTGTACCCCGTTAATTACTTCTCAAATGTGTCTCAAAAGCTGAAAGACGAGTAGTTACTAAATTGGGTTTAGTTCAGCCTATAGTTCCACATCATCTCACATGTTCAGGGATTCAAATATTTAGGATTTATAACATGAAGCAACTTAAACAAAGTAAAGTAAAACAATACAGCAACTCAGTCAGAACGTCAAACGTGGGTCAGCTGGGTTTTGAATGAGTCTGTCCTCAAAAGAAAACAGCAGCGAATTTTGATTGGATGAAAGCAGCAGCCAAATACAAATGAGGCAAACACTCTAAATGAAGACATTTCTTAACTCTGTGTTACTTTAAAGGTAAACAAGACTAAAAGTCTACAGTACTTGCCAGTTATCTGCCCGAAGTAGGTTGTTAAGCCCCGAACTCTAAGCTGAAATGTATACCAATGGATACGATATCAATCCCTTGTATGAATATGTTCGTGTTATGACCATAGAATAAGTATGTTAATCCTGGAAGTTATCTCAGGGGGCGTGTCATGTAGTAAACTGGGACGTGTCGCGGAACCTGCGAGGCTGCAGCTAGACCATGATCATTGCAACCGTTGTGGCGCGCTGACTTCCTTATCCGACTCACGGCAGGTCGCAAACTCATCGAGGTGAGGTTTTGTAGCAACGACCAAAATTGCAGTGCGCAGCATGGAGGGGGTCATTTTTGCACCATCTTTCGTGTCCTTGCTGCGAGAGAGGAATGAAGGATTGCTTATATGGCCCATACAACCTATATGGCCCCAGTGTTGTGTTGTTGTCGACACTGTCGCTACTGACAACAATCGCCATTTTCTTTTAACCGAGTCAAATGGTGAGGATCACCAAAATAATTAATATTAATCCTAAAGAGAACATGAATGTGTGAAGGCAATCCATCCGACAGTCTGCCGTCCACAGAGCTACGAGCATACATGAACTCTAAACTACAAATTCTTCAACTCTACGAGGACATGTCATCGTTTTGTTGTGTAACGAGGCTGCTCAGTCACCAAACTTTCTTCAGGTTCGGATCACACAGCAAAGCACCGTGGCCAAGATCCAGACTGTCACAAGTTCTGATCCGGCCTGCATACAAATGAGGGTTGTAAATTCATTCCGGCCCTTCTGGTCGCAATTAGTGATAATCTAAGTCTTAGCTGCCACACCGAACACGTTCTTGCCTGCTGCATATCAAGCAGCCGCAGCTCTCGCTCGCCTCGAACATCGACACCAGGCAGCTCAGAGCTCAGGAGGTCGGCTCAAAACGGATCAAATAAACAGAAGGAAGGTTGATGCTGGAGGCTGCAGGTCTCACAGCAGACGATGTGCACACACAAACTGAACACTCTCCAGTAAGTTCGAAGGGTGGTTTCTCAGCTTTAAAGCTAAGACATTTCAGCTTTAAACTTTCTGCAAATCCACATGCGGTCGCTGCGGAGAGCACGCCAGAACCATTCCAGATGGAGCTGCGTGAGTTACAGCTCAGCGAGCTCAGAGTTTGAATCTGATCTGGACGGCTGCGTTTGTTCATTTAAAACTCAGGATATTTAGAAGCACAAACTAGTAAGTGAGGGTGTGAACAAATACCGCCTGTGGTGAAGACAAATCTTCTTGTCTTGGGCTTTGGCCCAGTTCTACTACTCCTAAACCCTTTCCCACAGTTTGGAGTCAGTTTCAGAAAAGAACAACAATGCGAAGACATGGACAGAAAATGGGCTGCCCGGTGGAGTAGTGGCTAGCACAGTTGCCTCACAGCAAGAGGGGCCCGGGTTCGATTGGAGTTTGTATGTTCTCCCCGTGGCAGCGTGGGTTTCTCTCCGGGTTCTCCGGCTTCCTCCGACAGTCCAAAGACATGCAGCTCAGGTTAATTGATGGCTCTAAGTAGGTGTGAATGTTGGCGTGTATGGTTGTCTGTCTGTGTGTGTCAGTCCTGACACACACACACTAACTCTGTAAATGGGATGGGACGCATGCTCTCTTTTGTGGCTTGTGTGTTGGTGGATGAGGTATGAGATTGTGTTGGCTGTGCTGTGGTTGGTCGGATTGTTAGCTTAGCAGGCTGTGACATGTAGGGCAGTCATGACCCAGCAGAACACCCTGAGGTCCCGGGTCACACCTGCTGCTTTTAAAGCTGGTTAGAGTAAAGATGGAAGAGGATGAACAGGTAATACTGTAACCCAGATGAGTTCAGATGAGGATAGTGCGATAAATCAGGCCCACGGACCTCGGGCAGAGAGAAAGGAAAGAGCGGGATTTGAGCAAGGGGGAGTGATAGATAAGGCAACTTGGGTAAGACGAGTAAAAAAAAAAAGATTAACAACAAAGAAAATCTCCAGTGGAGAAGGCATCACCGCGTGAGCTGCAGGACTGTTTCCGGTAAGGTCACTGCAGTCACTTGCCTGAACTCACTCTCTCACTCACACACACACACACACACACACACACACACACACACACACACACACACACACACACACACACACACACACACACACACACACACACAGTTTGACCTGATGTGTTATTTATTGTGTGTGTGTGTTAAATGTTGCTAATACGTCAGTTAGGCCGTGGCTGGGAAAAGATGCTACCACAGAGAACGAGACTGACAGGGACAGCATGCTCTCTCCTTTTCCTGGTGTGACCTCGCCCTGCCGGGAGCTCCAAAATAAAACAAAAAAAAATGTAGGTTTCCATGTGGGGAAAATTCCCAGGATTGTGTCAGTTTGTCAGCAGCTGCTGTGAAAACATGAACATGAGGAGAGAGAGAGAGAGAGGCTGACTGTGTATGTGTGAGAATGTGAATGGGGATACATGTTCGTCTGTTTGTCTGTGTAGCCAGGGAGCTGCGAATGCCCCTTTTTAGTTTAGTTTTAGATTTAGTAGGTGCTATTTTTAATGGTTTTGGCAATTGTAATTCGCAATTGCTGCGATCTGGAGACCAACCAGAGTTGTCAAACACATGCAATCAGACAACCAGCCAATTCAAGTATTCTGACATTTGCACTCAACGGTTGAGAACATGTCAGTAAAGGCAATCTATAAAGTTACACGGCATGACAGTTCCCTCCATTTTGAACTTTTTGGGTCTTTGCTCCCTCAAATGTCAGCATTGGTGACAAAAGAGTGCCGTTCAACTCCACTTCAAATCCACTCATTCCAGCTGATGTCAGAGATTTTGCCGTTACGAATGTGCCCTGAGCATGACTTCTTTGGAGGCGGGCCTGTTTGCTGTGCTAATGTTCCTGTGGGCGAGGAGAGGCACACGCGGTCCAGTAAATCCAAAAGTAAGTAATTGATTACGTGTCCCAAGTAGCTTGTCAAACTCTAGTCGTCACAGCAACAAACACTGTGGGTGAAATGTGCGTGTGACGGTATGAAAACAAGAAGCTGGGTGCACACACAAATGTGCCCTTCAATCAGATGATCGGAACAAACACAAACTCACAGCATCTGTGCAGCACCACGCATGCTTATTTCTAAATTTTGTGTATTTCAAGCTTTGTTCTGAGTCATTGTCCTCCTTTCAGGAATAAATCAGTGTGTGCGCGTGTGTCGACCCGTGTATTTCCATGTGCGTGCAAAGAAGCAAAATGATCTTTTTGCTCCACATTCCTCTTTGACAACATCATTAGCAGCCCGGCCAACCTGGCAGGGCTGGGCGAGACATTGGCCCCACACACACACACACACACACACACACACACACACACACACACACACACACACACAGTCGTGTTTTCATGACTTTTGGGGACATTACATTGACTTACATTAATTTCCTGGAGATTTACTGTAACCATAACCGCTACTAGCCTAATCCTAAACCTAAATGAACCTAAACCTAACTTTAAACCAAGTCTTCACCCTGTAATGTAATGTTTTACGTTATGTGGACGTGCATTTTGTCCCACACAATGTAACCAACAGGTAAATGATGCCCACACACACTGCAACGTTTCCACTGTAGGGACTAAGCAGAAGATGGAAGCTCTCTATGTGCGTCCACACAAACCTTGTGCATCGTACAGAACACTGAACCCACCTCTGACCTTTTGATATCAGACTGGGGATCACAGGTAAACACCACTGTTCTGTACCGGGGTGTGCAACTGTGTTTCCTTAAACAACAACAGAACTACAGAGGTGAAAAGAAGGTGAAGCTGAACGTTTGGAAATGTTTATTTTTTACATTTCTTTGTCGCAGCTGGAAGCCTATGAAATGGTAATTGGTAAATGCGTTCTCTGCAGTACATCAAGGTCTCTCAAAAAATGTTCCTCTTCATTTCCACCTCAACCATGCAAAAACATTGCTTCGGTTTTGTCTTTAAAGTCTTAGATTTCTGTGCAAATCGAAAATGTGCATAAAAAAACTTGTGGATAGCTCTGAAGAATCTCTCATTTTACCTTGATTTCTCTTTCTTCTGCCTTCTTCTTTTACATCAATTACCTCAAAAAAAGATAATGCTGCTTCCCTCCATCCATCATGTCTCCTCCTGAGTCACAAAGCTCTCAATGTCGTTATGGTGAACAAAGTCTTGCACTGGAAACAGTAATAAGGCTCTAAGAAAAGCCACTTGTTCTTATTAGAGCACACACACACACAGGCCTAATCTAACCCGTGTTACTACGGTTTATATGCAAACAATAATGAGCAGCAGTTATAGTATAATAGATATTAGGTGCCAGGTTTATAGTGTGTAGGAAGTCACAAAGCAGCTGCAAGAAGAAAAAAAAGAAAAAAAGAAAACATAACAGTAATGCTCACTTCATTCCACTAATGCAAACCAGACTAGTTTGCGGAAATTGCATGCTTTTTTTTTTTTTTTTCTTTCTCATATGAGAGGCTTCAATATTGCACATCTCATTCCAAACCATGTTAATTAATCTGCTGCTCTAACAGCCTCCGCTCAATCCGGCTTCAGTCTTCCCACCAGATGTTGAACCTGGCTGCGAGGATTGCACTCCCGTTCAGACACAAGACGCAGTAGTGTGGCACTTGTATGACAGAGGTATGCGGCCAAGTGTTGCTGCCAAGCTGTTCAATGCTAAACATTTGGTATAAGTGTCTGACGGCGTAATGAAAAGGACCCTACAAAGAAGCAAAACCGCATTCTTTACCTTTGCTTTGCCTGCCTCTGGTTTGTTATTGTGTTATGTGATTTGTTTCTGGAAGACCACGGTGGAGAGTTGGAGGGAGGTGTGCCGCTGCTGACAGAGTTTCTTGCGTTGCGGTACAGAAAACTGAACAGAAAACTCAGTGTTAATGTCATGGCGGTGACTTCAACCATGTGGATGCGATGAGAGTGTCTTCATTTCATTACTTTAAGATATGACATTTCTAAATGACATTTACAATGAATAAACAGGCACCTAATTGACATTGAGGAAATAGGGGGAAGTAGGCCCCTAATAAGAAAAGTCCCAGTTTGTAACACACACACACACACACACACACACACACACACACACACACACACACACACACACACACACACACACACACACACACACACACACACACACACACACACACACACACACACACACACACACACGTGTCATGATAATTAACCCTTATAATCAGGACTCGGTCCTTGTGTTATCACTGAGTAATTGCAGACTTCTAATCCTCATTTAGAGTAATTAATCATATGTGAACACAGAGCTGCTGCCAATTATGACACATAATGAGAGCTCATTTGGCATTCTTCAAGAGGACCCACAATTTACACTTAGCTCTTCGTCGTCAACATTTTTCTCTTCCCCTCTCTCCTCCTCATCTCCATCAACAGCATCATCCTCATTGTCATCTTCTTCATCGCTGTTATCCTTTGCTTCATCGCTGAGTGAGATTTTATTGTTCCCTTCTTCATCACCATGATCATCATTGTCATCAACATCAACATCATTATGATTATTGTCATCGTGGTGAGTATCATTGTCCTCCTCATCACCAGCATCATCATCATCAACACCATCACATCATCCCGGTCATGTGTCCCCATGGAGATCAAGGGTGAGCACACACACCGTTGTCCGTATCTGTATTTGCATCTGATCAACCAAGTAAATCCTCTGTGTCTATATCCATACTAACAATGGGCGGGGTTTAAACCAGAAGTGGGTGGGGCTTTAACCATACCAAACCATAAATTGGTAGCTCTAGATCAATGTTTTTTTCTCTGTGCGGATATTGACACACTATACTTGGATGACACCATCGACTGTATATAGGAAGTTGACATAGTCACCGTGACGTCCCCCATTGACTTGTAGACTGACGTTTTGAAGCCTCGAGTTCAGCATTTTAACCATCACCCTCTTGGTTTTTAGCCGTCGCCATCTTGGCTCGGAGCTAAGAACGCTGGATAAAACATTTGTAGGCGACTCGTGCATGACATCTGCAGGGTCTGCTGCTTTACATAGTAGCTATAACAATTTCAGTCACGGCGCACAATTAAACTTTCTTTTTATACGAGCTGCTTATCAGAATGTTATATTCACATTAAACCCCTCAACCGAGGATCCTCACAGCCGTAACATCCTATTAAGTCTGTGAATATGCAAGTGCGGTCAAGTCCAGACGTTTAGATTCAGCCTTTGTGTGTTGTACTCTACGAGCATGTGGCGATGCGGTACACATCTCTGTTGGACTGACGAGGACGGCGCCGCATGTCAGCATTTGTTGGATGTAACGTTGCTTAAAACACAGCAAACTGATGAAAGCAATGCAGGTATCTCAACATTTAACTAAGGCTTTCTGGGTGTTTTATAAGGAGCTCATTTGTCTTCATGGACATCTCGGCTTGTGTCCGTGTGTCTCTGCAGTCTTATCAGATTGGTGTCTCAGTGACTGCATCTTTGGATTTTTCGAAGTTATTTTCTATCATAATGTATGCTGCTCTAAGTAGTGTGTGAAAGGGAAAGTGTGTGTGTGTGTGAGAGAATATGATATCAGATATGGATTATCTCTATAAGGAGGCCTGGCCACAGTCGTCGGCTGCCTCATCACTTATTAAACAGCCTCACTGTGGATCTCTGAGATGAAAGCCGACTACCTCAGAGACTCCACGGCAGCCAGCTCAGTCAATTCTCAGCCTCGATCAATCGGAAAGTTCTCAAACTTTTGACTCAAGTACAATTCAATAGGAACTATTGATACTGAAGGAGTCGGCGAAGCACACGACAAGACAACGGAACAACATTTGTGGCCGGGGGCAAGGAGCCCCGGTGCTGTTGTCCTGGGGTGAAAACTGTCCCGCGCTTCACCTTCACACTCCTCTTTTTATTCCTTTACTGCTCTTCTTGAATAATAAATACATACAGAAATAGTGTGGGCTGCCAGCTCCTCTCTACATAAAACATTGATGCTGTCTGCAGATTGAAACTAAAACAGTCACTCTGTGAGTCTTTACTGACGCCCAAAGAATACGGCTCGTCTGAAACCCGTGAAGAAACAGTGACCTCTTCACCTCCAGGTTTTATCGACGTCTGAGGGATGCTGCCCGGCTAAAACCGTGAACACCTACAAACTTTCACTGACACCCAAAAAAACTTCAGCTCCCCTGCCAACTTCTCTCCTCTCTAAGCCGCTCTCGTCGCTTTGACCTCCGGTGATCGTCCTGCTAGGATTTGGACCAACATGGACACATTTAAGTGTATTATCAGCTTAATAACTGGGACAGTGCGACACCCTCAGAAATTTGGACAAACTGGTTTTACAAGACTCACAAGCCTCTAAACGCCTCGCTCAACAAGAGACTGAAGATCTCTCTACTCCCGTTGCTAAAGCTTCGACAAAAATCGTGATGGGGGGGGGACATTGGGATTTGGCACGGCTCCCTCCGCTACCTCCTCCGTAGCCGCGTCATATATGATGTCGACCAATAACAGTTGCGATTGGCCAGTAAATCCAGGACATGTCGGCCATTCTAGCAACAACTCTGCATTTAGAAATCCTTAGCCGATCTGTATGTGGCAATCCCCGAGATTAGGTTTTACTCACTAAAGTGATGCGGGTTCTATTGACACAGCATCACTAGCCCGAAATAAGTGACCACCAACAAACCCTGATCAAGACCAGTGGTTATCAGAAGAGAGTTGCTGCTAGAGTGTTAGTCTCGTCAAGTCAATTTTATATATATAGCCCAATATCACATTTGCCTCAAGGCAAAAGTTGTGATGGGTGTGCTAATATCTGATTCACATCATGGCCATCACATTTAGAGGCTTTAAGGCTCAACTAAAAACTCACCTTTTTACTGTCACTTTTACCCAGAATCTGTTATTTTAGATGTGCTAAATTGTAAAATTGATTGAATTTTAAAATGTAACTTTTCCTTTTTGTCATTTTTAAAAATATGTATGAGTATAGATTTGAGTCTTTTTACTCTTGAGGTTCAGCACGTTGAGCTGCATTTCCAAGATAAAAGGCAATATTTAAAAACAGTCGAGTTATTTTTCTTTCTTTTTTTTGTCAAACAAGGAAAAAAGGACACACACACATTTGCATTGCTCTGCTCCAAACACAAACACAAACACACACACACACACACACACACACACACACACACACACACACAGAATACTTTAGCACATTAAAGGATAATGTTCATCATCCCTTATAATGTAAAAAACAGTTATTTTCCCAACAAAGAAGCCAGTTTATCTAGACAGCCTGCACTGTAAGAGCCTTCATAAAATAAGAGTACTCAACCTGAATAACATGGAGCTAAAGAGAATAAATGAGCTGTGTGTTTGTCTTTATGGTCGATACCAGACATTAACAACAAACAGTTTAGTGTTGCTGAAATCAAACCGGTTGCACCAGCTTTACCTAAGTTCAAACTTAGGCTAGCTATCAAGTAGGTGTGTATTAACACATATTAGAACAGGTTGCACCACACAAACAACCATACAACTGCTATTAGTAGCCCCAGCTTATATTTGCTTCAATTGCTGAACTCAACCAGCCTATATTTGGGAAAGGCGTCTATAGGGACACGCCTTTAACGGTTTAAATTAGAAGTAGAAGGCCTATGAATATTACTTGTATATAAATTAGGCTATTAATTAACATATGAATGTTGAATTATCCATATGATGTTGCTCCGAGGCACTTGTTTTACGGCACCTGGCATAGCTACACAACTATCTTTATCTGGTAAAAACCCACCTACCAGTCAGCGTCATACTGAAAAGGAGTGGGTAGAAAGGTGGGTAGACTATTTCCTTGCAGCCAGCAAGTTAACGAAAACAAGCATACCCAACAACATGGTGCTGAAAGAAGCGAAAATACTGTTTGTCAGTTAAAGTGCGGTTTTCGTTTGACGAACAAAGTTAGCAGACGTTGAACAATGGCCTTTACATGACAATGGAACAAATATATTCAGACTTTATGAACGCTTAGGGAGTCGGCAATTTTTTTTTGTTTCCCTAGCCTTGCCGGTAAATCTGAATAATACTTTGATGTTCATGGTTTGTGCAAAAAGAACGATGGAATTGTGGAGAATCTAACCGATATAACAATGTGTAGCATGTCCATATTGACAAAGGTTACTCGGCGTCTAACTGAAACTTGTGTTTGTTTGTCAAAATGTGAAGCCACAGCCAGCGAGTAGAAGGGGGTCAGCTTTTAATTGAAGTTTAATTGAAGTAACATGGTTACTTTGTAGAAATTAGCGTTACTAAATATCTACACACACACAAACCTACTTCCCCAACCTAAACACCACTGTTGTTGCCATGCAGAGATGTTGTAAATGCTGTCACTGAATGACTCTTTCCTGAATGAATTTCCAATTTCAACGTTCCTGTCTGGCAAGATATTTGGTCTCCAGCCTCAATGTTCTGTGCATAGAAAAGCGTCACAGTGCCTTCTGAAATGATCTGCCAGATTCCCGCTGAGACTTTGACTCTTCAGTTTGAGAGTCTGCTCAGCACCGCCGCAAACTAAAGCCTGAAGTGACACCAAAGCCACAAAGGAGCATTCAGCCATGTGTGGAGGAGCAGAACCTCTGCATTAGCACTCTGTGACTCTCCCACACACACAAATACACACACAGTCCACTTGTTTGATTCGATCCACAGCAGGAACCTCTCCTTTTTGGGCTAATTGACAAAAAAAACTCCTTTAGACCACTATTTTGTCGATTCTTGCGTCCGTGTAGTCGTCTGTCGATGTGTGACTGTGTGTGAGCTGTGTGTGTGGACGTCGAGGGAAATCCCTTTAGGTCGAGCGAGAGCGTCGAGCCAGAATGGAGCTAATGAGATCAGCCATAAAGTCGGGAATTAGTGTGCACACTGAGCTTGTTGGGAAGCTAATTTAATCAGAGTTTCTTGAATGCAGAATTGGGCTTGGGACAGATCAGCCACTCTCTGCCACCTGATTAAAAGTTGCGGCACCGTGAGGTCATTGACCGAGGGCCAGGTGAGGACACGCTCTGATTGGTTCACATGTCACAGAGCCGCTGAAGGAGTTCACTATGTCTATCTGCAGTTTTACATTGCCTGATTTGGAAACAGCACCGCAGTTGTTTTTCAAATGCTTAAAATAATGATGATCTATGTTATCAGATTTTGATCACAGATTTTTTTCAGGGGTGGATTAATATGGATGACAATAGATGTTTTAGGATGAGAAGGAGGCCCGCCGAGACTGCATTTGCACAGAAGCCAGACTTTGGTGCCAAGCTGCTGCCTAATATTCATCAAACCTCAACCATTGAGATCGGGGATCAGAAATTGCTCATATTGGTCTTTTGGATTGCCGACTGAGACAGTAAGATGAGAAAAAAGAAGGGATGGATGGAGAGATAATAGAGGTGTGGACATTTCTTGATTCTAAGATGCATCGTGATGCGGATGTGAACAACTCTGCATCGATGCAGTGACAGAACATAATCAACCAAAACCGAAACCAAACTTGGTTTGGTTTAGGCAACAAAACTGCTTGGTAAGGGTTAAGAAAAGATCGTGGTTACAATAAGTTAGTTTGTTACATAAAATAACAATGCTTGTGATGTATCTGGTCTAGTTACATAACAAGATTAAGGTAAAACCTCAATGTTGACTCGATGAAAGTCTTGTGTTTGAACAGTCCTCCAGTCCCTCCCACTCGCCCCAAGCTAAGTTTCACGCTCTTTATACTATGTCAGTTGACAGCCCCGTGTGTCTCATACAGACACTAAAGGGCGCATCGGTATTAGACGCCGAGGGGCACTGACCAAGTATCAATATTTGACGAGTTGAAAGAGAGAACGGATCGGGCAACAACAGACAGGACGGTGGAAAAAGCAGCAGGAGGAAATCAGCTAGGAAGAAAGAAGAAAGGCAGCAAAGCAGGGAGAGATGGAGAAAAAAGAGAAGAAGAGATAGAAGGAGAAAGGAGACAGAAAGGACATCTGTCGTTAGCTGCAGGGTCTGAGTCCACGCCAGAGATGAGGTCAGCGAAGCCTGCTGGACACAAACACTGACCATCAGGCTGAAACACACTGAAGGCTCCTAGTTTTGCCGGTTTTACACATTGTTGCTGACAAAGCACTCTGATTTCTGCGTTTACACTGTAAGAAAAAAAAAAATCATTTCGCAGATTTTATTCTCTGCCATCACAAACAGATTCACACATCAGAAAATAACACTACTACCTCTCCCTCTCTCACACAAACACAAACACTCTCTCTCCAGCCCACTGGCGTTATGACCTGTGTTAACGATGCATTATATGCATCTCGCCACATTTCAGCGAGCATTGCCTCCGTCTCGGCTGTCCGTCAACCCTTTGAGCATGAGCACCCCACCTTTTCTTCCTGCCTGCATGGAAATACTAAACCAGTTTGAACATTTTCTGCAGCACAAATAAAAACGTGTTATAGGATACCGAGACAGATATTCCTCCATGTGAAATATTGCCATATGAAATGTGGGAATGTTCGTATAGACACAACTTACATCTTTAGAAAGAACACTGCCTTGTCCTTTATTATTATTTTCCCACAGTCCGACATATTTTGAGTCACCGTGTTGCCATATCTTAGAAGCTAACTTGATGACTACAGTATCATAACAACTGACAAAAACTACAAGAGTAAGACCCACGTTGTAATAAACCACAACTGACTCCAATGACCATGATTACGACTGTGAAAGTGGTTGAAATTAACTACATATGTGTATGTGTGCGGCAGATGTTGCCACCAAATTGAAATGATCGTGTAATTGATTATGTGGAACACTCGGCCTTAGCTCTCATTTCTTCATTTTTAAAAATGGTGTTTTATTTCGTCACAAAGGACTTCACATTGTTTGTGCGATGCCCGTTAGGTCATATGGCATTAAGACAACCTGAATTACATCTCTATACCACATCTCTAGAGGCGACACACTGCACCTCTCCAAGGTCACTTCCACAAAGAGATGAAGCTTTCCAGGAGGGCTGATTATGATGAGTGGGATTAAACCATGGATCATGTATATCATTTCCCGACATATCATATCCAGGGTGTCCACCAGTGTATTGAAAGCTTGGCTGCCTTCTGGGCCTAAGTTGACTCCCTCTCGGTCCACAGCATCTGGGAGTTTTTTTTTTTGTTAAGATGGGGGGGGGGGGAGAGAGATAGAGAGAGAGAGAGACAAAGACAGAGACAGAGTGTGCGTGTGTGTGTGTGTGTGTGTGTGTGTGTGTGTGTGTGTCTGTGTGATGAGGAGTATGAAGTTAGCAGTAACATTATAGCTGTAAATGTAGCAGTGCAGTGTTTGTACATTTTGGGCTATTTGCCGGTGAATAAATGCTACAACTCTTAAAACCAAGGTCCTGCTTTCCACCTGCTGATTAAACTTAAAGAAGCTAACTTAAGGTGGACTGACCTGCTATTGAGGTGGTATTAAGGTGGACCAGCTATTCTCATTGAGTGAAAAGCTGGTCTTCTAAGATTTGCTCAAGAAAGAAACCTTGATACATATGTAACTAAATGTTGGAGACCCTGTTGTGTAGTGCATATCACCACTGAGAAACCAGTTAAAAGTGAACCACTGTCTGCTTGACAATGTTAATAGAGCGAATGAAAGTCTAATAATAAAATAAACAAGAGAAGGAGAGACATGTTTAATCATTCTTTTGAGAATACAAAACTCATTATTCTTTATCCCTCAAAGGCACCACAAACACATCAGTACATGTGTCCTGGCTTTGTGTGTGTGTGTGTGTGTGTGTGTGTGTGTGTATGTGTGGCTACAGCATATATACAGCCACATGTGCGTATGTGTGCCATGAGATCCAGCAGATTACTGTCACCTGCGGTTCTGCTACCTCGAAGCTCGACCTGTCAGCAACCAATTACAGCTCCCGGGTCGCCCATAAACCTCCCAGCTTGAGAGGTAAGGTCTCTTTATAGAAACCTAAGGAGGGGAATGACTCTCTCCCTCTGTCTCTCTCTCTCTCTTTTATCCATCTCAGTCCTTATAATATCAGGCAGATTTCACATCTTTCATATAAAGTGCCCTTGACCTTCAAGCAATACGAGGGGCTTGATAGAGCATCATAATGGGGCTCTATAACTTTCCGTGTGGTTGGGCAAGCAGAGCACGGCAGCCTAGCAGGGCAGCTTGCTACAGATTAGCTGCTAAAGTGGGTTGCCATAACTCGTCGAGCCCGTAAAAGGCATAAAACACAGTGGGTCAGGTGCTGGAGGCTGCAAAGTCAGGATGCTGGGAAATGGTAAATAGAAGTCATTTAGTGTTTTGTCCAATATGAAAATATGACAAATCCCATGTTAAAGGCAATACATTCTCACCCCAATGCGCCAAATACGTGTGGTCCGTGCTGCTAAGCAGTAAAACTTTGATGCGTACCCCTCTAGCATTCATTTTGGAGGTGCCAGAGACCGTAGTGTCCTTTCAAAATTCTCTTCTGTTTTCACTGGAAGTTTAGGTTAAAGCAACAAAACCACTTCGTCAGGTTTAGAGAAAGAGCAATGTTTGTATAAAACTTGACTGACTAGCGAATGACCCGACTACCAAATGACAAACGAATTCACGTGACTAGCGACTCACCTGAGTCACACGACTAACGACACTAACTACTTACTTGACTAACGGCTGCACGGGACACTAAGCAGCAGTATCCTGGCTGAAAGTCCAGCGTTTGCTAGAGGACGTGGTTGAAATTTCTATATCTTGTTATTGTCAACAAATCCCATTAAAGGCTCAAACCAACAATGTGTCAGCTGATACTCAGAGAAGAGTAAATAGCGTGTTTCTTGGGGACTATTTTCGGCAGTGGATACATCCACATTTGGTGCTTGAGTGAATATTTGGGGCGGCAAGACGGAGTATGCGGGATTGAGTCAAAATACACTACATTGTGTCTTCTGTGTTTAATGAGGGAACCCAGTGCAACAGCGTGGCTTACTGATGAATCGCTTTTGGACAACAATGAAGCTCTATGGCACAGAGGAATAACATACATACAATATTATAATATGCAATGCAGATATATATATATAGCTGGGTATCATCAGCATAGCAATGATACAAACCACTTGATTGGATAATCGGAGGTGGTGCGTCTGGAGAAGAGAAAGACACATTGAAGTACCTCTGTGGAAATGAAGGGACACTGTCATGTCTCTTCGTCATGCCGCTTTGAACATTCGCCCTGTGAGGTAGGCCTAAAACCGGAGCAGCAAATGCCCAGTTCGGATAGGGTCGGTAGGAAGATGTAATGTTTTTTTTTTTTTATTCAATAATGGATTTTTTTCTTTGCAGTGTAGCTGGCCGTAGAGGATGCTGAAATAGAGCTAAAAAGGAGGATGATAGAGAGGGAGGAAGGTGGGAGGACGACCTAACAAACACCTACTTATCCCTATATGCTCTGCCATCGATTTATTACGAAACTTAGCATAAATAATCCATCACCGAGGTTAGCTAACAGTCAGCTAACAGAGGTCTAATTCACATCATCTGGAGTCGTGAAACCCCTAAAGCTGAATTCACAAAGCCTTCCAAGGCTGAGAGCTGCTCCAAACTGACCAATTTAGCAGTAAAACTCAACAAAATAAAAGGCAGCATGAGGCGCATGGTGCATACTGATCAGCCCACTCTGTGGCCAGCTGTTCCCAGAGCTGCCCAGAGGTATAGAAAACCGGCTCATTAGTAATTCAAATCTGGCTGAGTCAGGAGGAGACAACAGTAGCTTTGATTTAAAAACAGAATTATTACTGCTAAAAAACAACAGATCCCCAGTGAAAGAAGGAAGGAAAGAGGAGAGAAGCTGTTGTGAGGCAAAAACAGACAGACGAGGAGAGAAACATACACATAGTTCAAATGACAGTAAAGTGATACGCCACCCAAAATCTCTGAGCCATGAGCTCTCATCTGTGTTTGTTTGTCTACAGATGTAGAATGTTCTTCCGGCTTCCACATATTTGGGATATAAAATAGTTTTTTTGTGACATTGGACCTAATGGCTAAAATTGTACTAATAAAGAGTCATTTCTGACTGTGTGTGACACTCTGGGCTCAAGTGTTTCATGTGCAATGTCAGCTATGACCACTACAACCACATCATCGCACAGCTCCCCGTTCATTGGGGCTTTGTCTTAAGGGACGTGTGTCAATCACATTTTCAGCTTAATTGATATGAGAAGTGCGATTGCATATTTTTTTTATTCATCAAGTGTCTCACAACTCTTTTTGTGCAACAGTTTCTTCAAATCAAGACCTTTTTCCCGTTGGGAGAAAATAAAAAAGCAATCTTGACCTTTTAAACTTGTAACAGTGCAGCTGATCTCTGATTCATCCATGATTCATCCATGATTCATCCATGTGTAACTGTAACCAGAAGCCTCTTCCACAAAAGATCAATAGGAAGGTTTTCTGGCAGTGCAACATTTTTCAATGCCAGCCAGAAATGTTAAAAATGTTTTCTCTTTTTTAAATATCTTCAACCTCTATGGACAAAGTTTGGTTAGGTTTAGGTATCTTTTAGGTAAATTTGAAATTCAGAGCATTAATTAACATATAAGCGCATATAAATAAATAACCATCCACCCATACATCACGCTATTTCCACTGTAGCTACTGAGAGAAGACCACCAGAGATAGCTCTTCAGTCAAACATAAGGCACAGGTCAATGCTAGCATGAGTTTGCAGAAAGGTAGGCTAGGATTTGGGTATCATGTGTTTCTAGCTGAGCTTGGTCAAGCAGTGTCCTGTCAATCTGTGAGTCCTTTCTTACTCTGGAGCAGAGTTAACACATACATTTTTGAAAACACCGCTGCCCCGAATGCCCTTCAGGTGGTGTCATAGATAGAGAGAACGAGGCCCGAACACAGAGAACGATCCAGACAGTAAGAGAGAGAGAGAGAGAGGGGGGGGGGGGGGGGGGTAGCAGAGAGGAAGCAGCACACACATTGGTATTCACGGCTGGTTTCACCTCAGCCATCCATCCTCGCCTCATATTCTTTACATCACATTTGCCCTTCAGTGCAGCAAATGTCTCACACACAGCTGGTGGAAAACTACACATGCGCTCGCATTGGGGAGCTGGACAGACGATCACATGCGCGCACGCCTACGAACGCTCGCACGCGCGATCACGCGCTGTCCCGCCAGGCTACGAGCCTCTCTTTTTAAATTGCTACATGGGAGAATCAGATGTTTCATTTTCATTTTATCACATAGTTATGTGCATCATTATAAGTTTGGGTCATAAGTTCAATGCATTATTGATGGCTTGCATGGAGAAACATAAATCATAAACAAATTGCTGCTCACTCTTTGGAAGTTTGAGCGGCATTTCCATATCATTATGATTCTCTGATTGTAACAGATTCTGCCCTCAGTGGTACATCGTCTCGTCTTCTGAGCTACTTTAACATGTCCGGATACAAAAAAATAAAAGTCTGTAGGGTTCCTACTGGTGAGACATGATGCAATATGAGCAGCACTCTGTTTTAATGAAGCTGCATCCCAAGACAAGCTCTGAAATTCTGGTAATGAACAGAACATTGAATGTGAAGTAATGAGTACACTGTATTTAAGAGTGACGAGCAGAGTGACTAACAGGGTAAAGAAAGATGGAGGGAAAAGTTTGGGATGCGACATGTATCGGGTTGTATGCAGTAATGGACATACGGACAACTACATGTAGACCGTTGGATCAATGAAACAGCGCTGGAAGGAAAAGGCCTGATGCTGCTTTACTAGCCAAGACTGATTTTGTTAATTGCAGATTAAAGGAAATATTTCATAAATTTACATTTTTTTTAAATATAGACGTCTAAATGTATTTTCTTTCTATCTTTCATATAATACAACCGCCAACAAAACAAAATTGTAACCAACTTATTATAAGTTTTAGAAATATTAATATGAGACTCTAAACTGCCCAAAATCATCTGACTTTTCAGTAGAATTGTAAAAAAAACAACAACATACAAGACAAAGTGGAGGCAGGCGGGGGCAGTGCATGGCAGGAAGTGTAGCTTCTGTGACCTTATGATCCTTCAAATTACATATGAAGGGATGAACATGGGAGCCGGGGGCCGTTTGACGTTAATTCAAGCTTTACATGAGCACATTACAGCAGAATTTGGACATTAACCAGGGGAGAGCTTCTTCCCAGAATACACCATAAAACAACTCAACCAGAGAGCAGTATGCTGGATGATGGGCATTATAACATAATCTTCTAATAGAAACTGAGCCGAGGGATAAGGCTGTGCAGGGCTGAGAGATCGCGCGGTCTCGTGGGGAAGGGGACTAAACCGCCTTTTAAATGTGTGACAGTTTTGTACACTCAGGAAGGTCTTTAACATCCTGGCTTGAGTGAAATGAATTGACTTAAATGTTTATGGAAGAGGGCACTATATTATTACATTTGATATGTTGTGGATGCAAGAAAAACGTTTTGCATCATCTCGGTGTATATCTAAAGCCTGTGTTATATATGTTCTACTGTATGTTCTATGTGCTGCTACTATCTTTGTCACTTCACTGATGTCAAACACATGATCATGTGAAATGAGGTCAACAATAAGTGTCCGTAGGTGTTGGGTGATCAGCCGCAATTAGCAGCCAAAAAACTCTTTGTAAAATGTGCTGAAACAAGACTGCACAGGGGCAATTTCTGGTGGTCCACACACCGAATATATTGTAGTTGGGGAAATCAATAGTTTGCTAAAAAAGAATTACAGATCAACAGTGTAAAATGGCGACATCATTAACCTTAACAGGAACATTATCAGGAGGTACTTGTGTATATCGAGGCTTCCACAATCTCACGACCTCCTGACTGCAGGTGTGTGTGTGTGTGTTATGACCCTCACCTCCCGACCTCCTGTTGGGATTGACCGGGCCACATGTCTCTCTGTATCCAGCTAACAAACTCATTTCAAAGGCCATTACCTTCATCTCACGCCGATCTGTGACCCCTGACCTCTTGATATGGTGAAATAAAAAAAATGGGAAGATCTGATCGGAGATCTATTCCAAGAACCAAAGTGGATCTCAGTAAACGAGACACAAAAAGATCCAGGTATACTTTTTTGTGTGTGTGAGAATCAGTAAAAAACACTTTAAAAAATAAGCTTTTAATATTAACGCAGAGCGTTTGGATTTTATTGTAAGTAAAATATTACTGAGCCACAGAACAGCTGAGGAATGTTTCGTAGAGTAACGACCTTGAACCCGCCGTGGTCTCTCTGTGAAGCATCTTTTGTCGTCATTTTGCTTCACGCCTTTAACAGGACAAGTGAAAGAGAAATGTATTCACCTCACCGAACAAGTTAAAAGTCATACAAAAACTGTGCCTCTTTATGTTATGTGCCACGATTACTCTGCTTTTTAGTTAAATAAATAAATGCATCCAGAATATTGATTTACGTCATTACGACTGCACCGTACAAGTGAAAAAGACAACAGAAGTGTATCAACAGCAGGAGAGATGAATTGGACTTGCTGCACCTTTGTCACTGTCGACTGGGGGCAACCCAAATTGTCTGACAAGTCAGTGAGCCGGCTAGCTAGGGCTAGCAACAGTGGTGTTCACTAGGTAGCGATAACTGTAGCTTAGCAGCAACCTAGAAAAGTGTGACCAGCTCTCACTGAATCAGTCGCATTGACCCAACGTGCATTTTGAAATTAGCTTAGCTACAAACATAGCTAAATGTTGAGGGAGGAGAGCTAGCAGAGAGACAGCAAGCGAGTCGAGGGAGGCGTATCTCAACTGGGTGGCGCCTCAGCGGCACTTTGCTCTGCAGCCACGTGACGAGACGGGTGCCTCTTGTCGCATTCACAAACAACATTTTAAAAAGTAAATGTCATTTTTTCCGCAAACAAGTGACTTCCCCAAACATCCGTTAGGATGAATAGACAACAGTGTGTGTACGTTTGTGTGTGTGTGTGTGTGTGTGTGTGTTATTAGCTGGTACACTCAGCCATGTAATTGTGTGCAGCTGAAGGAGCACAGGCTGAAAAAAAGACCCATAAAAGCTGTGTATACTTGCCTGACCTTAATCACATTATACAACCATGATGCCCTAACACATATTCACACATGCTGGTGTGTGTGTGTGTGTGTGTGTGTGTGTGTGTGTGTGTGTGTGTGTGTGTGTGTGTGTGAGCACGCCCTGCTGCTGACCCCGTACAGTAGGATTATACTGGATGTTAAGCTGGCACTTTCCTCCCAATGGGATCGAGTCAGGACATGACTTAACTGAACCCCTCACGAACTCACACACACACACACACATATAGCTACACTTTATTTGAACCCGTATTATGTAATATTTATGTATCTGACCAACATGCATACACTCTCATGCTAATCCCACACATACAAACATTCCCTCAAACACTAACGGGTGCTCTCAGCTCTGACCTTGGCAAAGTATGAGTGTGTTATTAGTTCAGGATAAGGTGCAGGTCATTCACACATAAGCAGAGTGGCTTTAGATTTCTGATTACCCGTCATATGTTATCATATCAATTGTTAGTCCAATACTTTGGGAAATATGCATATCTGCTTAATATGAAAAGATGAACTAAATGGATAGATATCAATCTAATGTCTGCATGAGAATTACAGCCCATGACATCCACAAATATCTTGTTTTGTCCAACCAATAGTCCAACACCTAAATATATTCAGGTTACTATCATAAAATACCATAAGAAAACCCCAAAATATTGACAGATGGAACTAGCCAACTTCCTGAAAAATATTTCCTGGAAAAAATAAAAAAAATAATCAATTGATTGATTAATGAAATAGTTTCAGTTTTGCGAAAGAACTCTAAAGTTGATTTGATAACATGTATCCTGTTTGTTTAATCTGAAAACAACAAAAAAACACAATTTGTGGTTTTAGGAGCATTTAGATGTTGGACATCATGTTCACTTCAAAGTAATTCATTAAAACAGAACACTGCACTATTGGGTAAAATAGTTTGTTCATGTTAAACAAACAAAACAAAGTGTGTTCATTAGTGAGGCTTTAGAGAGGTGTATATCTGAACTTTGGCCACAGCCAGAGAGGCTCAGGAGGAAGAATTTGAACAGCGGACTATAATGATGTAAACAGAGGGAAGACACTGTCAGCAGTAACAGCAGCCAGCTTTCTGATGAAGTCTCTGAGCAGAAGATTTTTTTACCACCAAACCCTCCTCGGCTACATTACCGGCCAAATAAATGGACTGAGAGAGGGAACCAGTGTGTGTGGTGTAAGTGTCAGTGTGTGTATTTGTGTTAGTATATGTCATATTCTTGCCAAGCTGCGGGCACGGCTTGCGTGCCTGGGAAGGAAAACAGCTCATAACAAAAGCAGAGCGAGAGGGCCAGAATGTGAATGGGTGTGTTTGGGAGTTTACAATCCTCCCTTTTTTCCCCCCCTACTGATTATATGCGTGCTGGCTGACAGATTGGCTGGACAAGACTGAGGCTTCACATGCAAGTGACGTGCGCACACACACACACACACACACACAGAGTCACATTGTGCAGAGATACTTAGCCGGAGCACTCAGGTGGAGCAGGACCGGTCGTATATTCAGACTCCATTTAGAGAACATGGCTTGGAGGGCAGCTCTCCTGAGAGGTGAATGGGCATCTACACACACAGTCGCAAACCTCTCTTAAGGGGTTAACATACCGCCAACAGGCACTGCGCTAACCCTTGACCCCCACTAATGTTGTCTGGAGGGGTGGCAGGGGAGGTAATGGGTGAGAAAAAATGCTTGCACATGAACCTGACCTCCCTGTTTTAGCTTACCTCTCTCCATCTCTCTCTGTCTCTCTCTCTCACTCTGAATCAAACAAAGGGAAGCTCAATCGGACGAGCAGTCACCCTGCCGGGCCACTGAAACAGCAACATGAGCTGAAAACACACACACACACACACACACACACACACACACACACACACACACACACACACACACACACACACACACACACACACACACACACACACACACACACACACACACACACACACACACACACACACACGAGGCATTAAATGACATCTCAATGTCCGTGCTGACGAGCATTGCTAGGTGCTGAAAACAGAATAATTAAACAGACTCCTGGCGCGTTTGAGTACTTTGCCAGCTGTTTATCTTTTGACAATGTGACTAGGATCACAACGGTGTAAGATTCACAAAACTTTACAGGTGTGAAGTTGAGATCAAAATAAAGGCAGAGAGTTCGATGATGCGATCGCTAGATGGTCTCTAGTCAAATCTATATTATGTTTGTTGCAAAGTTAAGGGACTGTTCCAGTGTATCTCTACTGCTCAGCGTTTCTTCGGTAGCTATAATGTAGAACTAATGTGTCAAAGCTGAATTCACACCTGCCTTTTTAAACAGATAATTCCTGTCCGGGCTAAAAAAACCCGATGCTCCAAGACTCATGATATGACTACATGTAGATAGGACACAGACAAAGATTCTGACAGACACGACGATGGAGAACAGTGCAAGTGTGTTACATCAGTGCAATTTCCCACATCATTCCCCTGTTTACAAAGCACCGAGAGGGTTTTGAGGCTTTATTCAGACACCCCACAGAGAAAGAGAGAGTGAGAGTGAGAGAGGGTTGTGTAAGTGATATTACAAAAGACACACTTCAAAGAAAGCACAAAACAGCTCTCTCTCTCTCTCTCTCTTTTGTTGCTGTGATGTTAGCCTGTCCAATTCTCTCTCTCACACAAACACACACCCACACACACACTTTTTTTTTTGCTCTTGCTTATTCTTGAGCTTACTGACTTGATTCGACACATAACTTTTTATACGTGTAAAAAGGTGTGCATTTATACAGAAGGCCTGTTGACTGTGCTCCTCATGTGTGCTTCCCATCAGGCTAGATTTTAAGGTTAGCATTTCAAAGATACTCTGAGTGAGTAAAAAAAATCACAAACCCCTGATGGATCCCTTTTATCTCCCCACACTGTGGGGCAGAGGTTTATCCCATGAATTATTGATTGTCCTCCAGACATCATCCTGTCCTTTTGTGTGTCCCCCACAAAAAATGAAAATCAAAACAAGTTCCACCTACGGTTGAGTGTGATTTGTGGCTCTGATGTGTGTGTTGCCTGTGTTTGTCTGCTGTATTGCTCTGCAGTGACCAGCATTTACCTGAAGGCTGAAGCCAACGCGGAATAACCTTTAGATCAAGGACATATAAGGGTCAACAATCTCTGACTTCATAGAAGGTTTAAAATGTCCAAACTGTTTCTCTAAAGAAAGTATTATTTTCTCCCACAAAGTAACATCTCAGTTGATGGTTTAGCGTCCTTTATTTTTGGCGAGTGGACATTTTGTGAATGATTGTTCCATTAAGATTTCTTAGTTTGATTAGAAATGTATTTTAGATTTGGTCATGATTTTGGATATTTTCCAGTCCAGCACTGTGACAGTTATAATAACGACATAATAAAGAAAGCTTATTCAAAGTGTCATGATCCACTGTGTCAATGTGGATGTGCCCACCTATCTAACTAGTGTTGGACGAAAAAAGATTTTGTCCAGGTTCAGTCCTCGCCTGGTTGTGTTTTAATCATCTGCTCTCTAGAGCAACTTTTCCAACATCCCTTCTGAATGAACCTCTGCTCCATATAAAGATAACATAACCCCTGAGCAGCCAGTACAATCACTGCTACAACCAATATGTTAACCCTGGCCTTAGCGCTGTGGCCTTCAACAGACCAGTACTACCACACACACACACACACACACACACACACTGACCCAAAGAAAACGACCTCAGCAGACTGACTTGGCCCTTACAATCAGCCTCACACCTGCTGTGTGACCTTTCTTTCGTCCTCATAGAGGCTGACTGATCTTTCCACAGCATTTTACCTCTGAAAACATACACCAAAGGCTCACAAGCAGGTTAAAGCTACAAGTCGTCTCTACGTGTTTGTGCCCAGATCTGTAACGGCTGCAGTGATCGTCAAGTTTTTACCTTTTGTTTGAAGGGGGATGCATAAACCAGAAAGGTAGAAGATGTCTTGTTTACCATTGTGCCACCAAGACAAGCATAACACGGGTCAGATCAGGCTACTCTTTGGTTGCCGTTTTAGCTAAATACAGCCTTTCTAGAGTGGAACTTCCATCAGATCGGATGACAACGTTTCTCCTGTGGCCCAAATCTAAGAAAGGATGTTGTTTTTCTACGGTTTTGGGAAAATATTGCTGAGGTCTGAGAAAAATGCAAACTGTGCAGATCATATACACTAAACCCTCGCTGCCACGCTCACGTCCATACCCTCGCTCTCAGCTGAAATGGTCCAGCCAATCAGGAATGCATCAAGAACAAAACAACATGAAACCGCTGTGTTTTGTTAACATGAACTCTGTACATCCAGACTGTAACCCAAACTGACGGCCAGCAAAGTTAAAGCAGTTATTTCATGTTTCATGCCCAATTTATCACAGCAGCAATTGGGCAAAAGGTTTGTGTTTTCCACATATTTCAAAAACCAAATGTGTTTTCCACTGCAGTTTGTGGTGAAGCAGGGAGGGTAAAGGGAATGTCATGTTTCCAGTATGAGAAACGTATGGTGATACACTTGAGAAACAAACTTCAGGCACAAAGCAGATAAGCTTTGATTGTGTGTCACAAGCCAAGTGAAATCATCATATTGCACAGTATCAGGCCAAGATATACTGTAAAGATTGTACGCAAAAGGCACTCATAGATTAAATGTGTTAACTAGAACCACATAGGGTTCTCCGGCTTGTCCCCATAGGAAAACCCTTTTATAAAGGTTCCACCTGGAACCCTTTCAGAGCGTTCTACCTATAACCTGACATAAAGGGCTATGCCTATAACCATCTGTGAGAGGTTCCAGAACCCCGTCTAGAGGTTTTACGCAAAACCTTTCCACCAGTTAAGGATGCTAACCAGAACCCAACGATGGGGTTCTACCAAGAACGCGTTTATATTCCAGAGTTTCATATGGAACCCACCCAGGGTTCCTTCTGAGGCTCCCAAAGGGCTGGGGCTGATGTGGTGCAGCGTAACACACAACAATCATTGTTCAAAATCACAGTCTCAATGGAACCCTTAGTCTTAACAAAGCACCCTTGAAAACCTCTCTTTTTTCCTAAAAGGGTTCTTCAGTAGCAAATGGTTCCGGGTGGAACCTCAGCACTTCAAGAGCAGAAGGGAGACCGTTTGTGTTCATGAGCGTTGTCCTACCTGGTGCAGCCTGCATCTCCATGAGACCTCCTGTTGCGATGAGAGCCTCCAAGATCCTGACGTGATGCTCCGGGTTCACGTCGGCGCTGTTGACAAAAACACAAGTACTTTTGTTTTGGGTTTCGTCATGAACAGCAGGACGGTGTGTGTGGGATTGACTCACAACATGGCCCCAACTGCAACAGTGTGACCTTCATAGCCTTCATAGTTGCCCCCCCCCAGCATGCTGCAGTAAAGCCCAAAGGGTAGAACATGTGTGACTGTCTAAATATTTACAGACTGCCGTGTGTACTCCAGAACCATCTAGCATTAATCAACATTTCCACACGCATGGAATAAGCTAACATGGGATCAGGTTGAAATGGTGTGATGTGCCACGTCGCTCTTTAATCGCCCGCTGTGCACGTCAGAGGTGCATTGCTTGACCAGGCTATGCAAACAATCACTGACTGCCTCCCCAAATCCCCGACATCTCCACCGCACACAACGCCACAAGGAGAAATTCCTCCGTAATTTCTGGAAAAACAGACGCAGGCAATCTTGGGCAGAGTACAGAGAGTAAAAAACCCCCAAAACAAGACCATCAGCTTTGTTAATGCCATTCTCTCAAGTACCCAGCTCTTACACTGCAGGATGTAGATATTACAGCTGAGCCAAATATCATGCTTGGCTTTCCTATTAGCAATGGCAAATATTTTACTACAAAACTATCATGTCTTTGTGCTGGATCAAGACAATCTCGCTCAACTGATATGAGGTTTGTCCTGGAAATGGGCAGTGGTTAATATGGGGATGGAGTATTATTAAGGGATGGCATATTTTGCCAACCAGTTTGTTTTAGCTCTTTGGCTGGTGGATTGACAAATGTAGAACGAAACGGGTACGCCCTCTCCACCCAAATGCTGTGAGACGTTTGAGTTTTTTCTTTTTTTTCGGACTGCAATCGTTTTATGCGACAAATGCAAAGAGAAAAGAGATGGTTGAAATGCTACAGAGCACAAATCTCATTTCACAGCTGTATGGGAAGAAGTACCTCTTAGTTTCATCTTTTGTGTTTTTTTTCTGTTTTGATCTTTGAACATAATTCTTCAAACACCATAAAACATGAAGGCCACCGAATCAAATGTGCAACAATGATAATTTGCCAGCCGTTAAAATTTGCTTAAAAATACTGTATGACTTCCTTTGTTCTACTTGTTGAGCAATTGGGATACTTTTGTGTTTCAATGTTGAGGAAGATTTAGGATTGAAAAGATATTTTTAGAAAAGTCACAGTGGGGGGGGGGGAACAATACGAACACAATCAGTGGTTCAACAAAGCGGTTACCTCTTCTGTTAGTCAAGGTTTGTTCCATTTTACCCTGTCCTTCAGAGACTCACACTGTGATTAACACCCATACATAAAAACCTCACTTGAATTTCAATAGAAGAAGCAGCAAATGAAAAAGCCATTAAGTAAGCAATGACACACAACATAAACTCTTCATAATAAAAAACAATGTACGGCGTAGGTCTGCTTCCGTCTGGATTGAATTGTTTTCTTTCTATGAACATCTGGAAATGTGTAATATATCTTACACCACAGCCATATCCGCAAGTTAAGAAAGAGTTTGTTTCAGTAATAAGTGTAACACATGGTTAGATTAGTTTCACCAGTCAGTTACAGTCAGCTGCACTGGACTGGTAGAGGATTTTAACAGACATCAAACAGAAGTGTGTGTCTTCTGTGGCTGTGAGAATAAAACGTGCGGACAAAATGCAACGGGTTAACGGGCACATGAGAGTGTTAATGAGGGGTGAAACCTGTGTACCTGAGAGGAGAGTGCTTGAAGACGGCCTCGGCGAAGGCCTGTCCCAGCAGCCGGGGGCCGGCCTGGCTGTGCTGGCTGACCCGGGCCAGGTGTCTGCTGAGGTGGACCAGGAGCTGGTGGTTGGCCTGAGGGACGCTGGGAGACTCCAGGATCCTCTTCAGCCTCTCCCCGCACTCCTCCACACTCTGAGTCTCTATAAGACACCACAAAGGCTTCTTTAGACCAACAAACCAGCTGAATTCATGTTTCATCAAATGTTCATGTTCATTTCCGGCCTTGGAGTGGGTCATTTCTAAGTTATTTTAATGAATTTTTCTGTACCATTTTTATATCTATCCTTTTTGTTTGTGTTGAAGCATGTAACGAGAAAGGTATTTTAGAGGAAGACGCAAAATAATTCCTTAATGAACATTGGGCAGAAAACAAATCCACAAAAATAACTATATCCAAACCTAACCATGAAAAACTTTTTTTTTTTTTTTTTAAATAAAAGTTAGCAAAATCAAAAATCACATCACATCACTGTGAACTAACAGCAGTCATATTTCACACTAGCATTTCGGATCTTTCAGCAGCTCTGGAGCTGATGGAAGGTGCATCTTCCCGACAGTTTCCCCCTGGTTCCAACATTACATCATATCAGTGGTTTTACAGAAGTAAATAAGACCATCGTCATGTGACCAGTAATCACACAAAGTAAGATCAAAGTACAAGCGTCTTGATGAACAGCTGAGCAGACACCCTGGATACCACATGCATAAACATCTATCGCATTAAAAAACACTTCGCTCTTCCACTCGTATACATTGAGCACAGAGCAGACGCCCCCTGCTGTGCCGCCCTGCGAGCTGCACCTCCAGCGATATCCATCCGAGCATGTAGCCAACTGCTCGCTGACTTTGAGGAGATGTACGGCAGGACATCACTGATCTGAATTCAGACCCCGTCTAGCAGCCAGCTGCTAGCCAGCTATCCTGTCAGACACTATGGAGATAATCACAGGGGCTTCGTATACGAATGCTTGTAAAAGGAAAAGAAAAGATGAGTCAGCGGGAGGCGGCGCGGGGGATAATGAGAGGCCTTTTCTTGTATTAGCCGGGGTTCAGACAATGGGCCATGTTTGAAGAGGACTAGACCTATTGACGAGCGCTCTCACCACAGGCCCTTCACCACCCCAAACAAGCTGCAAACATCTGTGCCTGAGCCTGCTGTGCGCTTGGTTTATGACGGGGGGGGGGGGGGGGAACTCAGTGGGAAAGCACAGCTCTGCTGCTGAACACCTGACGTATCGAGTCCATGTATCTCTGAGTCTGAGTCTGCTGTCTGCTCAGGGTTTCCAAATCGTGAACTCTTCTTTTAGATCCATTGTTGTTGTGGTATAAGTCTGAATTTATAATCGAGTTTCGGGACCATTTTGGGAAAATGCCCCGTCTTGCCATAAAAGCTGCAAGCCATGTTGTCCACAAATCTCTGTTAAACTGCAACTTTTCTTTTCTTTTTTTAAACATGGTGCTTCAGATGTTTTTCTTATGCTGTTGGGTCCTAATAATATCCACGTATATACTGCACCAGTGTATCATCGATATTCAGTCTGAAAGGTATTCATCTAAGTTTTGCTGGTATGTTGCACTCACAGGCTCAGGGTAAAGCTTCAATAAAAGGACAAATACGGATTGATAAGTGAAATAAATGTACTGCATCTCTTTCATTTCATAAAGTCCTGTTCAAAAATTGCCTACTTTTATTTAAAAGATTAAGAAAATGAGGGATGAAGAGCTGTTTTCTGTAGCGTGATGTATAAAAATCGGCCTGATCGTGATAAAACGTGAATGACCTGGAATATTACCCTTAAAATTGATCATTGCAAAAACAACAAAATCAGATGTGTGAACAGAAAATAAAAACGAATAGAAAATGCGTTAAACTGCGAATTCTGTCCTTTCCTAACCTTCCAGTATTCATAGCTACGGAAGACAGCAGAGTAGGACTGGTATCATGCAAAGGTCCTGGAAGGTAGAAACTGGTCCTTTTCAGTTGGATGAAGAAGTGGACCTTGGCTTCTAGCAGAAAATAAACTGATCAAAACTGATATCGTCATCCCGACACGCAGGTGGAAACAGCTAAACTGAACTGCTTGACACAAATACATATTGTCCAGTGATTTGTGTGATGCAGTGCTCTGCATGTGTACATGTTATATGTTTCCGGGCGTTAAGAGTGCTGATATGTATTGATTGACCACGTGAGGTACTGGTGTATTCGGCCCTCTGTGCAGGTACTGTGCTCAAATCGATCCCAATAACACAGAGTGCCAACAGAGAGAACTGACAGAACAACTGATTTTGTATATTTGGCAGCTGACTGATTGAAGAGATGGAGAAAGAGAGAACTAGCTGGAGAAGGGCTCCATATTCCCACAGCTCTGGTTGCCGGACCTCATTTAAAATCACGTTAACATTCATAGCATAAATGTATGAAATTACAGCATAAATGTCCATAACATTTTGAGGGACATTTTTTTTTTTTTTAAACTACATCATGAAAAACTGTCTCTGACATGAGTTCACCTCACCCTTCTCTTTAATATTTACTCAAACAAATGTTTGAATAGTGTGATATCTCTCTGCAGCCTTACTGCACTGTATATTCTGGTCTTTCAATAAAGATTATTCAAAGATATGGCTTGACCTTCTCTGTCAAAGACGCAAAAGAAGAGGAGCAACTGATTGCATCTGTTTACAGTGCAGCCAAACCCACGCTGGGCTGAGAGGATTCACGGTGCCACCTTAGAAAAGACGAAGGGATTCAGTCGGTTACAATATGTGAACCCATGTATACAGCCGCTTTTGTCCACATAATGTCCAGTAGAACCATGCATCATTTCCTGCGAGTCCCTTGAAGGTGGATTTGCAGTTTGAAGCCCACGCAGACTGGTGAAGGAGAGGTAATTACAGAATGGAAAGGCATTTAACGGCTATTGATGAAAAATGACGGCCATAAATAGTATCAAACATGGGATTTGATGTTACGAATATCATAAGGATTTATACATGTAGGGAGCATGGGAGACTCAACGAAGTTCAGGGACACTGTGTGTGTGTGTGTGTGTGTGTGTGTGTGTGTGTGTGTGTGTGTGTGTGTGTGTTTTGGGTGGGCAGGTGGGCGGTGATGGATGGATGACAATCTGCTGCAGCCTGATGGGGGTCATCGAAGTCACCTCTCTCTGTCTGACAACCACTGATCATAGACGACCATCTCTAGCACACACACACACACACACACACACACACACACACTGTCCTGCTTTCTCTGTTATTATGGATTGTGGTTGACCCTGAAGGTCAATAGAGGTCAAGGCTGGAGAGGGAACTTGGCCTGTCCAGCTGGGCCTGCGGGACTCTGTAAGACTGGACAACTGGACAGCACGGGTGGGGGGAAGATAAAGAATCGTGGTTGACTAGAACGACACCATGTCCCGTTTCTTTAGAAAATCTAGGCGATCGTTGTTTTTACATTTGAATCCACTTCTCTTAAATGCACTTATCGTTAGTCGCTTTGGAGAAAGGTGTCTGCCAAATGAATTGCATCACACTAATTTCTTTTCGATACATAGATGCTATAGATTATCCAATCAGATGACCCCGGGAATGACGTCAGTTCTTGACTGAAACAGGAAGGTAAATCCACAGTTAAACTGTCAAAAGCTTTTAAAAGACAAATAAGATCAAAACTTTAATTGAAGTTCCGGTGCTCTCCCACATGTTCCACATGTAGGTGTGTAAAGATGGAGTTGCTAGTGTTGGGACGCAGGATAATACTGGACTCAATATTCTCCCACGGTGCAGTTTGGTGACGTGCCAGCCAAAGTGATGCCAGATTTAAAGGATAATGTCTCGGTGAAGGATGTCAAGATGTCCAGGTGCAACATTTTGTTGGTGATACTCAGGAGCATGAGAACATGCCAGGCCCTCAGAAAGCAGAGGCGATGGTTGACCTCTCTGATTTGTGTCGGATCAAACGGGATGCAAATTTGAATGTTTAACAATCTGCAAGTCAAAATCTGCAGGGTCGGTCTGTGGGTGCGTTGGTGGGTCCAATATCATTAACTTTGGATGGGTTACCATGTCATTACAGTCATGTTCTCCAGAGGATAACCTATTCTCACTTTGATGGTGCTCTGGCCTTTCCTCTAGCGCCGCTAGCAGTTACAATGTTTACAGTACTTTGCTTTCGGACCAAATACCTACAACAACATTCCCATCAGCCTCAGCTGTACTTTGTGTTTAGTGCTAATTGACAAACGTTAGCATGCAAACACGCTTACACATTATAACCGCTAAATATAACAGAGCTACCAGTGTCAACTTAGACTTCTTATCTTGTAAGCAGAATGCTGTTACTGGATTTGAGGGGTTGACTGTTTGGTGTCCACATTCTTCTGGTACTATTTCCAAAAATCCTCATAGGCAAAAAAAAAAAAAATATATAAAATAAATATATATATATATATATTAAAAAGTGCTGGCTTATCAGATTGATAAGATGGTAAATTGATCAGATCCTTACAGTCCTAACAAACACAACAGTTTATCCTGCATCTCATCCCTAATGGAGACAGCGGTGCACAACAGCTTCTCTCCTCTGAAGACCCAGATGGACAGTGGTCAGTCAGACTCAGACAGCTGGCCTTTATCCTCACAGACGATGACCTCGTTGAGACCATTAAGGTTAACGAACTCTCGCAAAACTAATGAATGGGAAAAGACAAAAAATAGGCATGGGGGGGAGGAGTCAGGAGGTGCGGAAAAGGAATGAATAAAATAGAAAAAGGGCAGAGGGGAGGAAGGGTAGAAGTTCTCAGATGAAATTATTAAGATGAGTGACTCAGAGACCAAAGACAGAAGGAGGATGAGGAAGAATAAGGGAGGCGTGGACTGTGACTTTTTAGATTTACAAAATATAATGGGTTAAGGCGCTTTGGCAGCATCACGACCCTCACGTCTTTCTTTAAAATAGCTGGAATCAATAAAAGCCCAAAAATGGCACAGCCCTGATATCAAAAGGCTGATTGTAGGTAGGATGTTGCAGGATGAAGCCCCCCCTAAAATGTTCTTCAGCCCCCCCAAATAATTTGGCATTATTGGATAAAAAAAAAAAAAAATGGTGATGTCATTAAATTAAACTATTGTTTCTCACATGGACAAGTTATTTATAACTCTAACATGCTACATATGTGCGTGCGTTCTGGTTTGTATGTTTTCTCCCCCTTCAAATTACAATCCAATAGCCTATCATCATACTTAACGATATAAAGTTGACACTGTCAGGTCCATTCTCCATCCATTGTGTGTGGTCCCTTTAAGAATTAGGATTTGGGAGTGACGCGGATATTCTTTATTTGAGAAAAGTTCATATTTGTGTTGTCAAATTTCACTATGACCCTGAAATTCTGTCTCTTGTGTTATCATATACTGAATGCAAGCAAAACTACAGAGCAAAATCACACTCTTTCTGTCTGAAACAATGGATATCCACGGCCCCAAAAACAATTACTGCGCCCCCTTTCTTTGAATCCTAGAAACGCCCCTGTTGAAAGGTATCTGAAAATCCCTTCCAACTCCGGATATTTTATCTTTCTTTCCAACAGTGTCGGGGGATTTCACATGCTCAGCCAATGAAAAATGGACGCAGATCAAACAGATCCCAGAGAGCCGGACAGCCAGAGGAAAGGTAACAATTAAAATGGAATGAGAGGGGATTTAAACTGTTGCAACATCAACAAATCCCGGGGATTAGAGTACGATGGGACAGACAGTAACTTCATACGAGGAACATTTTACTGATTCCATCCACATGGATATATTTATAAAGACACATCCTCACGTCTAGTATACACAGTGCACTGTGTCTTATTGATTATGATGAAGTAAGAACATTTGATAACTGGTCATGAAACAGTCTTAGTTTAATACTGATGCCTCTATATGACCTACATAAGTAAACTAGACCATCAGCGAAAAGTTTGGCTATTTCTATATAGTTATTCTTAATTATTTATCTGATTCTATGCTAAAACCAAGGCAAAATAATGCAGGTTCACCAGAAACTCCTTCAGCTCAGACTCCAGCGGGGCATCTGGCAGCGACCAGCCCACCGTGGACAGACCCAGATCCGGCTTCGCTGGCCCCTTCAGACTTCAGTAGGAGCTCGGGCAAGAGGTGGAGAGGTCCGTGCCTGGCAGCAGCGGCTCCTCCTCTGGCCAGGAGCAGAGCTTCACCTCGCTGAAAGCCAACACCGGCACCACGCTGCCAGAGGCCCAGGACTTATTGCTAGGCCCACTGAAGGGAGGGGAGGCACGGTCGAACCAGAACCAGGACCAGGACTACGTGGGACTGTTTGCTGGTCACCATTCCGTTCTTTGGGTTTTGGACTGTTTAAGAAAACAAGTCATTTGAAGACATCACCTTGGCTGTAATGATGGTCTTTTTCAGTATTTCAGGTCATGCATGTGTGCTCATTGACGGCTTAGAAAACAACTCAAGCCAATTAAAAGCTTTGTTCGCAGGATTAAAAATGGGGATGTGATCTTTCCGCTCTACGGCCAGGAAAATGACGGCAGAAATCGGAGACACAAATAGATGGGATCAACGCTGCTGTGCCGCTTGTCGTACATTTACAGAAATAAACACACTGCTTCTAGCAACCGCTGCCACAGCTTCTGCGTCGACAAAAAAATGACGCTAAAGGGACAGAACTGTCAGTGAATGATCGGTTCAGGAAATATCACCTGGTGCCAAACAGAAAACTCTGGTATGTAGACCTGAAGGCTGAGTGAAGCACAGACCGAAAAAGAAAATCTTGCCCCTCGAGTTTATTTTTCAGGGATCTCTCAATATTATTGCATGACTCATCCTTACTGTATAATACCCTCTGACCTCACAGAAGAAACCTTTCCTTGCTCTTCGACTGACCCCCTCCCTAAATAACAAGTTCAAGTTCAATGGGCTTAGCCTTGGACGACCTGCGCAAAATACTTGGTGCATCCTTTCAAAGTGGTTTATCCTGACTTAAAATGTTCCCATGAATAAGTAAAATAAAAAAGGGCTGTCACTTAACGGGACGAGGATCACAAGAGAGAGAAAAGCACTTACATAATTGAGGGGGTTTTTCATTCGGAGATCATGTCGAGGAGCTTAGCCGAGTAACATTTTGGGAGGAGGTAGCAGGGAAGCTCAGACGATGCCTCTGTCCCGACAAGCGCACGCTAACGTGCACGACGCTACCACACACGCGTCTGTCTGTTCGTCCGTCTGTCCGTCCGTCCATGCGTCAGTCTGTCTTTGACCTTCTTTTATGTGCACATACTGGCACGCACGCCGCCCACGCAAAGCTCGGAACTCCAATTGTCAAGGTAGAGTTCATTAAAGATAGATAAGAGTGTGAGAGTCCCTAAAAGCCGGGGCGAGGTGGGCGGCAGGTGAAAGGGTGAACAGGCAGGTCAGCTGTACGGAAAATGAGAGAAGAGAGAGAGAGAGAGAGAACCTTGGAAACGAGCCACGTTTTTGCTCAGAGTTTGTTTCCATTGAATCCCGGAGCTGTCAGGGGATTAGCAGAAATGTGATGCTGATGAGAGGGTACAGCCTTGTACACTGTACCTTGAGCAGTGTAGACCAGCTCGCTGTAGACGGTGGCTGGGATGATGGGGGCGGCCAGGTCCTGCAGGAAACCTCTAAGGGCATCAGTCAGAGACACCACATCATACTGGTCCAGGTCCACTGAGACTGGATCTGAGAGGACAGACGACGGAGAGGACAAAAGGGAAGCGTTAGAGATTATGTATATGATATAGTGATTTTTTTTTTCTTTTTAAAATCTGGTGTTTAAGCATGGATTGGTTTTTGGACAGGCCTTTTGGGCATTGGTGCACAATGACCCATCACCAAGATTAGTACAAAGATGGCAATATGAGTCAGTCCATTGGTCAGTCCAACACTTTGCTCTTAAACAATAGATCTCACTAACGTCCTGCCAGATTAAGGTTATTTTTAAAAATAAATGAGAGATTATCATAAATCTTTGTATAGATTTCACGGTCCCATTTTGTTTCACTTCATTTATTCACATAGTGTTCACATTTCACTGAAAATGTGGTCTGGAGAACTGGAACCATGCAAAAAAAAAAAAAATCAAATCAAATGACTATTGGATCATGACGACGTCATTTCGAAATTGAAGCATGTTTCTGTTTAAATAGCTCTGCTGATAGTCATGCTCCCAATAGGATGATTAGTTATAATTTAACTCAATTTACTAGCTGGGGTAGCTACTATGCACTGTAATCTGAATGGGGTCCTAGCTTTGGCCATAAACTCAGAGAAATAAATGTGAGACAAGGTCAGTGGTAATCAGATCGCTCCGAGTGTGTCAAGTCTCAAGGCCAGTTGTCTCTGGGAAAAAGGAATACTGTCACTCAGCATAAGATAAGAAGAAAATATGCTGAGATGTCCAACACAAAGGCAATTTACAAATCTATCTGCCGGTAGACAAAACAACAGATAAGAAGCCTCCGTGCGTCTGCGTGAGCGCTACAG
Organism: Anarhichas minor; assembly: GCF_050575085.1. Lineage (NCBI taxonomy): Eukaryota > Metazoa > Chordata > Actinopteri > Perciformes > Anarhichadidae > Anarhichas > Anarhichas minor. Next base: position 454,594 of record NW_027466542.1, on the reverse strand, counting down.
CCGACTAGCAAAGGACAAAGCTCACGGAGCCACAGGACGTTTTTTCTGTCCTCCATCTTTCACCTCAACATCACCTCCACTTGTCCTTCCCCATTTCTGCTCTCAACCTTCCTCCACCAGCTTCTCTTCCTCCTTGACCTTTTTCCAGCTCCATTTGCTTCTTTCCTTGCTTCTCCTCTTTCTCTTCCTTTCCACCCTTCATCTTCCCATCTCACCCCATCCTCCATCTCCAGCCCCCCTCCGTTCGACATGCACCAGACCCTCTGGAGTCAAAACGGCAGTTAAATCTCATTGATTTTCCCCTCTAACTAATGCCTGAGTAAACTTAACCATTCACCACAGGCCAGTAACCAGGCCATTCATATCAATGGATGACCTCTTCACATCGCAGTGCTGAGGCCTGTGTTATCGTGCAGTGATTTGTCTGGGGGATTCGATCATCCCAACACCCAGACAAAGCGAATTTGGTGTTGCCATGGGACCCAGGCTCATGAAAAGATATTAATACACTGTTTGTCTCGTGTGTGTGTGTGTGTGGGTGGAAGGGTATTAGAGCATGAAGCAATTTGATTCCTGAAGACCAGATTGTAAATTGTTAATTTGAGGAGACTATTTTTTATTAGGTTGTGATCTGTCCTGGTGATAATAATGACGATGAGTGTTGGTATTAGTTTGCACAGTGTGTTGGCAGCCACGGTGTTTCATTACTCCCGATTGTTCGTATTTACTCCCAATTCTTTGCTTATTTATATTTTGTTTCACCACACACAGCTCCCCTACTATGGGCCGTGCAATATGTACAATATCTGGAATGTGCAGTATGTGTGAATGTAGCATCATGCAGCAACATGCAGCATCATGCAGCTTATTTATAGTTCTTAACTAAAAGTAGCACAGCATTCTTTTAACATTCTTAACCATATATATTTAACCCTCTCTAACTTTCCAACTTAACTTTTGAACTTTGCATTTTCTATTTTTTACTGCGCCGTATCCCCAAGTCAAATTCAGGTGTACATTGTACATTTGGCAAATAAAGATACTGGCAAAACTCGCTGATTATGATGCTTACTGCAATAGGGGAACATAAAACCAAGCTTCTTTTTTCCCAACATGGGGGGAACATAAACAGTTTTATTTTACATTTCATCAATTTGTTGGATTATAATCTTTTTCTGGCTGACCCATATTTCAGTGAGAAATTGAACCGATCCCCTTATTTGTCTTGGTTGTTAGGTTAACGGCTCAGGAGTACAAGTAAGGCTCTGTGTAACTACAACGACAACATTTAGTTCTGCAAAACAGGCTTTTCAATAAAGCAGATAGTGTATGTATGAATCCAGACAATGTTGTGGCTGGTCATGAGTTTGATATGACTTCAAAGAGTGCAGGGAGGCAGCAATGACAAAACAACTGCCTGTTTAAGGCACATTTTGCTGAGACATGAATGTCTGGCTTTCCCACGCTAACAGCAAAATGGCACAATTGTTCTCAGGAAGCCCGCATGATTTCTTTGAAGGCAATGGTTTGATTAATTAGTGCTATGAGCAATCAGATGGACATAACAAATATAATTAACCAAAGACCCTTCACAGAGTGTTAAGAATGACTATTTTGAATCCATGATGGCTAACTAGAACAGTTGTTTTGACTGTCATGCAACAGCAGTTATTAGTTTGTTTTTTGCCTTGATGACAATCCAGCGCTGTATGTCAGTGACCCAGTTGACTGTCTGGTCCAATTGGCATACATTGAAACCTACACCCTCACATTTTAGGGAAAAACGGTTTTCTTGAATTTAGATATTTATATCTCCACAGTGGCTGAAAGAAAATGACTGAGCCCGGAGGAGTTAAGGAGTCTACAGGCCTGTGTTCAGTGTTTTTCTGCAAAGGAGGACAGTACATCCCTTTGTAAAGAGAGGCAAGCGTCTGCTGACTTGTTTACTGCGGAATAGGACCAGACAACTGGTACTATGTGAGAGATGCAGCCAGCCTGGAAATCCAGAGCTTCCCCGCAATGGTTTCAGAAGATAAGGAGGAAAACTCATTTTCCGCCCTTTCCTTAAATTTGAATATTAACAATGGACCAAATGTGTATAAAGAGGCAAAGCTTGTGGTGATCAAGCCACAGAGAATTATTACTTAACTCTGCAGTTGCCTTTAGCTCTATGGATCTTTTTTTAGCTTCATTTATGGCGCCTTTTAAGGTCACACTTGAAAGGTTTTAGGGCACATTTACTGCTAATTCAGTACCAGCACTCTCATTGTCCTTGTTTCCAGCCGTAGATGCTCACTGTACTCTACATGCCCAGCAAGTTAGAGACTAGCTGAGGAAGAAAGTGCAAGATCTGCTAACAAGCTAGATATGTTTCTCAGGAGTAGGTGGGGACCAAACTAGAGCTCAAAGAACAGTGAACGTTAGACTTACATTCATCAGGTGGACACAAAATGTAATGCTAATGTTGCTTTCTGCTGGATGTGTTTACATCTGTTTGCTAACATACTGCATTACTACTGAATAAAGGTGCTAATATGACAGCATGTTTAGCTTGTTAAACTGTCCCTGTTCTATTTTTGGGTGGGATTGTTTTTTAGGTGGCTGAAGAACATTTCTACTATTTCTTTTTGACAAAAGTAGCATTAGGTAGCAGAGGCCTGGCTCTGGGTTGAGGGATTTGGTGAGGTATGCCGGGCTGAATAGTCTAGGTCAGCAGGCCAGTTTTAATGACATCTGATGAAACAGAGTTGTGTTCTTGCACCACAGCAAAGGCGGCATCATTACACTGCTCACTGAGGGATTGGGAATGAGAAATCCTCAAATCAATTCAATCCTCTATCTTCCTCTTTCTCCGTCTCTCCTATCCAAAGTTTAACTCTAAATTCTTCCACTCGCTCTCACCTTCTAGTTTTTCTGTTACCTTTCTCTGTCTACATTTTTCTCACCTTACGCCACCTTTCCTCTTCACTGTAAAGCTCGTCATGTCCCTAATCTTTAAAAAATGATGTCCAAAAAGTCTTATTTTCTTTAATCAGGTGAAGGGAATATAAAAGTGTAGTGGGGATAGCTTAACACACACAAGCCCACACACACACAGAGCAGGAAGACTTAATATTTAGAGATTCAGATCTAGTTCGTTTGCTCAGCTTAGCGTTCTACAAGCACGAGCACAAGATGCGTAGAAACACAGATGCGTAGAAACACACACATCTACAGGCAAGTCTGCGTGTGCACTCATACCCAAAATAGGTCATTATTGATCATCGCTTCCTGTTCATGTCTGTGCATCGACAGGTTTCCGACAAATTTTTCTGATCTTCCTCCCGAAGGAACAACCTTGACCCGTCACTTCACCTCCGATCTGTCTCGGTCTTCTCACTCAGGATTTTTCTCTGATATTCTTTTTCTTCTGTTTTATTTGTTTGTTGATGTTTTTTTACCCTTTTTTCCTCTTTCTGCTTTCATCAAAATAAGCTCACACACACACACACACACACACACACACACACCCACACCCACACACACACACACACACACACACACACACACACACACGGCCAATTTCCTCATCGTACTTGATCCGTCAGTCAGCTAATCAAGGCTTCTTTCTGACATTGGACAGGGATCAGTTGGGCAGATGAATGAATGGATTGAAGCCGGGTCAATAGTCAAGGGCAGGGTCTAAGTATTGGATAGCATTTGGCAGAAACAGATGATTGGCTTTGATGAGACTTGGTGGAGAGTTAGATGTACATAATAGTTAGTGTGTACTCTTAGAAATAAAGGTAGTACATATAACCATATAGGGTCCTTTGAATATTCACTGTTGGAAGAAGACGGTCTATTGTTGAACATGACGGTCTGCTGTCAATCCTAAGTAGCCGATTTATTTTCTGTTTATTTGTTTTTTCCGGTGGGGGAGGGGGCAATATAAAATTGCATCTTCAAGCATGAAATAAATTGGTTACATTACAGGTTACTGCAAGTTTTGTCAGTCAGGTGTCGGCTCCGTGACAAGTGCCAAATTTGACTGACGTTCTCTAGAGACCAAGCGCCGCATTCTCTAACCCTCTTGATCTTCAGTTCACGAGAACGCTCGCAAGTTGTAAACATGGAATAACATCCATCCCACACATGAAGGCAGCGACAATACAGCATTGGCATTGACTACTGGGTTTTGTATTAAACATTTCTGCTCATAGAGGTACATGTACAGGCAACATTGGTGGTAGGGAAGTCACAATAAGAGAAATGTAGTAGTCAATACCAATACCAGTGAAATTCCACGATTGTCGATACCCAATTTAATACCACAGTAAAAAAGAAAAAGTAAACAATAAATCCCATGAACTTCAACATACACTCCTTTATTAACATTTGCGTACCTGCCAAAAACTAAATATTACAAGATTACATTTGACCACATCATTATCTCATTACATTTTCCTTCGCCAAAAACAAACCTTTACTGAATAGAGCGTGAAAGCATCATAATGTAGCAGTGCAATTCCCGTCAACATTAGCTGTTAGTTGTTGCTCAGTCATGTCGCCGAGCATGCCTCTGCTCACCAGAACGATGACACTTCATTAGTATAGAGCCCTGATCCCCGGTACCTGATGTAGAAAAACCAGTACCGTCACGTTATCAGAATTCTGCCATCAACTTAGTCCCAAAGCATTGCTTCTCGTGACATCTCTAATTGATGGTCTTTGACAGCACCCACAATAATAATTTTTTTTCCCCACAGTGAGCTTTCCAGTAACTGAATGTTGTTCAGATTGTTGTCCTTTAACGTCAGAACACTGAGTGTCTCCGTTATCTGGAATCAGCACGTACATGTACAGTAGATGAAGAGAGGTCTTATCACAGACGTAAACGAGGCTGAGTGAAGGACCCGGTTTCTTTTGAACTCAACGCCACCTCGTATTGCATGCCGTCCACGGCCGTGACATCCAGAACTGAGTCAGAAGAAAGACGCACTCTAGCTGAACTTGAACTTGAGCCACAGGAAATTTGAAGGACAAAATCAATCCAGTGTTCATACACAATGACGGCAGTATGGTTTAATCAGATGAAGCTGTTCATCTCTGTGCATTGTGTATGCGTGTGTGTGCGTGTGAGTTTGCGCCCTCGCAGCAGCATTCCAATAAGAATCTCATTACACTACAAAAGCTGTGTGATCATCTGCTCCAGCCAGCATTACAACAGTCTGGCTCAGTCGAATAAGCAATCTTCGGACCAAAAACTGCAACGCAATCCTGCGGATTAGTGGAAAAAGTTATCCGTGGCTAATCAAATGCCAGTTATTCAATTAAAGGTGAGAGAGTTAGACTGATGGAGGCCGAAGTGGTTGTCAAAGAATTTAGAGTACAATAGATATTCTCATTTAAATCAGTGCTGTTTGAGAGGAAAGCTGCCACTTTAAAGAAAGGCGGTTCTCCTGGAGATAAACAACAGTTAAGCTTCTTGAGAAATACAAAGCTGATGCATGTAGGTATTGATAGACTCAGCATTGCCATGGATGCAGCCAGCATTTCAGCTCACACCTCAAATCATCATCTGCATAACCAACCGTTAGCAGCTTATACTCACTGCAGTGGCTTACAGTTAGGTGAAACGTGGGTTTTACGTGATCAAAATAGAGATAGAGACTATCTGACACAATGTAGTAGAAATTAAAGGAGGTGTTGTTTGCTTTGTCTGTTCACTGTGTCACCTCATATCAATCTTCAGTTTGCAGAGAGCAGAACTACTAGAAATATGCAATCTGAATATGAAATCTCTGTAATACCTGCTGTGGCATGACATGAGCAGAGACATGAGATGCTCCAAGGGGGGGCAACGTTAAAGCCTTGATGAGATTCCACAGACAAAATGGAATAAAAATCAAACAAACCAGCAGAAATCAGCACCAGCTCAGGTTTAGGAAATGTATCTGCTCGACTAAATAACAACTCGGAGAACATATTATTCCAAAACTCGATGTTCACTTACGGCAGTACAGTGCACGTGTCTTTCTTTTGTCTTTTAGTGACAACCACCCATTAAAAATGGTCCACTCCTTCTAAGAAACAGGGAACCAAACAAGAGAGCGATGGATTTAGAAAAGGAAAAAAATAAAGAAAGAGGGAAACATTCATTCCTCACAGAACGAAGTTTACAGGGTTTAGGGTGCAGGAATGCGTGCGTGGTGTCATGCGTCTATGCCTGTGTTTGGTTTCTGGGGTGATAATTTCAGTCTGAACCCTCTGAATTGATTCTGTTTCTATACTGAATGTAGTAAAATATTCCCCATCACTGCTGCTGTGTAGGAGTTTGCTTGTGTGTGTGTGTGGAAGTGTATGTGTTAGTGTGTGCACATTTGTATGTCTGAACCCGCTCACCTCTCTGTCTACCCATCTGTCCTTGGCATTCTGCTCACACACACACACACACACACACACACACACACACACACACACACACACACACACACACACACACACACACACACACACACACACACACACACACATATCACAACATGGACTGAGAGAGATGCAACACGAGGACTGAAACACATTAAGAAGTAATAACATACAGAGAGAAAGAAAGGGAAGCACAGAAATTCTCGAACTGGCAGACGGAAAAAAGTCTCCAAGTTCATCCGAAGGCCAAAATGAAATAACAGTTGAGAGAGAATTAGCTTTAAAGGATAAATCAGCTCCTCTGAAAAGAAGAGCACATTTCTCACACAGAGCTGCATCCATCCAAGTGGATGCAGCTCTGTGTGTTTCATTGTGTTTCATTTTCCATTTAAAATACCATTCTGATCTGACCGACCCCTTATAGTCGACGCAGAGTGCAAGAGTAAAGTAAAAAACCGCCAGTTACTAAGTCGTGCCTTTGTGCTGTATAAATATTGCAGTTTGAATAGAAATATGACTGTAGAAGAAATTCTATTCAAAGCCATTGCTCCATCGCTCCTGTACATTATTCATATACAGTATGAATATACTGTGTACAACAGGTGATGGTTTAGAGAATAGTATGGATCCAAGACAAAACTGACAAAAAGTTGCAATTACAAATCCGTCTGCTCCTTCAGCACCACGGACAGCGCCACGGATTTATCAATACACAGCAGTCAGGCTACTGGTATTTCAGAGCCGTGGTCGGGGCCACAGAGTCTAACTTTCCCAAACCTCAGTCAGATAATAAAGGATCAATGCGTCAGGCAAACACATTCAACTTAACAACCCCTGCACTGTCTCTGCTACCACGGGGGATGGAGACGGGGATGTTTTTTTGTCATTTTGCTAACAAGTAGGATGCCCACCCCACCTCGTATAGCCTACCGTCTGTAGATATGTACTGTAGCTGTATATCTTAATAGGTTTGAATAGTCTGAAGTCTGCCACCTGTTGACCTAAAACATCCATGATCTACAATTAGCAAATTAGGGACTGAGGGACGCAATTACCTGTGCTGTAATGGTTGATATGTTAAATTCTGAATAATGTATATTTCCAAAGTACTAAGAGAAATACTGTTTTCATTCCATTTATTTTCATTCACTCCAATCATTTCTACTTTTTTTTTTTTTAACGTTGTTAAACTACTGTCACTGAAAGTCCACAAATCCTTCAGATGTGTCAATATACAAACTCTCCAGGAAAGGGATCATGTATAGAGTGACTAAGGGACTTTAAATGTAAAAGTTAATAGTAAAGTTGCTTGTAGTAAATTACAAAGATGCAGTAGAACTGACTCAAATTAAGAAGCCAGCGTGGCCAATGAGAGGATCAGAAAGACGTGGCAAATGCGTCTCCTCAGGGACTTGCTTTGTGATTGTGGGTACCGGCTAAGAGCAGGTTAGAGAACGAGAAGAGAACAGAACAAAGGATGTCCAAAGCTGAACTGCGTGTGTTTAGAACAGACGGTGAAGCCACATGCATTGCTTTAGTCGTTCATGTTACATGGCAACATATGGCAGAGATAAGAACCTGAGAAGGGAGCTGAGCATACAGAGACGAGGCGCAGAGGAGAGAACGTATATACAGGCTATCAAGGCATTTACATAAGACTGTATAAATCCAAACACCCTATTTGCAGACAGTGTGTCAGGTTGTGTGTTGTCACACCAGCACTGTGCAAGAGATGACATCATTGTATGAGATGCTGAGAGCTTGCTCGGTGTTCAGGGAGGAGGAGGAGGAGGAGGAGGACAGTGCTGGAGAGAATTTTCTGTAAGTGCGATGAACATTTCCTAATGTGGTCGACTTAAAAATCTGATGTGTCCTGCGATGTGAATATGATGGCTCTGTTTACCTGAACAGATTCTGGTGCAACCTCATTTTCCACAGGAGTATACGTTTGTTTTTATATTATTGTTAATATTATTCAGGGTTTCGGTGAAAATATCAGGTTGTGATATTATCACAGAGAAACAATGACTCGGTTCTGGATTTGTGCAAACATGTCATCAGATCAATCAGATATCTGCCACTTTGACTCTAAAGGTGCGTTCACAGCAAACGCGCCGCGAATTATTCGCGCGAGTAGATTACATACAAAGTCTATGCACAGACGCGATGAGACTGGAGTGACGCGAATTGGCGATGGCGCGGCTGGCGTGATTGACAGTGAATACAGCTCGATAAAATACACGGAGCTCCTCCGGACTATGTTATGAACCCAGACAAGACGGCGTTTAATTTCCACGCCGTGGACTTCCACAACAAGTACTAAGCAGAAATAGAGGTTATCTTTTCCATGGTTGATGGGCGGAAATAAATGGCGGACAGTTGAACAGCTTCCAGGGCGATAAGCCACGCCCCCTCTCCGGCACGTTTGGCGCGATTCACGCGAATGACCACAAATGGTCCCCGGCCAGTGAACGCGGCGCAAATGACGATTAACGTTTGGTGTGAACACGGCATAACTCAAACATTCTGGTTTTGTTTGATCTTATTGTGACTCCTTTCACCTGTTGCACATTTTATCTTTTTAAGGTTTCCTAAACAAAGACATAAGCCCCCCCCCCCCCCCCCCCCACCCGAGCCCCTAAAAATTGGACAACTCTGCAAAACAATAACATAACGACCAAACAACTATAAAGAGATACAATGCAGCTTCATAGAGACACAAAGAAACCTCAAAATGACCACAAAGCAACTACAAAGAGACGTATATTGATAACAAAGATACTCAAAAGAACCACAAAGAGACACAAAGCAACCACAGAAAGACTCAAAAAGCTCACAAATAAACATAAAACTACAAAGAGACAGAGTAACTACAAAGAGACTCAAAACAACGAAACAGTGTCTGAACAACCATGAAGGCTGTGTGTCTTGCTCCTACACTGGAGAGGTGGTGGGGTTTTGCATGTCTGTGCCTCAGAATACGCCCATGTCTACAACATCTGTCAATGGCATATACTGCACAATATTGTCAAAGTTAGGGAAAAGTTATGGCTACGATTACTCACTTTGGTTTCCTGCATTAAAGTTAGACGAGCACCACGCCTGTCCATCACCACGGCCACCACATATGTATTCTCACAACATAAAGAACACACTGCTTCCTGCATTTTCGCCGCACACTAAATTGTCAAGTGCCAGATTGTCATATATGAACACAATTATTAAGGGATAGAGCTGCATATTTGCAGCTACTGTTCAACTTTACAGACACACACAGACACAGACCAACAAACACACATAGATGCACATCTCTACATCTTGATTTCTGAAAATGAAACCACACAGATGAAGAATAAAAGGCTGCTGAGAGGAGAAGAGACGCTCCCCAGCTGACTGTAAAAACGCCGGCTTCTAATAGGTTATTGACGGGCGCCAGAGGAAGATGATGACATCACCTCCGACCAATAGCATGGCTGCGACTGACAGACGAGAGGAAGGACAGACGTGGAGTACGGAGGGATGGAGATGGAAGAAAAGGATGGAGAGATGGAACGGAGGAGCTCTTTTAATTTGTGTTTTGCTGAACTCAGCGGCTCCTGTCACCGAGGCAGGGAGGGGGAGAAAAGGAACAGTGATGAATGAGTGAATGAAAAAAAAATAAGAAAAAAGGGGAGAGAAAGAGATAGAAGATGAAATGGGAAGAGAGAGGGATAGATTGAGGAGTACATAAAGCAGGAGCAGTGAAATAAAAGATTAGTTAATGGTTGCAGGGCTGCAGATTGTTAGAGTGGTTGTTAGCAGTGAGCAGTTAACGGATTGGATGGGAGGGTGGGACGAAAGGAAGTAAGGCTCCATCTATCTGGTGGATGGAGAGGAGAGCGGGGTGAGACGAGGAGGAGAGGATTCCCATTATGTCTGTTAAAGTTGGAGAAATGATTATAGGCACATAAAAGATTATCGACTGCTTGTGTGGATGAGCGGACTGAGCTGCAGCCTGTCTCTGCATACAGCATGTGTGCGTTTTGTATGTCAGGTTGTGTTGAAGACAAAGTATATTCTGCTACAGTTTGAGCCAACATGAGTCATTGTTTCCAAAACAGAGACCGCCCACTCTGTGCCTGACAAGTAGGCACAGTGTGTGTGTGTGTGTGTGTGTGTGTGTGTGTGTGTATGTGTGTGTGTGTTTGTTAGTACATCCATGTAATCATCATACATATTCTAACTAGGTCAAAGTGTGCAAACAGACACACAAGACACTGACACAAATACACACAAACCCAGCAGTGATGAAAATGCCCATATGGCCACGTAGTCATGCACACACAGGCATGTTTGTGTTTCCATACTTGTGAGGACACTCGTTGACATAATGTATTCTCTAACCCACTAGAACTGATTCTAACTAATTTAAAAAAAAAGGACTTAACCATCGAACAGCCCTTTAATGAAGTGAGGAGGGGACAAAAGGTCTTCACTTTGAAAACTGTCCTCGCTATCTTAAAAATACTTTCCAAATTCCAGTCTCACTTTTCAAAAAAAAATTTCAATTTCCAAAAATCGCCCTCACTACCCAACATGCGCGTGATTTTGATAAACATCTGTACAATAATGTCTCTATTCACTAAAATGTCCTTGCGTTTCAAGAATGTCCTCACAGTGAAAACATTTAAAAAATAAAATAATAATAGAAATAAAATGTTCGTTGTCCTTACATTCCAAAAAAAATTGTCAAAAAACATGTCTTAATTAACTTTCCACAAGTGTTCCAATTTTTCCCAAAATGTTCTGACTTTTGCAGAATGTCACTTCAAAATATTTTTCCAGTCCATAAAATGTCCCCACCGTCTCAAACTCAATCTGGTCCTCACAGAGATAGAAGTGCAATCACACACACACACAGACTTACTGGGCCAGCACACTGAGTGATGTGTGGGCACGACAGAACCAACCAGCTAAAAAAGGCTAGCTATCACCATGGCAACGTCTGGGCCGTGTACCAATCGGAGGTCAACTCGATGAGGTAATGTTCTCGAAAGCTTTCTGAGCATGTGCGACTCACACACACTCTCGCATGCGCACACACACTTTGATGGGATAATACTGTACATAATGCAGCGCACCGACACACAAACACACACACAGATAAATTAGGCAGGATCTGTAAAACATCCTGAGAGCTGCTGTACAATGCAACAACTCCCTGTTACATAACAGTAGTCATAACTCATGCAGCCCAAACACACAACAAAGAGAGACAGAGCACTGCGGCAGCCCTGATACTCTCCCTGCAGAGTGATTGATGTTGCATCACGCTCTAATAATGATCCATCAGACATACCAGACCAGTTCTGCAAAACACTGATACAGGTCATTAATCACAGTACCGCACGTCATTCTACAGGTTAACAAAAGGTGATTATTCATTTTTGTTTATTTTTGGAGGGGACTATTTGACAACGATGCTAAGAGGATTTTGAGAAACTGTCTGTTGAATAAATGCCCAGATGTGTGGATCTCCTGGTCAAACTTTGACCTGTGTAGTTGAAGGCACTTTTAACCCCATCGTACGTGACTTAGAGTGCAGTAATGAAGTCAATGCTCTGATACGGAGGTTACAGCTGATGATAACACCATCCGGACAGACAACCTCGTACTGGAAGCGTTCCCCTCAAGGTAAACACCTTTAGCTCTGTCCGCACGTTTGCCGTAGTCTGTACTGTTTGCGCTGTTAGCACCGTTAGCTACGAGCGGCCATCTTAGGCGTTCTCACGTTGGGAGCCGTTGAGAGGAAAACGAAATGCTCCCAATCTCGTATTGTGCAACGTTAAAGGTGGTGGATTACATTATAATGACACCTCTAGATATAGTTCAGTCCAGCGGAACCATCACTAACCATGACCTCAATGCAATTGAATTAACACCTCTATTACAGTGGGTAAAAAAAAAAAAAAAAAATCACATACTGTTGCTTTGTCAGACCCTTTGGTGTCACTTTCTAATCTGTGAATTCATCAAAAACACTTAGGTTAGGCAACAAAACCCATTACCTAGGATTATAACATCATGGTTGGTGTAAGATAACTACATAAATTACGTAATAAGTACAGAAAAGAAGACAAAAACATCACTAGGTAACTTCAAAATAACTTAACACCGGTCTCCTGGTTGAAAGTCCTTTGTTTGTCTGACCCATTCACCTCTCCTCCCCTTTTCAGTCTTAATGCTACGTCTTCACACATTTTCTCTGAGCGTCTAATAATGGCACGGATGGGTTTACATTACATTTGAAAAGCCCGTTGCATCTCATACAGGCGCTAAAGAAACACCAACATTCACTTGAGGCACCTAACCGGCCGGTTAAGAGGAGAGAGCAGTCAGCGACAGTTTAGATAGTCAACAAAATATGTTGAATCACTTCAACCACGAGAGGTCCTTGATCACACAGTTAGAAATGACCTCAAAACATATATGGCATCAGGGTCCAGTAGAATGCAAGATTAGCCGTGGACAGACAGACAGACGCACACACACACACACACACACACACACACAACCAAATAAATAATCTCCTGGCGGAGGTAATGTCAGATAATGTAGTGCCAGAGCCAAATATCTTGAAAGAAAATAAGTGAAAACCAAGCAAACGCAGCTACAAAATCAGAGGGATCATTTATTAATCCAAGATAATTGCAGTTTTTCTGCTGAAGCAACCGTTGCTTTGAAGCCAGGATAAAGAGACTTTACACACAGCCAGACATTTCTTCTCATTACCTTACATCTCTTCTGCCTGTGCAACTCGAACGGGCAATCTGACAACGAGAAAAGACGACAGCAAAGACAGAGGCATCTATTCTTACTCCTCTTCGCCCTCCTGTTGTCCTTCCTCACATATCCCATGGCATCGGGCCATCCCTCTCTGCCCTCCGACATTCAAACTAAACTTTTCACACATGTCCGCATGTCAGCACAAATCTGCACACAAGCAACCGCTTTCCATACATATTCCATAGGATATGTCCATGCCTATCAGACCGCCTACTCTACATAAAGCCAGTGTGACTGCGGGATGTCAGCGGCCGCATTTCCACCATAACGTGCGTAGCATTTCTCTCATGCCGCAACCTTTCTGTCTCAACATATATGTGGGTTTGCGTGTCAAGGCTGCATGCTAAATTCCTCTGAGTGCCTCCATGTCAGCTCCTTTCAGTCAATTACTTTGAGTTTGTGCATATCTTGGGCCCCGTGCTGACCTCCCACCACTGCCCAAGCAAACCAGGTGTGTGTGTGTGTTTATGTGTTCAATGTGTGTGCATGTCTCTCTACACTAAATCTATTCTTTATGCCCAATAAACTGGATAGGATTTGCAGAGTTGCTGACGTTCCCGGGAGAAAATTGGATGTGCACTGAGAAAAATATCAGTCATAACAATTCCTTTATTTTTTAACGTGGGTCTTATGATCCTGATCTTCTGGATAAAACATTTTAAAGGGAAATGCCACTTTTTCATACGGCCTGGGTCTGATTTTCATAGTTTCAAACATCACTGGTGAAATACAAGTTGACTTTTAAGTCTCCTCCCTCATCACGATGTGAAAGACATCACATTTAGATCAAGGTATCTTTTATGAGCAGACCCTTGGGAATTATCACTAATATCATAATTACTAATGATTATTCTCAAAATAACAGAACTAGATATTTGGATTCCCCTCCCTCTGTTCGTACCTTTGGATCCTTTGAAGTGATGGCAGACTGACAGGTTTGGTGCTTTGTGCAATTTACAGATGTGCTCAGGGAATCAACATCCAAACAGTGTTTGAACTGCTACCACTCACAGCCGCCAACAGGCTGATTATCTGTTGATTCAACTCATTATTTGAGGCATCATACTGACTTGTATTTACATTTTTTTCCGACTGAGGAATCTTTTTTTCTGAACGACTGTAACCGAATGACTGCAGACTGCTGCTGACTGCTCAATAAATCCTGATGAATACCCACTTTGAATTCCGTCAACTCAAACCTGCTCCATTACCTCCGTTACACACGTAAGGCTCAGTTTGTTTTAACAACACGATGTCAATAGAATGCCTCCAAAGCCAAACTGGACCACGGATATTTGTAAAGCACTGTAGAAACTAGCAATCAAAGATACACAGTACCGGCACTTCTACGTTTTACTGTACCGTGACTTTTTCTTGCGCACCGGCACTTCTCACAACCTGCCGGTAATCTTTTCTGCCCTTGAAATGAATCTAAGCGATTCATAATTGTGCGCCTCATTAAGCATGAACCGTCGCACTGCACAGCACCGGGCCATCTATAGCGCTTTAAAAAAAGGTACTCAAAGGCACTTTACATGGTTAAAACAAAAACAATAAAATTACAATACAGACAAAAGAGATGACATGACAGTACCAAGGACAGACTGCTCATTTCTAAATACTATGTGACTTGATGCAGTAGTTTGTTAATGGGAAGCTGTCTCAATTGGTATTCTTCAAACTGTTGCAAACATGGAACCACGATGAACCATCTAAGGGTGCTCTAACTAACCAACTCATTTTGGTTTGGTTAATTTAGGCTGGTGTGAAAGCTGTCAATCTCGAACGGTCCCAGTGCGCTTCATTCTCCCTTGGTGGTCCATGTAGCGCTGATGATGCACCATCACCACCACCACTGAGTGTATGTGTATTTATCTTGGTTGGTTGCAATAAGGCACTGTGAACACAAAATGGACCTGCACTAAAAAGCAGTAAACAGTAAATATTATTTTCCTTGGTCTGAACCAAGTGAGCCGAACTACAGGTATGAGACATTAACATTAACGGTCGTTCATGAATTACTTGAACAAGAGAAAAGTTACTTTAAGGTCTTATTGAACAGCAAGAAACCAACAACAAATCATTACTGTAAGTGGTCATGAACTCCACCAACATTCAAGAGTGAGAATGGAGACAATGGATGAGGCAGCGACGGATGAAATGCCTGCACTAAATAAACCTTTTTCTAAACACTTTCATGCTTTTGTCCCTCCTCCCTCCCTCCCCTCTCTCCCTCCCCTCCCTCCCCTCTCTACTCTCTCCTCCTCAGGGTGGAGTCTGAACTCTGATTTTGTGAGTTCCCCGCCTCGCTCCCAAAAAATAAAGTACGGAGTCAGAGCACTCCCTGGTGGTGCCAAACCTGAACTTCAGCAACTCAAACTTGGCAAACTTTTTTTTTTGTCTGAGCGACTTCGGCTCCATTCAGTCGCAGCAGACCGACACGACCCGGGTCGGTCTCAGCAGGAGTTTGTACTGGTTTGAATACAGAGAGGAGCGCAGGAGATGAGCCTTGGCTGTTCGTGTTGAGCCACTTGTTGCTCCTCCAGTATGTTACTGAGCAGAGAGCCACAGAACTTAATAAACTGTAAGTGTCGCTGCATTTTACTGCATTTCAATGCATCCCATCACTCCAAGGTCTGTCTTTCTTACTGTGAGTTCCATACGTTACAGACCTGTAACACTGCTGGCTTTGTGTCGAAGTTAAATTAAAGGCTTTTTGTTGATCAGACAGTTAATGTAAATGTCCGTTATTCAAACAGGACAGGACAGTTACAGGCAGAGCCACAATAACTACGTGATATTTGGCACCTAGAACATAAAAGTGCGAGGGTATTGAGCTACAACATCGATATGAAGGAACAAGACCGTTCTCTGTTTTCACTGCTTCTGTGATTGTTCTTAAGACTTATTTTGACGCTGAATAACAGTTTATCTCGGTGGCTTAATGAATGACCATTTTGAGAGTAAGGGGCGACGCTGGTGGATGCCCTCATACATTTGGTCATCAGTATTTATTAGGTAGACTACAGAATTCTGCTGCCTAATATACTGTATGTAGTCTGACGACATTTAAGCACAGTTAACAAAAAAGCATTTATCTAACATGCTATTTGTAAACCACTGTGCAGCATATTGATACGGTTAGAGGCTGGCATGGATCAAAGTTAAAAATGGGCGGACACTGTGCATGTGTTTTATTAACCTTGTGCATTGTGTGAACTCACTCCACAATATTTAGTCAGTCTTTAGCCAGTCACTTTAATGCTCACACTGTATGGATCAATTGACCGTCCAGGGCCGGGACGCTCCATGGATTAACACGTTTTATTGCGGGCTCACACTAAACGTAAGCATTGGAACCCCTGGTTAGTTTTGTCACTGTCATTTCCAATTGCAGTAAAGGTTATTCATGCTTGTTTTTTGATGGCATTCAGTTGAGACTTGTGCCGTGTTGGAAGAGTTCCAAATCCTGACATTTGCTTACATTTCTGTCCTTCAATGAATCTGCATATTTCATGGAGTATGTACCTGAGTCCAGAGCCTGCCGCAGGTCTGCGGGTCCACTGGAAGCTGGAGGAACTCGATACAGAGACTCGTTGTTCAAACCTGCAGGAAAAAAAACAGGTAGAGGAAGAGGGAGGAAGTCAGCTGGGTGTTTTCCCTTAGGATACGACAAAAGGATATACAGTAAATCATACTCTACAAGTAATGTTATGTCTGTTATTACAGCTCCAGAATACTGATGCTGAGTAAAATTGGTTTTGTCATACAGTTGACTATCAAATATAAAACTCCACTTTAGAAATGGAATACTGTTGAAGATTTTTCCAAAAGCGAAATGAGAAGATGGATATCAATCCCATGTCTGTGTGTTACATACAGAGCCAGAGTCAGGATGTTATTAGCCTAGCTTAGCATAAAGACTGGAAGCAGGGGGAAACTGGAAGCCGGAATTTCAACAATACACATACAAACACCTCTAAAGCTCACTAATCAACATGCTGTATGTGGTCTGGGCCATCGATAATACAAAATGTAAAAATCACAGTTTGTGGTTTCCGGGGGAGTTACGTTTCCGGGGGAGTTACTATTTCTTCAACAGTATTTCTTCAACAGTAACTGAATGCAACTTCCTGAAACCTGGTCATCACATTGAAGTAACCAGTTTTACCATCGTGTCTGCATAGAGACTAAAACCAAAACATGTGCTCACTGACCGTATCTGACATTCTGCACTACAGTGTAGCCGGAGAGGCTGCACTAGAAGAACTGGGTGGATGGATACGACTACAACTCCCGCTACAGTTGAAAATCGTTGCCTTTACAGTCCTGTCTGCGTGCAAGTTAAACAAACAAGATATAAAATGTTCATTTGTGAGTTTCAGGAGTGTAGATTGTATTTCCCCCGCTTCCACTCTCTATGCTAACCCTGACGTCAGATGTGTACAGTAGTAGTCCTTTAAAAGTAAGTTGAAATTGAATGTTGTTCGTTGAATGAATATGCTGGCTACACATCCGTGTTTCACTTTGTATTTTTCACCGTGTTTCTCTGCAGCTTCGATGAGTCTCCAAACAGCCACAGGAGCCGTTTCAGACAGAAGCTCCGCCTCCATGCCTGAGAGAGAGAGAGAGAGATTATGTTTTATTAATTTCCATAAAACAACTATGATTTTTTTCATTAAAACACCCCCAACTATTTATTTATTAACGATGTACAGTAAAGTCCACAATTAACTTTTAATGTGCCAACTTTATTTTTAGGAAAGAAAATCATTATTTTCTGTGCTGTTTTGCTCCATGAACCGGTTTCTGCACAAGACAAAATGACACTATAGATTTAAAAAGGGCTGAGAGATCATTATGTCAAATGTAAATTAAAATTTCCCTTGAATTTAATTAGTACCAGAAATCAGACAACATTAACATTAACAGGAAAGATGCTTTGCTCTGCCAGTTATTCCACCTGCAAGACCCTGAGCATGTTTTGAGCAATTTCTACAATCCACCCATCTAAACAGTTGAACCAGAGTATTTGTGTGACTGCTGGTTTCCCCTCCAGGGAGCGTGTACTAAAGCCCGAACAACTACTGAACACACACACACACACACACACACACACACACACACACACACACACACACACACACACACACACACACACACACACACACACACACACACACACACACACACACACACACACACACACACACACATTTGCAGTTGGTTTATTTGGAAGACAGTTTCACATGTGAAACTTATTAATAAAACATTAAGCATTAGAGCTGCCAGTAAACTCTATTGCTGTAATTTAAACATGTGGCAGCCCTGAAATGAAAGATATCTGAATGGCTAAACTGGCTCTGGAAATAATCAGATATCTGCATAGATTTCAATATTGTGCATGTGCTGCTGCCTGCAGCTAATTCACTGGAGTGGATGTGAAAAGGTTGAACATGTGGGACTTGATTACAGCCCACAGGCTGCAGCAGCAGCTGTCTTAACATCCACTATTGGGAATCAATTAGAAGAGAGAAATCCCCAATTAAAGATTTACATACAAAGCGCCGAGCCAATGTAGGATACATTATGATGGTGGAGAACAGAGAAGGTGTTGAGGTGATGGAGGTATGAACAAACCCAGTTCCAGTTTCACAAGCACACTTTCACCACATGGTTGTATTTTCACTGTGGGAAGTCAAGTACACAACATGACCTGGTATTGAAGTGGTTTGACTTTGAGAAAACATTGGTTCCAAGTCTATGACAAAAAAAAATAGCCTTGTTCACCCCTCCAAAATATGAAATCCTTTTTAGCACTCTGACCTTAAAGAGAACCAAACACTGACTCTTGGGCACCAACATTTTAAAAAACATCAGCATAAGTCACAAATTGTGAACTCAAGAGCAATCATGATTTTCCCTTCATCAGGCTTTTCATCTACAAGTAGAGTGGCGGTCGGGGGCGACGCACGGGTCAAACAAATACTGCTGTTCCTGTCATATGTGGAACCAAAAGTCCACAGTGAACTGGAGTACTTTTGTTACCTAACTTGCATACTTATTTCAACCCAAACCAAGATCTTTTACTGGACCTAACAAAGTAGTTTTTTTGTTTCAATCCACAAAGTATGTATCACATGGTAGGCACTTCTTATAAATGCATTAGCTTTAGAATAAAGAAACGGCCCCCTATGGGACCTTATTTTGGAAATAAATTGTACATCCCGGTAAGAAACACACAGGTATCCTAGCTTCAGTGAGAGATGTCACTTATGCAACCTTTGGGTGTGTAATCATTCTCATAACATATATTTAAAGTCTTATACTTTAACAGTTGTACGACAAAATGCAACTTTCTTGAGGTGCGAAATTACCTTTTAGATTGACAAACATCAAATGTGTAATTGATTGCAAAATTCAAACGGGATCAAACTATTATTTGTCTCTCGCCGTTAACTACCGTACATATTATTTCCGAAATAAGGTCCCACGGTGGTCCATCGGAAAGGGGCAGGACTGTGCCTCTCTATAATACTTATAACCACTGATGAAGCTCATTCAATCTGCTGATGACATTCAAAATGGGTTGAACAGAAGCAAAGAGAGAACAGGACATCGTCTGCATAGAGGGAGTCCTTCAGACATCTTGTTTGGTCCTGTACATTCTACAGTATGAATGAACAATGGACGGAGTTATCTGTACTACAATGTCTCACAAGGTAAATTTAGCATAATATTCGTTTTCACAGCACTATTTGTCCAACACGTTGTGCTCTCAGTATAAAATACAGTTTTAATTCACTAGTTCCAATCTCTTGCATTAGAAAGCAGTTGAGCTACTGACAATTCAACTCAAGCCTACCAGGAAAGTGAGGGGCCTTCCCTTTGAGCCGCAGAAAGTAGGGCTGCAACTAACAAGTATTTTCATCATCGATTAATCAGACAATTAATTGGTTTATATTTGGTCAGAAAATAAAAAAGGTGCCCATCACCATCATCAGAGCCCAAGATGATCTTCAGAGTCCTTAGTTGGTCTAAACCAGTGTTTTTCAACCTTTTCTGAGCCGCGGCACATTTTTTACATTAAAAAGATCCAGCGGCACACCAACAACCAAAAACGTTACAAAATGACACCTTTTAGCATAATACAGCATATATGCAGGGGTGTCAAACTCAATCCCAGAGACGGCCAAAATAAGAAATTGGGACCACATTGAGGGCCAAATAGAGTCACCATTTAATAAACAGGATAGAAGGGATATTGGACAAAGTGCAAAAAGAATACATGTTTATGTTTAGCATACCAGAGCCAGATGTTTGGCATCTTTTCTTGCTCCACAGGTGCTCTTTCCTCATCAACTGCAAACGGATTGCTAAGCAGTTCAAATTTACATTTCTGAGCTGCAAAGTCGGCAAATCGCCGAGTGATCTCTGTGCCAAGTGCACCCAGTTTATCAGCAAAATGCGCAGTCGGAAACACAGCGGTGGAGAATTTTACTGCCTCACACATGTCTGTGATCATATGTCCCCGTCCCTGAAGCTGGAGGTTTAGCACAGTGAGATGCTTCGTTATGTTGCACATAAAGCCAGCTCACATCGCCACTTTTCGTCCCGGAGCTCTGTGGTGTGGCGGGCCAGTTATCATAAACATATGATATTTTCTGGCGGGCCGTTGTACCGAGGGCCGGATATATGTCTCTAAATGTGTTGATCCTTACGAGGCTTTTCATCTGGGTTATTTTGTCCAGGGCCCAGTTCAGAGTCTGCATTTTTCCTTTTCAAATATTTCTCCATCGCTGTTCGTCTTGTCACCACAACTTCTCCCGCGCGTCATTTCATTCTACTGTCCGACATTAACACATCATTATTGCGCTACCTAATGCCACCCACTGGCATGGAAGAGTATTTATTACTTAGCCAGCCATTATATTGCAGCTCAGACGCTCAACAATGGCAAAGTATTTGAAACAACTAAATAATATTGGACTCATTAAGTGAAATTGGACATTTTCCCACGGCACACCTGACGATCTCTCACGGCACAGCGGTTGAAAATCACTGGTCTAAACAACAGTCCGAAACACAGAGGTTACTATCCGACATGAAAAGCAGTAAACCACATTGGAGAATTTGGAACCAGCACATTTTTTGCGAGAAAAAAATGCTAAATATCAAAATAGTTACATTTATTTTTTGTGACTAATTAATCAACTAATTGTATCCACTCTAGTTGGAAAGCGTTTTTCATGTGAAACATTGGTTGTGTGTATATATATATATATATATATATATATATATCAAAAAATGAACTTTTTTGATATATACCAAATAT
This sequence comes from Anarhichas minor, assembly GCF_050575085.1. Taxonomy (NCBI): domain Eukaryota; kingdom Metazoa; phylum Chordata; class Actinopteri; order Perciformes; family Anarhichadidae; genus Anarhichas; species Anarhichas minor. The sequence continues at coordinate 433,026 of NW_027466542.1, read as the reverse complement.
ATATATATCAAAAAAGTTCATTTTATTCATTGTGCGCACGCACACACGCACGCACACGCACACACATTAATCTTTTGTTGAGGAAACAACAAACACATATCTGCTGCTTTTACAGGTGTACCGACCTGTATCTGCTGTACCGACTGCGTATTGTATCCGGAGTGTGTGTGTCTGTGTGCGTGCGTGCATGTGTGTGAGCAACGAGAAGAGGCAGAGGAAATTCCAGAGATAAAGGTCGTTAAATGTACAGTGCTTCCATTAACGTCACTGTCACAACCTCTCACAGAGGCAATATCTCACCCCGAGGAGAGAAAGGAAGAGAGGACAATTGAAAAGACGAAGGGAAAAAAAGACAAGAGGATGTGACGAAGAAGGCAAGGAGATGTAGAGAAGAAAAAAAAGACAGGAGATGAAAATTAAAAGAGGAAGAGAAAAGAATAAGGGCAAAAGAGAAGAGGACAAAATATGAAAAGAAGAGGACAAACGGACAATAAGAGACAAAGGTGAAGAATGTGAAAAGGGAGACATAAGAGGAGAAGAGATAAGGGGTCTAAAGCCATGAGGACAAAATAAGAGAACAAAGAGAGAAGAGAGGAATACACCAAAGAAGGGGACAAAAGAAAGTGAAGAAGAGGACAATGGAGAAGAGAAGTTCGATGAAAAGAAAGAGCAACATTGAAGGGGACAAAAAGAACAGAGGAGATGAGGAGGACAAAACAGAAGAGGAGAAAATAAAGGAGGGCAAAGGACAAAAAGTGAATAAGACGACAATACTTCAGAGGACATAAAAAAAGAGGAGAACAAAGACTGAATAGTACAAGACAAGAAAACAAGAGAAGGAAGGGGCAATAGAGAAGAGGACAACAGAGAAATACATAAAAGAGAAAAGACAAGGGCAGGAGAGAAGAGAAGAAAACAACAGAGATTAGATAAAGACAAAAGTGAAGAGGACAGAAACAAAACAAAAAGAGTAAAAAGAAGAGAAAAGGAGGGACAATCGAGAAGACATGGACCAAAACAAAGTGAAAGAAGAAGGAAAACGACAAAGGTGATGAGAAAGGAAGAGGGCAACATAGAAGGAAAGAAGGGAAGACAAAAGCAAAGAGGACGCAAAAAATAGAAAAGAAAAGAGAAGACAGAAAAGAGAAATTAAAAGAATAGAACAAAGGAAAAGAGAGGGAAGGAAGAAGACAACGCAGAAAAGAGGGTATACAAAAGAGAGGAGAAGAAGACAGAGGAGAGGAGATAGGAGAGGAAAGAGGAGCTGCAGATAAGGAACAATGAAGCTGAGCACTCCTTCAGCTCTGCAGCACATCAGCCTCCTACCAGCTCCGATAGACGACGTATGGAGCTGCACACAAAGGCACCAACACCAACACATTACCACGCCAACACGCACGTATGCAACACATTCACATAAAAACAGGCGGACACACTCCCATAAACATGCAGTAAAGACTGTGCATTCACAGCTGTGGCTGTGAGAGACAAAGAGAGGGAAATACACAGCGTGTGTGTGTTTGTCCTCCGTCACTGAGGTGTACCGTCATTAAAACATGCTCCATTGCATTACACTGCATAGACCCTATACTGCACTGGCATACACACATTCCACTACTCGCTGTCGTTCCATTCCTGCTACATGAACACAAAGAGACGGAAACTCAAATGAAGACAGACAGACACACACACATCTGTGTTCCCCCTGCGGACAGCTGTGGTCTCCGATCAGCAGTGTTTGAAAATGATTTATTGATCAGATGAGTTGGCATTATGAAGTAGACACTGAACCACTGCTCTTTTCAATATAAACTAATACACACACACACACACACACACACACACACTTGCAGAAAAACCTGAGCACCAAGATAAGAGAGCAGAGTTATAGATTGAGATGTCTGCATTACATAGATGTAACGTATATGGTGCCTCTGGGGCTCTGCAGATCATATGTTAGGATATTCTCTTGATGAATAATACATCACATTTAGGTAAAATACTTAAACACAGGGTATGAAAGAGGGAATTAATTTATTCTTTATGTTCACGGGAGATTATAAGAAAGTTTAATCTTCATCTGGAGTCCCTCTGCAGAGGTTTTGAAGTCTCTGATCTTTCCCCTTTTCCTCCATCAGTCGGGGGGGGGGGTCTGCAGCAGGCAGGGTTCATTCCTGCAGTAGCATGGAGTGACAGCAGGGGGCAGCTGACTCCAGCCCTGACTGGACAGCACTGTGGCCTTTTATCTGAAAGCTTCTGCAGAGGGACATCCTATTCAGCAGTGAAGGGTTCACTTCTGCCATTTCAGGAGGAGAGAAAAAATATATATGTTCCCATAAAATTACAAATTACTGAAAGGAGTCGAGATCTGCTGCCAGAATTTGACCCAAAGGTAAACCCACTGACTTGTGTATACACAGAAATGATATATGCATGTACATGAGAACTCTTTTCAAGTACAGAGGGATTATTATTAAGTACGGAAATACTACCACTTTAGTCCTTTGTTATTCCTTCTTTATTACATCTAGTCTCATCTGAGTCCTGCGGTCCGTACTGCACCAAGGCTGTTTTACCACTGGGTGAACATTTTGTCTCAGCCTTAAATTTGTATTAATTTTACCTATGAAATTATCGGGATAAGTGGACATTAACAACTTTACAGGAAGTGTTCATGGACAGTACAGAAGTATCGAGGACAGGAATTGTTAGGATTATTGCAAGGATTATTCTTTTCACCCCCCCCTCCCCTCCTTCTCTTGAAGGAATGCCAATTCTCTCTGGATTTCGGCTGCTCTGCCACAGCATTAAGCGTGAGATGAGGTGGAGAGCTGAGGTGACCTGCAGACAGCTGGAGCGTGACGACCGTATCCCGTTACCAATGTGAAGGCTTGAAATGACAATCTCCTCTTTACCGCTGCTCATATAGGGCCTTTCCCCTTCCTCCTCTTCCCCCTCCCCCCCCTGCCTGCCAGTCGCTCGACTGTTCTTTGTTTCTTCTCCACTGTTCTCCAGCCTCTCTTCTTCTTTTCGGCTCTACACCAGAGCAGATGCAATTATTTTTGAGGCCTTAAATACCAAAGTTAGAGGAAAACGAGAAGTTCTTCTTCAGTTTGTAGATAAGGCAAAGATAACTACGGATGCCTTCCATCTTGCAAATGCACATGTTGAATTTTACACTTGTGTTTACTTGTTAGACCACCTTGCTCCATGCTCCTATTTGGTGCAGAGATTACATTTCACAGTAGTTTAAAAAACAATTGAGAGCTAGTTTAAGTACTCTGAGTGTATTGGCATGCGAGGTACATGGACCTAACCCAACATCACCAGTCCAAATCATAAATGTTCATTTTATTGATTTCCAAGGGGCGTAGTCCAAAAGGCCTTTGGACATACCGTATTTTCCGCACTATAAGGCGCACTTAAAAGCCTTTAATTTTCTCAAAAAACGACAGTGCGCCTTGTAATCCGGAGCGCCTTATATATGGATCAATTGGTTAATTGGTTGATCCATACTGGTTGTACACGGCGCTCTGTCAAAATGTTTCAGTACGACTGGTAAACTACAAAGCCGCACCGCGGTAAACACCGGTACTGTGCTTACTCCTGGTCCAACACCACTTGTGTGTATAAAGACCCCAAAATGGCACCTTTCAAGAGACACGCTTACGACGCTATTCTATTCTATGCGCCTTATAATCCGGTGCGCCCTATATATAAAAACAGTTCTAAAATAGGCCATTCATTGAAGGTGCGCCTTATAATCCGGTGCGCTTTATAGTGCGGAAAATACGGTAATTGGATGGACTTACAACCAATTAGAGCAACTAAACATGACGTATAGCTAAACGACAGGAAATCGCAAACAGACCTCGTGTGTCCTTGCAGAGATGAGATGGTGTGGCATCTGTACAAGCGTTGCTGTTTTCCACATCAGAATTTGAAGATAAAAGGTGTTTTTTTACTGGCAAATCTGCAAGCTCATGTTTCTATTTGCTCCGGCGATGCGATGCTACGAGATAGCGGCTACGAGATAGCGGCTACAACAGAAACATTTCCACAACAGCTGCGTTGGTTAAACGGTGGGAATGGCCCGTCAGATCTCACGTTGTTGGAAGTCTGTCCAAAGCGGAGGGGCACCAGATGCATCTGCCAGAGCAATTAAAACAGGAGCTCGCAGATTCATCTGGTTCCCAGGCAAACATGGACCCTCAGCAGGTCCAACATTTGCTGTCAAGGATCAACAAGTGGAATCCAAAAATCTTGCATTTTTTTAAATGGTCAGCTTACAGAAAGAAAAAGAAAATAAATTGATTTTACCACTTAACCTCAGCCGTACGCCGTAAAGACTTTAACTGCATCTGAAACTTCTGCAACCCCAATACAATGAAGTTAAGCAGCTCAAAAAACTCAACAGCCGTTACACACCGCCGTTCCTGTGAAAAGCTTTCACCTCTAAAAAACAAAAAGTGCTGCTAGCTTTGCCTGCTCATCCCAGTTGGTCCAAACAGCCTGATGTCTCTCCCTCATGTGTGTTGAATCTTAAACAGCGTGCAGCGAAGACCCTCTGCGGTGGCGACATTAGCAGCTAAGCCACCATAAAAAGCCCGGTGAAACCTTGATCCTCCATCTCCTCCTGGCCCAAATCTCCCATGGCAACCTCCTACTCTGAGGAAACCCCGCTTCTCTGCTCCCCAGGGGCCCTGACAGACATGAGCGTGCCTACTGCACGTGCACACACACACACTGACACAGACGGATACACGCATACGCATACATTAGCATACACATAAGCTCATATGTGGGCCTGGACACTGCCTTTGTCACCAAATTCAAAAGGCAGATTTACATTCGGGAAGCGGCAACAGTCGGACACAAGCTAAATGCTATAGATGGTGTCTCGCACACAAACGTCATTTGTCTTGGTTTGTGACCACACGCACGGCCGTGTTACCCTACACATACTCAATGTACATCCTAAATGCACATTACATCCGTCTTCCAGGCTGCGAGGCGTCATTTCCACGTTTGATGTGAGGTTCCATCAGTGCTAAAAATACGTTGATGCATGCATTTATTTCACTTTCCATTGCCTTGACTTTGGAAATCACGTCTGTTTCACGTCAAAACATTTCAGAGCTTTTGGTTTAGTTTAAGAACTTTACTTTTCATTGTCTTTTTTTCTTGTCTGGCTTTCTTTGCTTCATCGCTTGGAATGAATCTGTCACATTGAATGTGCATGGCCTTACGTTTGCATCCTTTGTGCATGAGAGATACACATGCAATGGGTGGAAAAATATGATAAAACCATGCATAGAAACACAGTTGTTTAGCATTGCTAGTTGTAAAAAAAAAACTCCTGCGGTGCCTTTAATTGTGCATCGTAAACAAATGAAGTCAATGAACCCTTTCAGCTGCATTTTCATTGAAATAAGTAGCTGGATGGCTGCACCGAAACACATTCAATAATCTAAGAGACCTTTTTTTCCTCTGGAAAACAGACTGCAGCAATGTAAGATATGGACAACGTGTAAATGAAAAACTGACCAGTGATTCAGGTTCATCCTTTAGAGGGGAAGCCTCCAATAAAGTGTCGGACTTTGACTTTGGGGATCAATGCTGATTTCTGTCTCCTATCAACAGTCAGTGTTGGTTTCTTCCCTCAAGTCCCTTCAAACGCTTAAGAAGAAACTGCCCCTCTGAGCACAGAAAATCAATCTGTCAGAGAAAACATTTTTGTCACATTTATATTTCTTTGGTCAAAGTTTTTTTGCTTTGTGAAAATGCAGTTGTAAGCGGAGACCTGACGCCCTGAGCCAGCGTGCTTCAAGGAGACATTGACACAAGAGAGGCAAAAGCAAGAACCTTTTGATTTGACCTTTTTCTAATATTTAGTTTTGTTCTCTTCTCCTAGACATTAAATATGTAACGGCCCTATCTTTTTTACTTAAACTTAAACGACATCTATTCTGTCTCTCATTACGTCTTCCACTAAATAATAGTAAAGCAGTTAATCACTGCATGCATGTGGTTAAAAGCCGACTGAATGTTGACCCTCTTATTTAGTCTGACACTCTGTGACAGGCAGGGACCCTACAGAGCCCCTCCAATTCATCCTCTTCTTTCCTTCCTCTCATTCATCATCTCTGATAGATCCCCCGCCTCCTGCTCATCACACTGGCACCAAACAACATTCTGCTCAACAGGGTCTTGAATACATTATTAATGGCACTTGTTAGGACATGCCACAGGCTTCGCATTCATCGTCTAACAGACTTTTCCCACAGCAAAGTTACTTTGTCTGCTGGGCAGGTAATGTACAGTGGCTTTATCAACAGCTGCCCTGACCCTAACCCTGGAAACACTGAGCCTGAACCAGACAGGACATGTGGCAGAAAACCAAAACAATTAGCTATAAGGGGCTAAAAGGCACTGTAGAGGTATACAAAAAAAAGAGCTTTTCTTCTTACATGCAATCACATGTAAGAAACAACAAAAGGTTTGTTTTAGAGGGTCAGCTCTCGCCATTAAATATTAAACTCATTTCACATTTCAAACACCAGCCAGTGCAGGTTCGTTCTACTCCTTCCCAAATGAGACTTTCTACAGGTGATTCTTTACAGCATCATCACCATGTCCTGCCTGCACACCTCATCGGAACTCACATTGCGCCTCAATCACCCAGATGTTCTCGGAGGTAAACACCCCACCAGTCCAAAAAAAACGGCCTTAGACTCTAGGGCTGTGTGCACAAAGGAAATCGAAAAAGCAGTTGAGACAATAATGGCCAAACAAGGTCTAAGGAGGGTGGAGAATCTTTTGAATAGTCTTCAATAGCTCTGAAGTGGAGGTACTTCTGCAGGAAGTGAAGGCCAAACGAGCGGTCATCTTAGTAGCGCTGGTAGTGCAAAAATAAATAAATAACAGACTAATGCACAGAATGCTATTACTGATGAAGTCAACATTAAGATGACGTAAAAGAAATAAAACGGTTCGAGTCAGAAGCATCCGGGTTTACCACCAAAAAGATAAGAGTTAACAGATAAATCATAACGATGCAAAGTAACTAAAGAAATGAACTCAATTATGAGATTTGCACTAAAATCTACAATTCTGGATTCTGGTAATCAGACGCAGGCAAGTTCAAACCCACAGAGAGCTAAGGTTCAACAGTGCCGATGAACAGTGAGTCATTCCTCAAGATTATGGTGAGTTAGTCCCTTTATTTTGTTGACATTAATGAGTGTGTGTGTTCATATTGAGTTTTTTCTTTAATGCTTGCATGCAGGCACACGGCTTATGCATTCTATGAATGATTTCAATAGTGTGTGTGTGTGTCTCCCCTGATAGCACACTGGCCCTTGCTGCTGTGAGATGTCTCAGTGGCCTTTATCGATCCGTTGCTCTCTTTGCATTCCTTTAGGAATAAACTCTACATCACTCAGATAAATGAACAATTTGTGTGTGTGTGTTGTATGATCATTTTACTGGAGGCTTAAGTGATGACATCAGGAGATAATAGTCCATCATAGTGGATTGCATGCACAGCCACGTACTACATTTGTACCTGTATACTTGTGAGGACCTATTTCCTGGCCCCTAACCCCGACCATGAGCTAATTCTAATATTAACCCTAAAACAGACAATTCAAGGTGTAAGGAGGCCAACGTGTCTTTCCAAAAACCACACTTTTCAAATATTTCCCCTCTGCTTTGATTTCCTAACATGTCCTTACTTTCCAGAAATGTCTTCACTTTTCTAAAATGTCCTTGACTTTCAAAGATGTCCTCACTTTTCTATGGTGTTCACACTGTATCCAAGCTTTCCAAAACGTGCTCACTTGCCAAAGTTACCCTCCGCTTTCCAGGAATGATCTCACTTTTGACAAGTTGTTCTCACTTTCCAAACATGTTTTCACTTTCTAAAATATTCTTAGCTTGAATAAAGAATGTTCTGACTCTACAAACGTGTTCTCACTTCATAGAAACATCCCCACTCTCGAGGTTTTGGTCCCCACAAAGACATCAGAGGAGAAGCAATGACACAAATACAAAACAGAAGAAGACAAAGAAAAGAAGCAACACTGTGTGCGTTTGGATCCTGATGCATTTGTGGCATGAAGCTGGCTGCCACACTGACCTCTGACCTTTGCCGCGTGTTTGTGTATGCATGATGTGTGTCACACATAAATCCAGACAATTTACATGTATGTATGCATGCAGCAGCTGCCCATACATTTCAATATCTATGTGTGCGTATGTGATTTTTCATACTGAACACAGAACGCAGAGTGTTTCTCTGTGTGTGTGTGTGCGTGTGTGTTGTAAGACCAGACCCAACTCCAGCCTCTGGCAAAATCTCCGGTTATTTCTGCCTCAAGCTTTTGCGTTTGGCTGAACTTGTTTTCTTTGGTAAACTCCCATCATGCCTCTGTCTTTTTGTTGGCCAACAACTGCGAGAACAAACTAGAACACAGTGACACAACCAACCAGAGAGACAGCCAAGGGGCCGAGCCCAGAATGAGGGTGAAACACAGGCCACAGGGTGTTCGTGTGTGTGTGTGTGTTATTGTGGAAATTCTTTGTTTTTAACACAGCCAGCAATGAAAGACACAAAAACATGACCCCCAAAAAATCCTGACCTGATATAGAAATCATAAATCAGATGACCTCCAACAAACCTTCTCTCAACAGTTTTTAACTGTAAACTACACGTATATTAACCTGCAGGTGACCATAGCAACAGTATTGATGCTTCAGACTCATTTCGAGGTGAAACAATCCCTTCTGGCCATGAAACGGCAAGTGGAGTGCTCAGGGAGGCCTATCATAAATAATGAAACAGCAAACAAGCTAAATATAACTGATCCGGCTAAATTCACATTATTACACGTAGGAAACATTGATATTGAACAGTTAAATTAATATTGCACATGAATGAATTGTCAGTTTTAGTTTGTGTGTTCTACCGGGAGCAGTGCTGATTGTAAAGTGGGACAGCAGCGGGAAGGGGAGTTCCTGTAGTGTGTCTTCTTCACACATCGCGGTTTCATTCAGAATGTACGGGAGCGGTGTAAAATGCTCTTTTCGTCGTCCATCTTGGATGTAGTTTTACCGCCGCATCATAATTACGTAGCTAATCTTTTGCTAAATCCTTATGAATTCTCCATCACATCTTTCCTTGATCTCATGACGTTGAGGAAAAGTGGTTCAGAATAGAAATTAGGTCATTTTGTGAATGTTTGTGAGGTGTCTTCAATAAGAACCAGTGGGCTGGGAGCAGAGGGCCACGAATAGGGAAGGTAAGTCAGAACTCATTTAGACCGACAACCACATTGTTGATTTTGGTCTTTTCAAGGGATGTGGTGAAAACAAGAAAATGACACTGTAGAATAAAACCAGTTTTATTCTTTAAGTCAAGGATCTGAATGCTTCCTACACCATTAATGGTAACCGCACAGAGGACAGAGAGCAAGAGAGAGGAATCCATACACAGTAATTGCCACCGTTCGGTATTAGAGTGCAGAGACCACAACCTTCCTGTTAAATTATTCCTCCATAACATACACTATGCTGCAGAGCGTGCGTGTGCATACACAATCTCACATCGCCTCCTGTGCCATTTGTCTGTATTATACTTTAATGAGAGCACAAGAGCTGGTGCGCTTTCACAAATGAACAGAAACGCGGTAAAACGATATCTCAACACTTTTCCACTCTCGAAAATACCCATCAGCAGATTCCTGTTGTTTTCATGAATACAAATGTGCGCGGCGGCCATCACCCTTAACTGTTTTCACTCACCTCCCGCAGAAGCACAAAGCTCAGAAGGACTCTAAAACAGCAAAAGACTTGTGTTTATGTGGAGGGTGCAGGCTGGCCTTCAAGGACAAATGAGAAGATGTATGCAGTATTTCTCAAGAGCGTTCTCTGCAAGTGCTCTGAATGTAATATAATGTACGCTGGATGCCAGGAGAGGGAACAAAGAGGAGATGCATGGGAAAATGAAATGAGAGGGGGAAAGACGAATCAAGTGAGAAGTGTGGGAAAACAGAGAAGTCTATTAATATTATTGATGTTAATTTGTACCAAAATAGTTCTTTCCGTTTTTCTTTTAACTCTTTATTGTCTATTGTGTACAGAGGGTGGTGTTTAATTTAACATGTATTAATATCATTTATTATAATAAAACTCACAAAAGTCAGGGCAGCAGATCAGAAGTTTCTTGCAGGTGAAAGTTCTGTTACTTTCCTCCTTTTTATTTTCCTAATTCTTCTCCTCGTATTAACACAGTGCTCGTTCTCTCTGTCTCAGCACGACGGGACAATGACAGATTGCTGTTGACCCCCATCACAGCTCTCTGACCCCGTCAAGTTGTTCATGAAGGCTGAAGACCAGCAGGAGAGACGCAGAGAGAAGGCAGAGTGCAGCCCGCTCATCTCAAAGAATTAGTGGAATAAGTAGTATGTGGCACAAAATGAGAATTAACGCGCGTTTCCATCCACTACTGGTACAAACACAGGAACTGGGTGCATTGAGATAAACAGCTGGTGGAGCTAATTCTCCAGTCGGTGCCAATAAACCGCAATGAGGTGATGTAATTAAAAGAGTTCCAGTTAAATCTCAAACAACGTGACGGAACTATGACATTCCTGTTTCTTTCATGTATTAATGTGAGGGAGGTTACGGTCTCCTCATCGCTCCACACACATCTGATGTTCTCAGCTCTTCAGTGGAAGCTTGAGTGACATTTAAATCATTTAAATTCATAAATTCATAAATGCATTTGTTTGGTGATACATCAACTTTTCTGCCACAGCCAAGCATAACATTTTGTTTTGAAATATTTTGACATTTACAGTGTTTCCACTCAGAAAGTCAACATGAATTAAAACAGGGGACATTTTCAAGAACAATGCACATTCAACGGCACTGTGAATTTGCCAAAGTGCCAATGTAAGCAAACACATTCTCCAGCTGGTGTTTGTTGGCCAGACAGATAGTAAAATGATTAATTTACTACCGAGACTTCTGTAGCTGGACACTGTAAACGACAAAAAACACTAAAGCTGCATTTCAGCAAGCGTGGTTTAAAAACCATACAAACATCTGAATATATATAAAACAACAGACCTAACTATGTTGTGCACAAAGGTAAATGTCACATAAGCAGCATAAACCTGAGTCACAGAGTAGGAATGGAGTCTAGAAGAAAGAAGAGTCAGAGAGAAACAAGGTTACCGTCGGAGCACAACGGTAACCTTGGACTCTCTCTCTCTCTCTCTCTCACACACACGCACGCACACACACACACACACACACACACACACACACACACAGTGAGTAAATCCCAGAGGTGTGGACAGTTGGATTGTCATAGTGTCACGATGTACCACTGTTAAAAAATATCTTTATTTCTGCACCTGCTGACACATGCAATGCTCAATGTTCCACCCACAAACTGTATCTAAGAAGTGGACGTAGTCATCGTGACGTGACCCGTTGGTTTGTTGACTGAGTTTGAAGCCTCGAGTTCGAGTCTTGGCCATCTTGGCTTTTTGCAACCAGTGAACGGAAGTTACAATATTGAACTGTGGGCGAGTGACGTAGAGACGGCGTATACGGCTCTAGTAGCATTAGCAACCTGTCAATCACAAGGTAGCCCTAAAACATCCTCCGCTTTATGGTCTGTTTGACTCTAAATGGAGCATCATTTACTAAATGAACATCATGCTGTATTGAAGAAGACTTGCAACTAGCAATTGAAACCATAAACTCATGTTTACTGAGGTAATAAATCAAGTGAGAAGTTCTCATAGACTTTCATACAATTCATTACATATTTATTCCACATGATTTGCTTTGAAAGGCACTGACAATTGTTGTCATTGATTGACATTACTTACTGACATTACTTGTTACCATTTGAAGGCCATATAACTGAACAACTACAACACGACTGAATACAACATAGATACTGTATGGATCCTTATCTAACCTTAAGAACACGTTTTGCAAAGGGGGTTTGGATGCAAAATGGTAATAGCAGGTACAGGAAATGAAAGCAACAGGAACAGAAAAAGGCACTAGTTTCATTATGAGGGAGAATGTGATATGAATGCACACACATAAATTATACATACATCCATTCCTACAACGTTCGCTACGACCTTTGATAACCAGATCCAAGATATTTCCAGCAGGCAGGTCTTGATACGAGACAGGAACCACGGCGAGAACAAAGCAGCAGCAGACAAAGAAGCGGTGCGGTACGTTTGTGTGACTGCACCTTGGAGACCGCACACATTCATGACTATAGAATGTGCGTTGACGTGAAGTGCGGAAGAGTGTGACGTTGTGTATAGGCTGTCGTTTCTAAACACACTGTAAAACGGTGATAATAAAATAGCGGAGCCGGAAACCGTTGAACCAAACGATACCGTTCTGTGACGTTGGCGTCATGCTGTCCAAGCTGTAAAAGGCTGAAAGCTCCCTAAACACCAGCCCAGCATACAGAACGTCACCCAGGGGTGCAGTGGAGCATAAACACGCAACACCTCAATCGACGCTCCTTTTCAAAGCTTGGATGCATTTTCAGAGAATAAAACAGAAAGAAGCGGGGAGGCTGATGTACCTTACATGAACATGCAGGTCTATCAAGGTAATAATGGGATTCTTCACTGATCCCTGAAGAAAATTACAGTTTCCACTCAGTACCCCGTAGCATGAAAACACGAGGTCAAGCCTGCAGAGTTGCTCTGTTAAAGGCGGCAGCAGTTCAGCACCTTGCTCGACGGCTAGATAGTTGTCGAGACAGGTTCAGAAATGCAAGACTTCTGGTTGTGCAACAGTTTCTCTGGTCTCACAATACGACACATCATGTTGCCATAATGTGATCAACAACAAGTCATGACAAAAGGTTGTCTAAAGCTGGAATAATCGTTCCCATGTACATGTAAACCTACATTAATTTCTCATACCTTATTATTTTCTCCAAATAAGATGTTTTGAGAGGTTTGAAAGGCATTTTTGCATGGTATTGAAATTCAGGTATCACGTAGTACGTCGCGTTACCGAGCACATAACTGGATCCTTCTTCTGTGCAATTCCACTGAAATGGTTTTAGATCACCAACAAACACGAACTGCGACTCTACCCGACATGAATCCAGCATGTAGCAGGATGCCATTACACCCGCTTCTCGTCGGTTCACTTCATTTACATTTCCCTTCCCTCCAACCTCGTACAGTTAAAGAGCTCCAGCAGCTTTCCCGTGGACTGAATCACCCCCAGGTTGAGCTGTGGATTCATCTTTTTAGGGGCCTCCTCTGGCTGGCCAATGGGCCATTAAAGTGAGAGTGAGATAGATAGATAGAGAGGAAGGGAAAGCTTCATTGCCCTCTCAGCGGGGAAGCAGCACAGCAGATGGAGTCATCTGTGCTTAGCGGTGTTATTTTATTATTTAGTTATATTAGACATTCATAAATGCATATAGAGATCAAATACACACACACACACACACACAGTAAAACAGAGAGCACGTATAGAGCCCATACATCCTCCACGGCTGACTTCCTCTAAATGTCTCTCTGCAATACTGTCAAATGATTTTTTTTAGTGATTGAAAATGTTCAGGAATTTTGGATAAATGCAGTAGATTTATTTTTCATCATCAAACTAAGTGCATTAGTTTTTGAGAAAATTACAAATGGACCCATATTTTAACCTTAACAGTGCATAGTCCAAACCCCAAAAAAGAAACACTTGGTGCCTCACACAGTTTTTGAGATATTCTGCCAACAAACAAGCGTCGGCAGGTTTTGTTTTATCAACAGTAACTAAGGGGGATAGGGCAATTGTATGGGTCCACATTTTAACAATAAATTCCGAAATTTGCTCAATTGATAAATGTCTCTTATTTTTCATCTTTGTTTATTCTTAAACGTCCGACTGAAATTACATAGCATGTTTCTTGTTTTAATTCCTTGCTGAAGCATACAAGTCTCGTCTATACATCACGTCCTCTTTTCATTTTCAGTTCCTATAATTTGGTTTCATCACAGTGACCCCTGTGTCTCTGTATTAACCAGCTTGAAGGCTGTTTGCTCAACATAGAAAGAGATTTTTTTTTTTAACTGTATTTGCATAAAGCAGTAATAGTCACAGTTCTTATCTTTGGCCAGCGGCGACACTGACAAAGAGCCAGGCAGCAGCCTAATACGCAACATTAGCATTCCAGTTAATGCCTCCTTCTTATCTTCAAACATGGACAGATGTCTTATGTTGCATGTTAGCTTGCTGGAAAATACACCGGCCTAGTAGTGCACTGCTCTGTCGTATAAAAATCCAAAATAAATAATAACCGTTAACATATTTAACTGTAAAAACTGTTTCGATTACAGTCGGACTTTTGGTTTTGTCTGAGCGTTGATGAAAGTGGCTCTGCGTTCCTCACTGAGACGATGAACCTTTTTCATATCGCTCTCCCTCTCTTTCCCAGCTGTCCTGTCTCTCGCCACATATGTTCGCCGGCTAATTCCTCCCCTGTAGTGGCTACTGAACGTAATCACCCCTTCAGTGGAGATTAGACCAAGTGCTCCCTCTCCCTCCGTCCAGCAACCTTGAGGATCAGAGGAGCGCTGAGCCTCCCTCCCTCCCTGCTCTCATTAGCTAATTGAAATGACTCTGGCTGGCAATGGGAGCAATATGTCGGCCTAACGAGGGAGCTGTTTGGAAGTGATTTGGAGGGCAGACGCCGTGCTTCGGAGGAACCAAGCGGACCGTTAAAAAAAAATGAAAGGATTCTCAGGAAACACATTTCAGGTGCAGCCAATGACATTCACACTCTAATCCCTTCTTTCGTGGCTTAAAGTCCATTCAAAGGGGAGACAGTGAACTTCAACACAGCACAAAATAAAGATAAATCCTCCTTGTAGGTGTTTTCACCTTTAAAGTCCTGGACTGTTTATCCAACAGCTCACTATGAACTTTAACTTGTTTACAAGAAACATTTCATTATATTGCATCGAATGCAGAGAGGAAACATCACCATCTAAAAACCTTTCGATGCTTTAATATTATCACAATACAGGCGGGTACATCTTTTTAGCCTGAACATTAACAGCTGAATGTCAAATGCCAGTCCTAACCTGAACTTTACCTTGTCATAATTCTAATCTTGAACCTAACCTCTATCATTCCCCAGATGCAACTATGTGGCGTCCCTGCTCCAGTCTACATGAAACTAATTGATGAACCGTTTTTTTTTGTTGTACAAGTAAACTGAATAGATGTTTATAGCTTCAAAATAATCAATCTGGTAACAGAGACTTTACTTGTGAACTCATTAATCACAGTACACTGTATACCTCCCCATCTTTATCATCTCCACCAGAGGGATAGTGCGATTGCTTGCGTGCGTGTCCGCGTGTGCATTTGTGAGTGAGCGTGAACCTCTGTGTCTGTCCGCAGCTAATCTCGCATTCTTCTGCAGCAAACTGTAATATTTTTGGGGCCCCGTAAAGGCTGCATGCTCAAGGACCTCTCATGGTCGCTGTGACTAACACTTTCTCAAAACATCCGTTTTATACTGCAACTGACTGCTTGCTGATTTCTCACTGGCTACTCTTGACTGGCCCCTGGCCCATAGGGGCAGCTAGTGACACAGTTAAGAGCACCGCCAACCCCAAACCACTACTCTGCAGCCAGAGACACAGTGGGGCTGAAACAGTTCACTTTTAGTGTTTTGGATGGTATGTTTGGCTTATACCTAACAGCTAACAGAACTAGCAGTACACACATGCTGAGTACCTCGCAGCCAGTCGGATTTCGTTGACTTTGAATGCAGAGTTTTACGAGGCCTTAAAGGCCATTGGTGTCTAGTTGGGGGGTTAGCCAATTGTGGGTTGTATTCATTTAATCACACAATACAGCGGCGGTCGTTGCGCACACACCAGGTGGAGATTTGCACTCTACTGAGTGCACCTTTCTAGTTTTATATCTGCATTCCCTTAGCGTTGTATTACCGGTGGATGCCGTCCTGCTATAAACCTCTAGAACCCTCAGACAGAAAGATATTAATTGGCTCTGACTGTATTAATACTGTTCGTCAAGCAAACACTTGGCCCCAACTTGATTGAAATCACTGAAACTGTCTGCAGCAGCACTGGGGTGTGTGTGTGTGTGTGTGTGTGTGTGTGTGTGTGTGTTACACTGCCATGGCTAAGACAGACACTGAAGGATGGAATGAGGAAGAGCTGAAGGAAAGAGGAGGGAAAAAGCAATTAAAGCATCTTCCCTCATGCTCGCTGCTCACCTGGTCTCGTGGGACGGTACCAGCGCACCAGACACACACACACACACACACACACACTCACGTACACACACCCAACACCCATACGGTCCACCCTAGGGGAAAATGAGCTGATTAGCGGTGTCAGACAGGTTTATTAGGTCTGCGCGGACAAATGTGTGTGTCTGTCAGTGGTCACTGTCAGACGTCCGCCGCATGGCGAGCAGCACAGCTGGGTCATCGTGTTTATAATTAAGATAAGACTAAGAGGCTGCTGCTATCGCTCCTCTTTCAATTCTATTCTCTTCCCTCCCTCCCTCCCTCCTCCTCTCTTTGTCTGCTCCTTCTTCTTCTTCTCCTCCCTCCCTCCTAGTCTTCCCATTTCTCCCAGTCTTCTCCCAGTTGGCGGTTACTACAGTTACAGGTTACCTCAGACAGGTTACACCTGCTCTGATCACCAGAGTGAAAACTTAGAAAACGTCAGCTAGACAGGCTGGTTGTGTATATGACCCTTACAATAGAGGAGAGGAGACAACGAGAAATAAAGAAAATAAAGATGAAGAAACAAAGAAGATTAAAAAAAAGAAAAAGGAAAAAAATGGCAGAAAGACAAAGAAACAAAGAATAATGTAAATAATTAAGGAAAAAGACGGAAAAGAAAAATTACGAAAGAGAAGAAAAACAAAAGAAAATGCAAACAAAAATAAAGAAAAAGACAGAAGAGAACAACGATTAACAAAAGAGAGCAAGCTACAGACAGCTCATTCTCCATGCAGGTTAACAGCAGCTGCACGGTGACATTATCTGCTTCGCCTGACTGTATGTGACTGTATGGGAGACAATAAGAACAAAATATTGTGAGAATATGAGCAGCTATATAAGCAGTGCTGTAGTGGAATTTAAGGAGGTGGTTCTCAACGTTCTGCGCTAAGGATGGGGTGCTCCCACCGGGTGTTATATCTAAATAGTAATCTTAATGGTGTCCTTTTTAGAGGCAGAGCTGGATGCTGGGAACCTGCAGAAAGCCTCAGTGGTGTCCCTTAAGCCTGCATAAATCAATAGTTTTGATACTGAAATTTAATCAAATGACTGTGCTGTGTGTACTGCTGAACCCACTGAGAATGCCAGCCGTTTGTTTTGGCATTAAGTTGTCAATCACAAAATGACGGACAGGTTAAAGCCAAAATTATACTTTTCACGTCCTTAAACTGTGTTTGGCGCATTTCTACTCGGTCATACTGAAAAAAGACAAAATAAAATGCAGCTTTACAATATCCTGTACATTGCTTTGTATGTCATATACTGTATATGTAGAGTGTGCACTATGTAGTGGTACATCTCTGGGGCTGTTATTATGCCTGATTTATACTCCTGCAACTGTGCACCTTTGTGTTTTTAGCTGGCAGATGCAGGCACCTCTGGACCCGCTGATTTCAAATCCTTTAAGAGGCAGTCTTTGATTCATTTGATAGGCGTGATTCAATAGTTCCGTATAAGTTTGGTCCAACTTACAAACAAGCATGGAAGAGTTGGATGATGAGGAGCTCCTGTACGTAGAATCAGTAAGATTGTGCGGAACTCCCATCTACCTTTTCTGATGTCCAATCAAACTTCTGGGGCGTCCGCAGTGCCCGACTCGTAGTCACATGTTCGGGAGGAGCTCTCTGCGAGCTCCGCAAACCTTCTCTGCAGCTCTGTGCAAGCTTTTCCACAGAAGTATAAATTAGGCATTACGCACAGCAGCTCCGCTCCACGCCCCCAAATTTGGGGGCTCTCGGGCTCAGCAACTCTGAAAATATTGTTCGGAAAATAGCCTTATTCTTCGGTAATATTGTGGATTGGTACAGTTTTTTTTCCGGATTAAACAGCAACGTAACACTATCATATAAGTCACTTTTTACACACTCCAAACACAACTATAGACTACTAATATAAGCATCTAGAAAATGTGGCATAAACTCACGAAATCCTGGGCAAAAATCACCATTATGTGAACTACAAATCAATATTTGCACCCGGAAGCTAGCGGCTACGGAGCTCACCAATGCATTTTTTAGCAATAGTATTCGTCGCCGAACGCATAAATACCTTTGGTTTTTCTCTCCGTGGAACCAGTACAAAGCTGCGAGTGGACAATGCTACCATGGCACTGTCCTTCGGCAAAAAAAATCGTTGGATTCTGCTCACGTTTTATGAAAAATTAGTAAAATAATGTCGAAGATTATCCGGTTCAAAGCTACCATCATTGTTGGCAATTGCATCCTGTTTACTGCCGAGCTGTTTCCAGTATAAGAGCGGTCAATTCATGATGGGCGAGTGGTCAGACTTCTGCGAACGAAAATGTACGCTCGGGGAGACGCGGCACTTCTTGCAACTTTACTCGCTGAAAAATCTGTCAATCAACACCCGCTTCGGAACCCGCATTCCTGAGATTCCTGAGGAGG
The DNA here is from genome assembly GCF_050575085.1 of Anarhichas minor. Lineage (NCBI taxonomy): Eukaryota > Metazoa > Chordata > Actinopteri > Perciformes > Anarhichadidae > Anarhichas > Anarhichas minor. The sequence goes on along the minus strand of NW_027466542.1, from coordinate 414,291 downwards.
GCTCATTGACTGAAATCGACTGATGATAGGCTGAGCTACAGCCCCATACACACGCATCAACTGAGAAAATCCTATGGCTGAGAGCCAGAAACAGGCTCTGATGATGTTAGGAATCTCAAAATGATTCCTAACATCTGTATTTGGATGTATTGAATAATATGAGTGATAAAAAGAGTGAAATATATAGTTATATAGTATATAAAAGTACAATGTAAGAGCTGCAACAGCTGGTTCGAAAATGATGACCTCTCTGTACTAAAGCCTCTTATTCTTCACTTTATCCCAGCCAACCTTTATTCAGCAAATACTGATCGGTTGTGCTATGATTTGGGAGAGTTTTAGGCAGATATCTGCATTATTTCAAAAACCTACTATCAATAAAAGTGCTTTTTTTATCAGGCGAACCTGATTATTTTCAATTTGAGCTGTGTAATATCTTCATGCACTATATTAACCAGCAACATATACACAATATTTACCCATCTGAATAAATTTCACAAGTGTTATCTGATTACAGCATCAAAAATTATTAAAATAGACCTTGTAGTTACAGAACTGTGGTCTCCTTAGTATGGGTATGCAATTTTCGAGCAGAGGCCTACAAATAGGGCTGGAGCTTATCTAAATGCTATTGACAGCATGCTGATGTTAAACTGTGTACCATGTCTGATCTCTTAGTGTAGCGCGTTAAGTTAAAGAGGAAGAAATCTTCAAAAAACAAAACATATTCCTGATGCAACTGATAACATTCAGACACCTTATAAACTGATAAACCCTAATCCTCTCGATTCTTCCAGCACAGTGGTTTACACATAATGCCAAATAAATCCTGTGTATTTCTTCACCCTGAAAAAATGCATTCTTTGTCTGGTTAACAGGAACAGCAATGAACTTTATTTAAATCACAACAAGTGAACGCGCTTTAAGGGCATTTTAATTACACGACCCATTTTAAATTCTTTGCAAAAAATACCCTGAAAACCTTTCGACACAACCCGCAGTGCTATATACAAGGCATTCTCCTCGCTGTAGTAGTGGTCATAATGACATGACGCTCCTACAGTTCACACTGAAGAGTTTTGTGAAGGATCCGTGAGATCAAAGCTAAACACAACAGGCTCTCATTCCATCAAAGACGCCCAGCAGCGGGATTTTTACTCTCGTCACCACGCAGACGCACGCGGCAGGGTACGAGGGTTAGGGTTAGACGAGTAAATGGAGGCGTTTGCTGCCGAAATGATTTCCCCGACTCGCTAATTGGATCAGCTTGTCCACGTTGAGAGCATTCGACTCACATAATTACTGCCGGGGCTTTTCAACTAACGACAAAATGGAATTTGTGACTGAATGTAATTCATTCCCTGGAAACTGGAAGCTCCGCAACTTTGTCACTTTGATAGCAGTTTTTTTCTTTTTTTTCTTTTTTGAAGTGTTCGTTTTACGTCCGGCGCGCGTAAATCATCCGCCGCTCGCCTCGACAAACAAAGAGAGGCCAAAGGAGCAGGAGAGCGCCCCCCCTCATCCCTCTCGCCTCATCCTTCCTCCCTCTCTCCGCACAGCTTTCAGCTGGCTGATTAATGAAACATGCAACTCATTTATCATCGCGAATGTCACTTTCCTTAAGACCTGATTTTAATGCTGACCTAGTGGAAAAGACATCTCTGTGGAAGAGAAAGGGGAGGGTAAAGAAAGGAGGGAGAAGCAGCTTGCAGCACAACCTTGAAATGTCTGTCCCTGTCATATGTGAACGTGTGTGTGTGTCCGTGTGTGTGTGTGTGTGTGTGTGTGTCTGTCCTAATGGGGTGATGTTGGATTATTAAAACCATTAGCGTTGATCTTCCCGTCACAGGCGTTCGTTCAACTCTGCAGCTTTTGATTCAGTTCAGAGGTCTCCTCAGAATTTTTGCCCCCATTATTACGTATGTTGTCAGCGGGCCACTTCACACTCAATGAGTGTTCATAGCACATTGTATCTGTTGAACGTGTACCACTTTACTACTCCGTTATACTTTACATTGCAGCCGATCATCTTGTAACCCATGCTGCCGTGTCTTCCATCACTATTGCATTTCTTTTTTATGATATGAAACTGAAAAAGTCAGCTCTTTTAGCGAAATATCATAGAGAAAATTCGTCAAACTTTTTTTAAAGAGGGGTGTTGCATTCTTCAATATCATTATGACATTTTTTAATACAATAATTAAAATGCACTACCACGTATCGATACTGTGACTGTATCCAGTAATTCAACCCTTATTTTGAATTATAGGGGACACAATGAGCAACAAGAAAATGTGCAATAACACATAAATCCCAAAAATATAGGGTGCATTTAAAAATTGTCAACAATTTGATAAACGTGCGATATTCTATATTATCTGAAATGTGCATGTTACTACTGTACATGTGGGTAGTGGCGTGCATCCCAGCTCTGCTCTCTGGTGTGTTGGAGCTCTGGGATCCTGGTAATGGAGTCAGAAAGAGAGGAAGAAGAAAAGGCAACAGTGTGTTACATTCTAACACCCTCTCTCAATTCAATTCAAATTTTGCTTTATTGGCATGAAAGTTTAAAAAACAGTATTGCCAAAGCATCAAAAAATTTAACATACAATAACATCAATACACAACAATATCAATATAACAATAATATTAATACAACATCTCAAAAGTGGTCTGAGACAGAGCCCTCATTGCTCCCACGTTACCTGTAGGCCACCGCAGCTCTCCGACACCGAAGCAAAGGGAGGAGCGAAGTGAGAGAGAGATCCATGGATAGATAGATCTCTCTCTCCCTCTCCGTCTCTCTCCCAATTCAACCCAAACTCAAATCTGCTCCATTGGCATGAACGCCCAGAAACGGCATCGCCAAATCGTCACCTACTGTCCCTCAGGTTGTGGAATGCCAATACGCACTGGGCAGCAAGGTATGCCCTATCTCCTTCTCCTAGGAGGAGTTTTAATTTTGAGATATCACTAGATTTTTTAAAATCTGAAATCACAGAGTCAAATTTGTTTAGGTAGATGTTCCTAATTTTATGGAATGTTTCGCATTTTAGGAGGAAGTGCATCTCCGTCTCAACCTCACCTGTCCCACAGTGACCACATGTTCTATTCTCTTGGTTGTAGGGGCTGGGCGGTATACCGGTTTTAATTTCCCGTACGATATGAATTCATATACCGTCATACCGCGCGCACAGCCAAAACAACTTTTGTCGCTCTTCAACAGGCAACAAAATATATTGTTCGCCGCTGGGAACGCTTGGTCGGAGCTAGTTGGGAGCTAGTTGTCTTAGCTGTATTGAGAGGGAACCCTAGTCATGGTCATAACTTTATACCAACAACCCACAACTAACGCTCTTTAACAGGGATAAACACCACGACACAACAGTTTGCGACAGATAAACAATTTGTAGCACTAATAATTGTACATTTATACAATTTCTCCGCCGAACTGCATGCTGGGTAAAGCTCGCTAACAACAGTCTGCTAACAGCTGGTTAGAGGCTCTGTAGCTCCAGTAACGTTACATTAAAGAACAGAAAATAGCGATGCAGGATGAACAAAGACTGAACAACAAAAGGTATTTAGGTCAGACACATATGCAACGCTGATTACCGTAATATGTGTGGTATTTGTTATAAATGTACGTGATAAGAAGCTGTACATGAAGGGGCTTCTTCTTCTTCCATTTGCGGATCGCAACCAACTTGCTTAGGTGCATACCGCCACCTACTGTACCGGAGTGTGCATTTTCAGGATAACCTTTTCTTCACTGTTCTGATAATAAAATAAAATATATATATATAAATAACTAAAGAAATAAAACTAAACAACTAAATCCTACGGTCTAATCCCGTTTCTTTCCATGGAGGGGCTTAGGACCCAGGGGAATGTAGGTGAAGGAAACAGGAAGTGATGGAACGGAAGACACACCACACAAACAGCTGTTCACCGCTCGCTGGCCGGCCGTTTCTTTTCGGCGTTAATTAATTAATGCTTTAACGCGGAAAAAAAATACCGTGATATACCGCGAAACCGCCAGAATCTTACAAAATACCGTGATATGCATTTTTGGTCATACCGCCCAGCCCTACTTGGTTGCCATGATTTTTTGTGTCTTCCTGTTTCAATCTCCAGTTTGTGGTCACTGAGCCTGTACTTGGTGAGGTTCTGTCTCTGTTTTATATCTCTGACAGTAGAGAGATACCCTGCCAATTCATAGTCTCTTTCTAGGGCCAGATAACATTCCAGTCTGCTTTGGCCCCCAGTTTCCTCTCTCCAGTGCTCCAGATAGGCTTCTTTACATCTCGCCATGATGTGTTTTACTCCGATTGGTGTTTGGAGAGCAGTGTTGTTGAGAGACTGGTCCCCGTGTGTCTGAGAGGAGTCAGTCAGTCTCTCTCCCTCTCTCCCTTCAGTAACAAGATGCGTCTCGCTCTCCTCCACCCTCCCCACCTGCCTGTGTGTGTTTCTCTGGTTATTAAGCTGCAAGTTTCACATTTGGTACAAAGTTCATTTTTATTTTTTCATGGCTGAAAGAGGCGCTGCAACATTCGGCCCCGGTCTCCCCTACATGTATCCACAGAGACACTTGTATTACTAACAGGAGGACCTTTGCACATTTTGACAGATGTTGGCTGTTACACAGCACGCCTGTAACAGTTTTACCGCACTCACGTAGCGTTTCCACAAACGCTGAAGTGTCCTCGTCTTTCAGTGAGAAAGAGCTGAAAGTCAAGTGATATAAAGCAGAGAGAGAGGAGAGTGCAGGGCAGCATGGGACAAAGAAACAGACAACGCTCACAAGGTTAGGGCAACATCACAGGGTGGAGCAGAGACATCCAGTGTACCGTATAAAGAGATAGAGCGGAGTGAAGCTGGTAACATTAAACATGATCTACTATATTTGCTTTGCTATTGGTAATGGGATCAAATACTGGGGACGATTTTACAGCAGAAACCTTGCAGGGTGTTTCACTGCGAGATTGAAATCTGGAAAATATCCCCCGTGAGTTAAATCAGCCTGGTACGATAACTTGTCGAGCAAGGATTTAGAAGGCAATGTGACTCAAACGTGCTTCAAAGCTCTCGACACGACCTCCTACACACCAGAGACAGAAGAAGCATCAATGATGCAAGACAAGCAGACGGAAGCAGGGAGGCAGACGTTGCTAGATGATGAACGAAGCCTGGAGCCTGGGTCTTTTTTTTCTTCTCCCCACAAACAAGTCTTGGAAAAAAGGAATAGGGTCGTCTCGTGAGAATAACAATGGGCTCGTTGGAGCTCAAACTGTAGCCGCTACCAGAGTGTCGACACATTAGTAACTACTGATTGGTCATGGCAAATCAAAAACAGTCCTCCGTAGGGCTGCAGGTTTGACACAAAAGTAATTTGATCCATTGTTACAATAAAAATATATATGGATTAGTGGAGCTTTAAGAAAACAGCATCAATGTACTGTTTAAAGACCGCAAAGACTGTATCATCACTCGCATGATATCATGTCACGATCCAAACATTCTAGTAGGTATCTGGTCACAATATAGATTATTTGACAATATACAGAATAGCCCTATTCACACACACACACACACACACACACACACACACACACACACACACACACACACACACACACACACACACACACACACACACACACACACACACACACACACACACACACACACACACACACACACACACACACACACACAAGGTACAAACACAAACCTTGAAAGAGTCTTTGTCTCCGAGGCAGGCAGACAGTGAAGAAATGCGAATGTGTGCCACCTGAAATCTGATCATTATATGTGTGCGTATGTGTGTGTGTGTGCGGCAGTGTTTTTGGAGGCAGACGATCTTGGACATCAAACATTTATGGCGGTTGGCCGTGGCATCGGGAGCTACATGTGTGACAGCAGCAGGCGAGGCTTCAGGAGGAGAGCGGCATGAAAAATGGATGAACCTCCGTGGAAAAAAAGGAACCATCTATTCTGAGAAAGAGATAAGGAGGCCGGGAGGAGGTGGAGGCAGGCGAGGGGTGGGAGGGGGTCACCTCCTATGTGTCTGTGCATGTACCATGTGTGGGAGGGTGTCAGTTGTCTACCCTTGTGGCAACCAGTTGGGAGTTTCACACCTTAAATGTGTCAGAGGACGCTGCTGCAAAGGGAGGTCAAAGTGTTGGTGGTGGGAGAGTTTGTGTGGGTACAAGCTGAGGGTCAGTGTGCTCTCTCAAAGACCATTCCTTTCATCCGTCTTTCTGAAGACCTGACACTTGTTTCTGAAGGGGGTTTCTGTTAGTATCCTCTCATATAAATAACTTTTACTGCAGTGAACGGTAGAATCTGAACGCGCCATTTTATCAACCGAGACGTAAACTGGCGTTTGAAACTGGACCTGAACTTCCTTTACCGAGTACAGTGGTTCTCAACCTTTTACGGACACACACCAGGATAATGAAGTTAGTGTTCAAAATCAGTAAATGCATTTGTTTCTGCTTATTGGTATCTAAATGTGTTGACATATGACTACTCAAAATCCTACAGTTAAGCGTTTGTGCAATGAAAGGGTGGAATGAATATGCTTAAATGAAGAGGTGGGTGTGTAGGTGCGGCGCTGTCCACAGTGCTGAAACACACTCACTGGTACTAGTGATGCAATGTTTAAAACATGCCCCAGTCTAAAATACGTTATTTATTTATTTTATCAATACTATTGTCTTTGTCTTGTGATTCTTTTCCACTTTTTTATTATTTGTAGTTATTTCTTTACTTGACTCTTTTGTGAAGCAAACCTTACAACCCTCTTTGGAAAACAAAGCTTATTATCATTCTAATCATTCTGTCCCTATCGAGTTTCATAGTTTATCTCAATCACAACATGAAAACCCTGGAAAAAGACAGGGCGTGCACGTGTTAAATTAGCAGAGATCTGAGACGCCACATGTTAATAAAAGTCACACCGGGTAAATGGACGTGCTCAAGTCCAATTACCAGTGGTCCAGAGACAGGAAGAGAAAAGGGGGGGGGGGGGGGGATTGCCATTCAGTTGAGTATACGCAGGTGGATGGAAAGGTGGGTGAGGGGTGAGGGGGGTGTTGGTGGAGGAAGAGCTGGAGTTAAGTGGCATTAATGAGAAAAAGAAGGGATCAGAGCGAGGGAGTTTGGCTCGGAGGCAGCAGAGATAAGGAATTAGCAACGGAGTAGCAATCGTCTGAGCTGTCAACCGCAAATGGGGAGAGGTAGCGTGTGTGTGTGTGTGTGTTTTTGTGTGAGAGAGAGTGCACTGAGCTGGAGGATAGGATGAGTGTGTTTGTGTTGGCTGGGTGCAATTAGTCTTATCAGGTAAGGAGTAGAGCCGTAATGAATGCAGCTGTTTGGCATATTTAACAGGCTGGCTGACTGACTGACACCTCCAGGTAGAGCGGCAGCTCTGAGGTAGGCTTTGTATTTACTGTCTCAAACCTTACGACAACTTTACCATGACTATTCATTTATTTTGCCTTTTACATTTTGAACGTTTTGTTGCTATGTGATGGCTTTCATAATTTGGCAATAGGAGAATAGGTTGAGGCAACTGAACTGAGCATCAAAGGGAAGAAGGTTTATTTGGGGCAATTACATTTAAAGGGTCATGTCAGTTGTTTTGTACAATGAAGGAGTATTTCCAATAATTCAGGTGGTCTGACTTTCAGCTTTACCTGCACATCAAATGGTTTGGGTAATCTGAATTAAACTGTTTGTTTTTAGACCCGGGCTTTTCTTTCTACATATACTGTACTGCTGTGTGGCAGCACACACAAACATGCAGGTCTCTGTGGACAGTCTGCGCTCTCACTATATGTGTATCTTTGAAAGGACGCCCATGTGTGTTTGTGCAGCTAAATATCTGCAGGCTAGCATCTCCAGCTGAGCCCCTCTCTCTCTCTCTCTCAGCAGGGGGGGTCTGTGTGCATCCTTTTTTTTTTCCCTCCGCCACTTAAAGGGCACAAACAGCCCTGAAACCTGAATGTTTTCCACCAATATGGTTGTATAACGCATTAAAAAGTAATAATGACAGATTTTTTTTCTTATTTTGCCAATTGAGAATATGTTGTCCTCTCAGAAACAAAGATAGTGACTTGAACTGAAATGACCATTTTCTCATTTCGCAGTAAAAAATACAACAGGTTTTTTTTTTTTTTTTGAGTATGAAACCATTAGTCACAACTTGGTAAACAAGTGAAAAACATTTTGAGTTTATCGTGAAGGTTTGGCCGGAAAAACTGTGTGGAAAAGCCTTGAAAATAACAATATAATAAGGTGTTAAACGGCCCTCAGCTGCTAATTCATATTTTTTCTTTTATTTGTTTCTTCAGAGTGAGATTTCTCTCTTTTAGTTCTATCTATCAGCAAAACGCCTCTTCTTGTTATTGTAAATCATGTGAAAAAAAAAAAATAAAAAACTTGATTATTAGAAACTAGAAATAAAAGAGAGAGGAGAGGAAAAGAGAAGCAAAGTAGAAGGAAGAGGATACACGGAAAAGTAAGAGGAAGAAAAAGTGGATAAAAATGAGGGAGGATGAAGAAGAGGAGGGGAGGGGAAAGGAGAGGGCAGAAGGTAAAGTAATTTACAGTATATGTGCGTGCGCACACACACACACACACACACACACACACACACACACACACACACACACACACACACACACACACACACACACACACACACACACACACACACACACACACACACACACACACACACACACACACACACACACACTTCCTTGACATCAAACCCGCAGGGACAGCGCACGCTTGCAGACGTCTTGGCGATTAATGCGTGTATCCATGACCAGTGCTGTACCTTATTTACATACATATTACATAGAAACACACACACACACACATATATGTAATGTAGGCAGCGCACAGCACCAGCTCAAACACACCAATTCAGGAGGCATTTTTTCCAGAAAAGCTTAACTTTAGTTTGACATTCATGCGCCATCCTCCGTTTAAACATGCAGCACGAGTGCAAGCGTGTGTGTGTGTGTGTGACAGGTGTCCCTGCCTGAGATAAACCAATAATAACTCAGACTTCATTGCTCATCTGTTTAGAAATGCAAACACACAAACACATGCTGACAGACTGATAAGCTCTCGTGCAACACCGCTGCCCTTCCAAAATTAAAGGAAAAAAAAAAAAAAACAACACGGTTCATATTGATCAGTTCTACTGAGCCCTTACGGCGAGGATCCCCCCCCCCCACCCCTTAAAGGCCATCACATTGCATACATGTCAGATAAATACAGAATAAAATGAAGATGCAGCTCACTGTTGTTTCTATGCTGAATGCTAACGATGAAACCTCTTTTAGTAACAATAGGGGAGACGATGGTGATGATCCCCAGTGCACTGACAAGTCATCGTCCATCATTCGCTGGCTAGCAACGTGCTAGTAAGCAAATTAGACAGACAGGCAGGCAGCGAGCGGCTTTTTTAAACTGCTAAACTGTGCACTGGGATTACAGCGTTGGATTGTGTTGGATGTCAGTGTTGCAGAGTCAGCGCTCATAGATCATTCATTCATTAATCCAATCACTGATCCAATTTAAAAAGCAACAGCAGCTGGCTGAGCTGCATGAAAACAAGGAAACTGGGCACTGAGGACTCAGTTATTAATTATTTCTTTCATTATATTATATTCATATTTTAGTGAGACATCTCTCTGTTTGCTGATCTGCTGCCATTTAATTTGCTGTTAATGCTGTTCTCGCATTCTTTCCCGCATTAATTACTTCCACCTACTTTGCCATTTCTCGGTTATTTAACCACTTATTGAGATATATATTTACTTAGCAATTTCAAATATCTTTACCTCCACTTTTCTGGCAGGCTTTGAGTTTAATTGACAGTGACTTGACACAAACGTCAATGTAAATTCTAAGCGAATGAGCAGATGTCTTAAAAGGTAGAAGTGTCTCCCAAAAAGGAGATGCACTAATGACTTCTGGTGACTAGCAGTTCTCTTGAATACCTACGTTGAATACACTTATTGTAAGTCGCTTTGGATAAAAGCGTCTGCTAAATTACTGTAATGTAAGTGGTTTGACATGACGGTTGAATTTGTGCTGTGGAAACACAGGTAAGTCTACCTTCTCAATACTTAATGGCCTTCATCAGCGGCCGGCCCTTTCATGTTCATGTTCGTGCGCGTGTGTGTGTGTGTGTGTGTGTGTGTGTGTGTGTGTGTGTTTCGGAGAGGATAATGTGGGATGCACAAGTGTGATAAACAAGGATTTTCAGAGATTTAGCTCAGTGCCAATACCTCGCTATTCCAATGGACAGATGGGAATTACTAATCTCAGGTGATGTCTCGTAAATGTGTGTGGTGTGTGTGCGCTCTTGTATCTATGTTTGCGAGGATAGGAAATTACTACATTTGAAGAAATTGAGGACACCATCAGTTATAAAAGCAAACACTTGTAACAGTCCATTATCAATAATACATAAGCCAAAGTGCCTCAAATCAAAGGACTCGCACTGCCATTCCTTGTTTATTTGTTGTTTAACCTTTTAACTTAAATTTGTTATTCTCTTTATTCATATAGTCATGTTGAAGCATATTATTTTAAACTTCACGTGCTTCACTTTTGCTATATTTCTAGATTTTGGGGTGAAAGGTGCCTTAGAACCTAAATTAAGTCGGACGGACTGAGTTGAAGAAATGGATGGAACAAGCAGGCTTCAGTGTGATGGCCGCCGCCAGTCCTTGTGTGCAACTAGTTGTCAACACTTAAACAAGAAGAAGATTAACATGAAAAGAACTATGAGATTAACATGAGAGAAGAGATCAGGATGCATGCAAAGCGGAGGAGGATGGAGAGGTGGGATTGTACTTTAGGAGAGGTGTCCTGGAAGAGAAATCCTTTGCTTTAACTAAGCTTTGTGCATTTTTTCATGTCAAGGTTTACTGGTTCATACTAAATTGTGTGCATCCATTTCTTCCCCCAAATGTTGCACGACATACTTTGATATCTTTTGGAAACTTCCACCTGAAATTTTCAGCAGATTTTTACAATAAGGTTGGTGGTTTTAAAACAATGTTTGACTGCACGGCATGACTTTGTAAAGACGGATTCACCAGCTGGTCAGTGGAATATATGATGCTTCATGGAGTACTCCAATGATTTAGTATTGCGCTTCCATATAAGAGTTGTTCTGATACTACCTAAATTGTTGAATCGGGTATCGGCTAGTACGCAAGTTGTGTCACTTGCTACCCGATCCTTACGTCCTGCCCGATCAGTACTGCACATGTGCCACTCTTTAAAAAAGACGAGAAAGAAGTGAGATGGCTCACTCGTTACTTACATCATCAGCTCTGGAAATAGGAATGCACCTGTCTGACCTTTTCAGTCCCGATAACGATAGCGTTACCTGGGCTTTGGATATCCGTCGATACAGAGTCCCAATCCGATACCAGTGTTTTTTTAAACACTGTATGCCTCACTGTCTGGAAGTGACTGGATGATTAATTTAAGTGTAAGGCAACATCAGGCTCGACTTAAACCTTGCTTACTGTGTAAAACTAAATATAACGAATAAAAACAGTTTTAAATGTACTGAATTGTTATTTATGGAAGTTATGGTTGCCCATGGTAGGGCTTTGGTTTCGAGGGTTGGCACTAGTGTTGCCAATTTCAAACCACATTGTATTTGTTCCTATTTTACCGGGTTTAACCTGAACCAGGATTATGTATGGTAGCAATGGTAGCAATCATATCACTTTAATTCAGGATTAGTAGTATGTTTTTGACCCACTGGCACCCAGGCGTTAGTGAGTATTGGCCGGTACGCAAGTCAAAGTATCGGAATCACTATCAGAGTGTATAAAAGGGTATCAGGGGTATCAGAACATCTCTACATTCATAGAGCTGAAGGACTTAAGAGACACAATCGTTCTTCCTCAGAGCAGAAATAAGAGCATCGGAATAGCCTTCAGGATGGCGGACCGGAACATTTTCCGGGTCGAGCGAAGATCGGGTATCAAGCAAAAGAATTGGGATGTACCCTTAGCCACGCTAGCTCTTCTGTGAGGTTGTACTTAGGCTAAGGGATGTTATGAGCTAAATCCTTAACATGCTAAAATGCTTACAGTGACATTACCAACATGCTGGTGATGTGAACCATTGTCACCATCTTAGTTTAGTGGTCCGCATGCTAACATTTTCTAAACAGCACAATACGCAAAGTACAGCTGAGGCTGATGGGAATATGTCTATTTTGGATACAACAGTATTGGACAAGCTGACATTTTGATCTGATGGTGGCGCTAGATGTAAAGTCTGATAATCACCAAAGTTATTACGACTCATCCTGAGGGGGAAATGAATGTCTGAACCAAACTTCACAGTAATGCGTCATACGGTTGTTGATATAGTTCAGTCTGTACTAAAGTTGTGAACCAACCAATTTAGCTATCCCTACTAGAGGTCAAGCCAGGAAAAATACAAGATTCTACACCTTCATTATGTAAACAAATATACAGTATCTTATCAGCCTGTTAAACTAAAGGGGTGATGCTAAACATCTCAAGTTTGAGTTTCTAAGGCAAGGCCAAGCTCACCCCGAGCCACGGAGGACAACACAGGCTGAGAAGCACCAACTATGAAAAGTAAACTCGGAGTTGCGTTTTGCGATTCAGGACATTGAATGATTGGGCTTCATCACCTACCAAACTGTATGTCCACCATCCCTGGAGCAAATTAACAGCATCATCAATATTTTCCTCTTTGAATTTGCTTTTCCACTTGTGATTCCTCAAAGGATTGCACGATTCTTCTTCAAACAGCACCACATCGCTCCCCCTCATCCCCTTAAATCTCATCTCTGTCTTCCCCCTAAAGACATTTATGAAAGTAAGCAACACTCTGGATTTCTTCTGCTGCAATTAACAAAAAAAATAAAAATTGGCCACACTCCTCCGTACGCCTCTGAAAGTGATGTGTTCTGATTTCAATAAGAGAAGACGGAGGGAGGCAGAGAAATCCGCTTGGTACCAGGTTCCCCGTCTCCAAATTTCTAAATTTAAACTAAAATCCTAATCACTCTGCCATCCTCTCTCTCCCACAGGCTTGAAACTCAACACTGCACGCACACACTTTCAAAACAGTCCTACGCCTGGAATCCCCCCGCCTGCTGTTTCATGTCCACAAAATCCTCCCCCCACTCCCTGCTTCTTCTTGCCAGCGCTGCAGGAATGAGCCAGTGTTTCTGCTTTTGATCCTTTTTCTTTTTTTTGGGGGGGGGGGGCTGTGAGATTCAGAGGCAAACTTTTACCCGCCAAAGAGCGTGTGTTTGTGTGTGTGAAGGGGAAGAAGAGGGAGCTGCAGGGATGCAAAAATGAAATCATTAGGATGGAGAACGGAGAGAGGAAGAGGTTACATAACTCCTCACAGCTGGAAGAAAAGAGTGCAGCAGCAGAGGGAGTTTTTTGTTGAATTCAGAGTGGAATAATAAATGTGAAGGAGTAAGGCAGTTTGACGGAGGGCTGCAGGAGGAAAAGAACATCAAAGATAAATTAAAATTGGCCAAAAATCAAAAGCAAAAGCAAGAACTCACTGACTAGATATAACCTTGTATTTCCCTATGGAGGCGTCTTATCCGAGCATATCAGTAGAGGAAACTTTCCTCGGCTTGAAATCCTCTCCGAACATCACGAAGTAACAAAAACAATTCATCGTCATGAAGCTAAAAACAATGCCGTTTGTCTTGCGTAACATAGAGAAGAGGGCCATAACTCCCTCTGAAACATTGAGGAAGAAAAGTCTTCCGAAGCAGAAACACTTGCACGTGCCAGGAGTCATTTGACTACAGGGACTGCTCTGTTAACAACATAGAAGAAGAAAGAAGAAAAAGAAGAAAAGGCCAGCAGAGTTTAAAGGGGCAGGATTTGGTAGTTTCGGTTGGACACAGAGATTCTTCCCTCCTCTGCCCGTTTGTGTTATGATCTTTTCTCTTTATCACCCCGCTCTCGTATGACAGCGATTGCGCCAAGAGAGAGAGAGAGAAATCCCTCCGTCTTCTTTTTCTCACTTTCCCTCCGTCTCTCACTTGCTTACTCCAGTAATTGACGAGAATTGGCCCTTTGCGGAGAGCCGGGGCGCCTCAGGGTCCGTAATGACTTTCTCTCACCTCGATCCTCTCTAATACCATGCTCATTTTCTTTTGTCTCTCTCTGCTGCCAATTGCCTCTGAGGTTTGAAAGTGAGGCATTAAAAGTTACTTTACAAGGCTAAATAACTATACGGTCGGATGCTGGCGGTAATAACGCAGCGGCTAATGTTAGTTAGCTTGTCAGTTACCAACGTCACGTAACTTAACCGATCCATTTAACATACATGTGATGTTATAAGATCGCTTATTTTGCTTTAACATTAGTATCGATGACATTCGAGTGAGTTGAAACCCAATACTTACATTTAAAAATGAAAGCTGCCGCTTCTCCAGCTCTTGCATCAATCGCCGCCATGTTGGTTCAAATAAAATTTTCATCAGCACGCAATGCATCTTGGGATATGCTGGGCCCTGAATTGAGATACAGCTACATCATTGATCTGAGGTTCAGATGGGTGTGGAACATTCCGTTACATCACTAATGATTCCATCAGTTCACAATCCAAATGTAGCTCACCCCCCCCGGATGATGTCACCGTTTCCATAGTAACGGATCACAGAGAATGTTTGTGCACATTAAAGGCGATGTCCTTTGATGTCAAGGATCAGAAAACTGTTTATAAGTAGGTCTAAGATTCACTGATCCAGTGAGTTGGGTCCACCAGAGATTCATGAGGAATAACCCGGACCTCCAGAAACCTGCCTTAGGCTCCGGCCCCAACGTAACCTAGAATAGGATAAGAGGTTACAGATGATGGATGGAAAAATACTACTTGAAACAGTCGACTAGTGGAGCAACGGATCAGATAAGTCACAGTTCAGATCAGCACGAAAGAAACAAGGAAGCAAATATAACTTTTCGATTTATTTACACTGCGATGGTTAACGTTAAAACTTTCTTTACATTGCGATGGTTAACGTTAAAACTATTTACACTCTGATGGTTAACGTTAAAACTATTTACACTCTGATGGTTAACGTTATAACTTTCTTTACATTGCGATGGTTAACGTTAAAACTATTTACACTCTGATGGTTAACGTTATAACTTTCTTTACATTGCGATGGTTAACGTTAAAACTATTTACACTCTGATGGTTAACATTAACACTTTCTTTACACTGCGATGGGTAACGTTAAAACTATTTACACTCTGATGGTTAACGTTAAAACTATTTACACTCTGATGGTTAACATTAAAACTATTTACACTCTGATGGTTAACGTTAACACTTTCTTTACACTGTGATGGGTACCGTTAAAACTATTTACACTGATGGTTAATGTTAAAACTATTTACACTCTGATGGTTAACGTTAAAACTTTATTTACATTCTGATCAGTGGGTTCTATCTGGGCGATGGAGATTCCCCCACAATGTCAAGACATGTTAGGTTAACAGAGTTTATAAGTAAGTCTAAGATTCACTGATCCAGTGAGTTGGGTCCACCAGATTCCTTAGATGGAATGGAATGCCACAGACCTCCAGACCCACTTAGGTGTAGGCCAGGGTGCTTCACCTCTGTGGGTAGAGGATACCCTGCATTCCATCTCGTTGGCACGCTGGTGCTGTGGCTAGCACAGTCACCTAACAGGAAGGCCCTCCTGTGTGGAGTTTACATGTTCTCCCCGTGTCGGCGTCAGTGGGTTCTATCTGGGCGATGGAGATTGCCCCACAATGTCAAGACATGTTAGGTTAACGGAGTTCATAAGTAAGTCTAAGATTCACTGATCCAGTGAGTTGGGTCCACCAGATTCCTTAGATGGAATGGAATGCCACAGACCTCCAGACCCACAGAGGTGTAGGCCAGGGTGCTTCACCTCTGTGGGTAGAGGATACCCTGCATTCCATCTCGTTGGCACGCTGATGCTGTGGCTAGCACAGTCACCTCACAGGAAGGCCCTCCTGTGTGGAGTTTACATGTTCTCCCCGTGTCGGCGTCAGTGGGTTCTATCTGGGCGATGGAGATTCCCCCACAATGTCAAGACATGTTAGGTTAACGGAGTTCATAAGTAAGTCTAAGATTCACTGATCCAGTGAGTTGGGTCCACCAGATTCCTTAGATGGAATGGAATGCCACAGACCTCCAGACCCACAGAGGTGTAGGCCAGGGTGCTTCACCTCTGTGGGTAGAGGATACCCTGCATTCCATCTCGTTGGCACGCTGGTGCTGTGGCTAGCACAGTCACCTCACAGGAAGGCCCTCCTGTGTGGAGTTTACATGTTCTCCCCGTGTCGGCGTCAGTGGGTTCTATCTGGGCGATGGCGATTCCCCCACAATGTCAAGACATGTTAGGTTGCATGAATGTGAGTGTGAATGTCTCTCTCAGTCCTGCCAGAGTCTGGATCCCTGTCCAGGGTGAACCCTGCTTTCGGCTCCGCCCCCCACGCAGTCCAGAATAGGATAAGAGGTTACAGATGATGGATGGAAAAATATTACTAGAAGCAGTCGACTAGTGGAGCAACGGATCATATAAGTCACGGTCCAGATCAGCACCAAAGAAACAAGGGAGCAAATATAACTTTTAGATCTATGATCACATTGTTTTGCCACCAATACTCATTTTTGATAATTAATGATCCATATTAACAGTTACTGTTCTTTGTTGTTTTACAGCAGCTGGTTTACAAGGATATTATATTTTGTCACCGTCCCAAAAATCATGTCAACGCTCTGAAGTCAATAAACCATCAAAAATACTAAATGTTATACTTTTACTTTGTTATAGTAATTTATAGTGTTTTTTTCTTCATAAAAACAATTCAAATGATAAAGAAATAAAAGATTGTATTTGTATTGACTAAAACAAATCAGTAGTTTTAATGACGTATAATAATGTGCTTAGAGTTCATGTTAGGAAGTTAAACAGCTCATATGTAAAACAAGGAAAAGCATTCTCATATTTGAGAACCTTGAACTAAATCATCTTCGGCATTTTTTCTTGAAGATTTACATAAACAATTAATCAATTATCTAAATAGTTGCAGATTGATTTCATTTTGATTGACTGGTTAATGGACTTGTGCAGCACAAGAATGGGGGATTGCCGACAAAAACCTGGTGGTTGTAACCGACAACGCTTCTAACGTGGGCGTTGCCGGTCAGTTAGCGGGATACGTGCATGTGAAGTGTTTCGCTCACACTATCAATCTGGCCTCACAACGGGGTTAAATCTGCCAACAGTAGCCAGGCTCATGGGGAGAGTGCAGCGCATAACTGTCTCTCTGCCCTTGACGTCCACGCATCGCAAGTTATACTGAGTTATATAACTCTTATATCCTACTTATATAAGTTATAGTTCATATACTGAGTCCACACGTTTGCATTTAGTTAAGTTGGACTATGTAGTGATACAAACAGTTCAGTTTGTCAGGTTTATGCAACATTTATGACATTGTTGGTCAGTCTGTCTGCTTAACAATCCTATTTTTCAAAAATGATTGAAGTGAGATGAACAGACTGAAAACTTTATCTTATTCGATAAAACATGTTGACACAGTTTTCCTTTGGGGACATAATTTGAAGTTGAAAAAAGTAATAAATCGCAATATAGGCCTATGTTATCGCAATACTCAGAATATCGCAGTATCGTGATAATATCGCAGTATCGTGATAATATCGTATCGTGACCTAAGTATCGTGATAATATCGTATCACGGGATCTCTGGTGATTCCTGTGGAGGCTGAAATCTTCCCCACCGAGAGAAGGCCGGAGAGCACGCTCCACTGTTGTTTTACAGTAGAGTTGCTTCTTAATAAATCTACCATAAACTGGTTTACAATTAAAAAGTATTTAATCCTACTGAAGCTAATACAATTACAGAATGAAGTACACTACTAACAGAATATATAATATATGATCCGCGCGGAAAAGCTATTCACTCGCGACTCAGCCTGGAAACACAGATGTTTCCAGGCTCAGAGCCGGAATTCAAGTGATATTTCAGGTTCACAACATGTCTACCTGAGCTCACGTTGGTCCGGTTATGTACATGATATGAAGTAGAACTGATCTGTAAAATCATCACAATCTCAGTAAGATATTATTGTCTAACGGCAGTGCAGCTGCTTTTGAGGAAGAAACGCCACCCTTAACTGCTTGTGGATTTGCGGGGATTTAGCGTCCGCCGGTCGATCCGAAGCGCAGGGCTGCCAGTGTTGACATCAAGGCCGCTCCTCGCTTGGGATGGAGGTTGTCAGGTTTCCAGCCTGAGCCATCTGGGTCACGGAGGAAAAACGCATCAGCTTCCATTTCAGAATTACCCACAGATAAGGCGCTCTGAAAGATGGATTTAAAGATAGATTTACAACTCAAGAGACTAGATGAATGAGATGAGAGCGAGGGAGATGAATGGATGTTGCTTTTCTAGGGTTTAAAGTTGAGGGGAATCGTACAGTTTGAGGTTAAAAAATAAATGGCTCTGGCTCAGATATTGCTGCTGCTTTTTCTATTCATAAAATCAAGGTCAACAGGTCATTTTTCTACAATTGGATCCAGAATTATGAACAAAAGAAGCAGCAGAGAAAGAAAAGAGGAAGGGGAGGAGGGGTGCTGCTTTAAAAGCTTAGTAATGAAATGATAAATGAGATGAATAAATTGCCGAATGCGAGATGTATAACAACATTTTCCACAGAGGAGAGCGAAGACAGGGGCTGGAGGTACGATTAGATAAGAAGCCGAGGGAGGAATGGAGGAGAAAAAGATAAATGAGGAAGAGATTGTTTTAGAGGTAATGGGGAAGTGAAGTGGTGTTTTATTAAATGAGAAAAGTAAGTGGCGGAGGGAGTGTTCGGGCGGAGGGAGTGTGGGTGGATAACATGAACCAGAGCGCTTCAAAGTGCGTCTGTACGGACGTCTGTGTGTCCTAAAACAGCGCATAATTGAATCTCTCGTAGACGCAGTGGGCGTGCACGCAGCAGAAGACGCATGGGGTGACAGGGTGACAAATGCACTCACACATAAAACAAAAGAGACAACTGCATGCAGCAAACATGCGTTTAATAAAAAAAAGACACATTTAGAACACGTGAAAGGCACAGTGCGCTTTTAAAAAAAATACATTTTCTGTTTAAAAGGGGTAATAAGCAAACAGAGCAGCAGAGAGGAAACTCCCCGCTGAGCGACAGGAAACAGAAAATGGGTTAGAGGGAAAGAGAAACCCCCAGTGGGCCTGAATAATTAGCGAGGAGAGTGACAGAGAGATGGCTGCACAGAAAGATGGAGGCAGTGAAAGCCATGAGATGGGGGAAGTCAGGGATGTGAGAAATAGGGTCAGATCGCGCAAAACGAGAAATGATGGAGATGTGAAACAGAGGAAGTGAGGAAGAGAGAGTTGGGTAAAGCACAAGAGACAAGTCTGAAACTGTCAGTCTGGGGTTGAGTACCACCGATCGAGATCCTGTGATTTATGGGGAATTCTCAGCTAAATCTACTGCATATACTGAAGACGAGTATTGCATGCGGCGAAACCTGTTGAACCGCCTGCATGGTTTTCATTTACTGATCATTCACCATGTTTTGTTCGTATAAAATCAATAATAAGTTGACCCAGTTAGATTAATAATAGCAAGATCTAATGTCAGACTTAGTTGTGAGAGCTGAATGCACATGCTTACTTGCTCAAAATGACGATGCTAACCTGCTGATTTTTAGCAGGTACAATCTTTACAGTACTAGCCTAGCATGTTAGCATGCTTACACGTGCTAATTAGCGCTCAACACAAAGCACGTTTGTGGCATTCGATTTGCAGGTATTTTGGTGAAGTTTTGGACACGCTGAAATTTTCACCTGATGACGGCACTCGACGAAAAGTCAGGGGATCACTGAAGTGGGAAGGATTCATCCTCTGAGGACCATGACGGTAAGGAACAAATGCCATGGCCATCCATTCAAGGGTTGATATCAGACTGAACCCAATTGGCAGACCAACAGTATCATTCCTAGAGATGCTATTGCTAAACATTTTGGGATCCCACTGGTATGTTTCCTGGGGAAAGGAAGTATAACTTGCAAATTCCTGGTTAGCATCATCGTTTTTAACTCCCAGTAATAAACCCTAACACTGGCATTATGACCAGGACTAGCATAATGTTGGATGCACTCAGGTTCAGTTGATCCAAGTCATTTATAAAAGTAGGTTTGATGAAAGATGTTGTACTTGTGAAGCCATCTACTACCTTTTCCAGTGAGCTCAAACTAGTGCATTAACATTTGTTCTGGTTCCCATCTGCTGTGGCACACTGCCCTCCCAATAAGCCAGTAGAAGTGCACTAAAGCCTGAAGTAATTGCTCTTTCAGACCCCGGCCAAGCTCTTTCCCGTCTCATGGTAGAAATGTCCTCTCCTCTTATTTGTCTTGGGTGTTGAGGAGAGAACAAATCCAAACGTTTGTTCCAACTTCTGTTCTCCTTCAAACTGCACGGCCTCAAATGGGCAAAAACACATCTCGGTAAGACTGTGGAACTTCCTGATTGAAGTCTAAGGGAACAATCTGCAGCACGTTAAGGCACGGAAGGCCGTCCAAAATCTTCCCATGAGCCAGTTAGAGAGGCCTGGGGATGAATTATACTGTAGAAACACAAGGTTGTCGGCCAGCTCGAGCCGAGTACCTGATGGGTCGAGAAGGTATAGAAGCAGCACAACAGGACAAATGAAACTAAATTCAGTGCTGACAGAGGCACACCTGTGAGCCTGTTTCTACGTGGGTATTCTCAAGCATTCACTCCTAACTAGGGTTGGGTGTTGTTCCAACTGTTTTCATAGTCATGATAATAAAACAGGGTTTCAGTACTAAAAATATATGTTAACAGATGTTAAAAACATTTCTTCTTCAACAAAAGAACTTCACACATGGCCCTGTAGAATGATGTATTAAAGGGGAACTCAATCCCTTTTGCACATCATAGTCTGTTGTTGGACATCTGTTGAAAGATCAATAAAATGACATTTAATGCAAACTTTTGAGTACTCTGAATACAGCTTTTGGTAATTGGTGTTCACAGACACATTTCCATGTGTACCGACACCCACGCCTACACATAAAAACCAACATAACATGGGTCTTCACTGCGATTATTGACATACATAAAATCACATTAGAGGGAAAGGCTCGCGGGCGCTCTTAAAACATAACGATGGGGATTTTTTTCCCCCCCTTATATTAACTCTCCACATATATGTTTTATCTGCACACAGTCGGCTCCCAAAGTGCGAGAGAGAGCGAGAAAGTAATCAAATATTAATTCAAACTGGTTTCAACTAGAGCGCTGTGACACCAGAGGGGGAAAGAAGGAGATGACAGGGAGGAAGTAGAAAGACTAAATGACATTGAGGCAACAAGAGAGAGAAGGATGGAAGGGGGGAGTGCTGGAACAGAAGAGCAGAGATACAACTTGGCAATGACCAAACAAGCAATGTGTGTGTGTGTGTGTGTGTGTGTGTGTGTGTGTGTGTGTGTGTGTGTGTGTGTGTGTGTGTTAGAGTTGGTGTGGTGAGTTCAGGGGCAGTTCAACTCTACCCTGGAGTGCAGCAGCAGCGGCGACTTTTCACCAAGTTATTATGGGAAAAAAAGAGAAGAAGGAGCAGAACAAAGTCCCCAGAGATACAGAGGGAACGAGAAGAGAAGAGGAATGACTAATGACCGGACGGTAAATATGTCTCATCTGCGAGCTCCTCCATTAATAAAACATTAGACGGTCTCTACAAAACGTTACTTTTCATCTATAATTTCATCTTTGCCCTCGATCACGGTCCCTCTACTCTGCTAAAATAACCCATTTTCAGGTGTTCGATGAGCGAGGGAAAGAAGGGGATAATAATGAGAATGGTCAGAGATAGAAAGGCACGAAAGTGAGATTGGGAAAACAATTTAAGCACGGAGAGAGAGCGGGAGAAAGAGGGAGCCAGCACACAAATGCCTGCATTGCAAACAAAGACGGTAAATACAGGTATTATCTGTTATCTGCTGCCTTGTCTCCGGCTTCACAGGCTGATTGCAGAGCTGAAAGGTAACGTTTTTCCCACAGATTACAGAATAAGGCAAAGATGAGTCTACAGCCATGCAAGTCGTTTTGTGAGGCTGTTATGCTCACTGTAAAGACAATCACGTAAAGAGGATACAAATTGTGCCTCACAGGTTGTTTTTTTAATCCTGAGCAGTTGCGGTAAAGCACACGTAAAAATAGCCGATTATGGTGCCCAATGAATCCCCAAAGTCATTGGGATACATTCAGTAGGAACCATGAATGTCTGCGTAAAATTAAGTGCCAACACATTACATAATACTCAAGCTTTTTCACTGAATAATTGAAAAGTTTGAACTGCTAGAGGGACTAGAGAATTTGACCTCTGGGGACCCCGAATGTCTGACAGAATGTCATCACTATCCAGCCAAATTTGTCACATTTTCTAATGTAGCCTGACTGATGCCAATATCAATAGCTGATGATGAAAAACGCCATATTTTAACAAGGATTTGGTAAAAAAGTGGATAAACACGTGACAAGATGTTTCCAACCTTAGAGCTACTTAAAGGGAATATCAAACAGCTTAATACATGGATTAATGGCCCTAATAGCTTCTTGAGGAGATAACACATTTTTCAAATTGCTCCAGAAATGTGTTTTCTTTCAGCCATCCTTGCACAAAATCACGCGGTGTGTGAAATCACTAACTTAACTAGAATTAACGCCTAGCGGTTGTTTGCCTCCGCCAACCAGTCACGTTGCAATTTACTGTATATCCATGTCTGTTTAAAATGTAGAAATCATTTTATCCTATTAGACAAATGTGTGAAATTGTCATAATTAGCATATACTTGCGTTATGGTTGTGTGAGGTCAGAGTGACTGAGGACCACCGAACTCTAACGAGGACAACCTTGAGTCCAGGTGGACGTTTGTGCCCAATTTGAAGAAATTGTCTAAAGGCGTTCTTGAGGTATCGCGTTCCACGAGAACGGACAGACGGACGAGGCACAAATACAAAGTTGTGCCAATACTTAGATGGAATAGCTCTTTACGGCTTTTAAAAAGGCATTAATATATTGTTCATGCGTTCTGTAAAGGTGAGCGTGTTAATACACTACTTGCTGATTAATGCATTAATTAGTAGAATGAATGAGCGTGTTAGCATAACTGGTTATGTTTAATAAATGATGGTGATTATGTGACGACATCAGTCGGCTGCAGAGTGTGAAAACAGCTGAGAGTCATTAAACTTCCATAAAGACATCTCGTCTCTGTGTGACAGGCGGAATAATGGAACTGTGGTGCAAACACACACCGACAAACACAATTTCCCCCCCCACACACACCTGCCTCCATAAATGCATCAGTGTAAAGCCACGCAGCGTGACCAAGAAAAGGCAAGGTAAGGAATTTCAAAAGGCCAACAGGAAAACGTTTCCATTCAAACTACAGACGTGGCAGGAACGAGGAACAAAGGACGGAAAGAAAGAAATCAGTCAGGAGGAGCAAAACGCTGACCTTGGAAACCAAACAAACAAGAATGTGTAATAAAGCACCTTCCGCCATAAGGCATCAGTTGTGTTTATGCTTTGGTTTTCACAAACACGAGCGCACACCGATTCAACTGACACTGCAGAACTTTCACGTGGGAGGCTCTCACAACCTGCGGCACACCCACGACTCAGATTCCCACGTTTCCCGACGCACAAGTCAGATACTGCACTATATCTGCCGGGAATTTATAACGAAGAGATGAAGATAGACAACCTCACGGTTAATGAAATTTGGATGAAGTAAAAAGACAAAGTGACAAGCCACTTGTGAGATGACGGACGATGAAAAGGGCTTTTTTCAGAAGCTGCCGTAGAAATGAATAATGATTGCCACACTGTGATTCCAGTCCGTTTGTTCTACTGATCCATTTCAGAGTGATTTATTAGAGAAGTCCACGCCAATCTCCCCAAATATCGGTCTTTTGTGCTGTTCCATTGAGCTGAAGGACAGCGGCATTTGTCAATGTCTTATAGCATTATACCTGTAATTTCCAAGGCAACAGGGTATTATTGATGACAGGGCTCCAATTAGGTGCGTCAGAAAGCCAGCGGGAACAAAATACAAGGGGCCCAAAACTGGAACAGCCTAAATAGGATGCAGACATTAACAATGTAGGTAGTTAAACCTGTGTTAGAAAAGAATAGCCTAAAACACGGTAAATGCACATGTGCTGCTCTATCGCACCAATCTAACAGGCTAAATATCATTTAACAGAAGATGCAATGGTTTTACCCAATGTGAAAAAAAACTCGTTTTGGATGTAGATTCGATATTACTTTTAAGAAAATTCAACATAAATTCAGCGTAAGAGTGACACATATTTACATATTATACAATATTTAGTTTTATAATTTAAATTTCTGCTTCGAAAATCATGCCCATGTATCCACAACTGGAAAGAAATAATTCAAACAATGGAGCGAATTATATATAATATAAGAAAGGAGAGTTGAGAGACAAACATGAAAGAAGATGGGGGGAAATGTTTCAGTAAGAAAAACAAACATACGTGCATGAAATAAAAAAATTAAAAAAGTTGATTTCAAGTCTTGATATTTTACATCTTGCCTTTGTGTTTTAATCCCAATATTTTTCATACAAGGTCGACTTTAAGCTTACTTAAATCATCACAATTATTCTTTTTTCAGTTTTGTATTTTTCAAGATGACATAAAAGGAAAAGAATTGTACATAAAAAAATCAATAGCCTTCTTGTGGCATGCCTGTCAGACTGGTGATGACTGCTGCACCAGTACACCGGCCCAAAGCTGGGCTGGCTGCTGCTGGAGATGACTGAAGCTTAAAATGGCCAAAGTCCAGATTCCTTTAGAACCTAACAAAACCTGGCAGCCAAATAAGTAGTCCCTGAACCGAGACCCTAGGAAAAACCATGCTACGTGCTGTAGCTGAGAGCAACAGTATGAATTACAGCATGAACAAATCCATCTGCTGGAACGTGACACCAAACTCTCCGCTATCATATTTCCCTGCTTTAGTTTCAACTGTACGCCACGACAGAAATGAGCCTCAGGCCGGTGAGAAGTCTTTTATGCACAGAATGTCATTTCAGCCATCAAGCTTTCCGCTCTGTCTGCCTGCCTGCCCGCCCACCCACCCTAAACTCAGACCTGTGTGTTTAACCTCACCCGCCTCCACAAACACACACACACACAGGCGTGTGGGGTCGCCATGTCAAAAGGGGTCCCGTGTAAGCAAACACACTTTCACAGTGCTGGAGTGTGTTCTCACGTATTGGATGACCAGCTTGAAACACTTTCACGTCACAGTGGAAGGCAGCGGGGTATAAATGTTTGGAGGAAGATATATAAACCTGATGTGATGTGTGTGCAGACTTATTGCTGAATCAGTAACAGTTCTCTGCCTGGGTTAGCGAGGACCTGAGCAGGTTTGTTTTCTCAGTGGAGATGAAAGCCGACAGGAAGAAGAAAACAGCGTTTGACCCGAGGGCTCGATGTGGGCAGAGCAGGACAGACTGCTGCACCAGGCAAACACTGACCTCCTTTTCCTTCTGCACACACATGAAGAAAAACTGCTCTCCTGGTCCAATCTACACTGACACACAATGGAGTCAGGACCTCATATGAGACATTCTCCATCAGCGTGACCTGCCTGAACATGTAACGTCTCAAACTAATTATTCAAGATTCTTGGGAGGCTGGAACCTGTAGGAAATTTGGGGTTTAGAAGTGTGTTTTAAGAAATTATAATAGAAGTGTTTAATGATTCATAATTAAGAAATCATAATTAGAAGTATGTTGGAATACATAATTAGAAGATTCATAATTAGAAGTGTTTTAGAATTTGTAGTTAGAAGTGTATCTTAGTAGAATTGTAGCACCTTAATATTTGCTTGTGAAACTTGTGAAGGTTTTTGCCAAAAGTTGCAAATCCTAATCTTTATATAGAATGTTTACCAAAGCAGTGTTAAGCCATAAAAGACAGTCATTGAATGTATTAAACTGTGAAGAATAGCCAAGGGAAAGTCAGACTTCTAGACAGACATTTGCAGGTTGTGCCCGCGCGAGGGTTTTCGGAAGCCTGACGCCAGGAGGAGGCAACCGAAATTAGCCAATAGGAATTAAGATGGCCAAAAGGGAGGGGATTTCAAACTGTAAGAGGAAGTGCTGGAAAGGTATTCACTCTCTTCCTACTCGGCTCTCAGCGTGGAAGCATCTGTGTTTTCAGGCTGAGTCGCGAGTGAATAGCTTTTCCGCGCGGATCATATTATTATATATCTTGTTAGTAGTGTACTTCATTCTGTAATTGTATTAGCTTCAGTAGAATTAAATACTTTTAATTGTAAACCAGTTTATGGTAGATTTATTAAGAAGCAACTCTACTGTAAAATAACAGTGGAGCGTGCTCTCCGGCCTTCTCTCGGTGGGGGAGATTCAACCCTCCACAAACCGATTCCCTAATTTCAATGGTAAAACAGAAGCTTGTGTGTGTGTGTGTGTGTGTTTGTGTCATATTTAACCTCTGCCCCTACAAACCTCTGGTGTGTTTTCAACTCAACAGCTCTCCAGTTAGCTAAACAAAATCCCAACTGGCTTCTGTGGCTCACACACACACGCACTCTTTCTCTCTCTGTACCAGTGGTGCCAAGCACTACAGTGCTCTTCTCGTCAGCTCAAATACCAACACAATAGCTCAATTCTGAATAGAGGTTTGGTTTATGGATGGCCTGTGTGTGTGTGTGTGTGTGTGTGTGTGTGTGTGTGTGTGTGTGTGTGTGTGTGTGTGTGTGTGTGTGTGTGTGTGTGTGTGTGTGTGTGTGTGTAGCCCCGTTTGGTCCAATGCCTCTAAATCTGCTGCTCTGTACGACTTTTACAGCCCAATTTATCACTTCCCACACTTCTTTGTCGGCTTAAAGCCCCTCCAACACATGATGACCAGAGCTGCACTCACCACAGGGTGTCGGCTTACATAACCAACATACACCAGGTAGGAGGAAGGCACCTTTGTTTTTCATCTGCCTATTCTCAAGCCTGATATACCATCTTCTTCCTGCAGAGAATGAGATCATGTGACATGTATGGCTCTGGGCTCTGTTATTAATAAAAGCATCTCACAGCAGCAAGGTGTGAAATGCAAGTGGCACGCATTGGCCAGGTTATTGCACTGCCCCGTGCTTCCTTTGTTTGAGCTCTCTTTATTAAGAAATCTAAATCAGAGGGAGAAAAGATGGACGCTCCTTTAATTAAGTGTTGGCATGCTTTCAGTCCAGCACAAAACATATTGGTGCCAAATAAAAAAGGTGGAATAGTAAAAAAACAAACGTGGTTCACCAGCTGATGCATCTACATCCCATACAGCAGGAAGAGCGCAAGCACGTACAGTCTCACACGCCAGCAAATAGAACAAGCAAAACGCTGGTACTTAAGGAGTCCCAGGAGCTATTTTCTGTGTTCATGAAATTTGATGCGTGTTTATTTTCAACAGAATAAATGTATGTGATTTTCTTTCGGAAGAACCTCTGTAGTTTCACTCTAGTGTCAAAAACGAGTCGTAGTGGAGGAAGCAACGCGGTTCGTCTTCGGCATAAAGTTAAGAGTAAAATGATGGACTGCGAAAAATTTAAATAATTTTGATTGCATTCGATTCCGAGGTTCATCCCATTGCTGCTAAAAGGTAAACAAATAAAATAAGACTTGCAATCATGAATCATGAATAATAAAAAGACAAAGATGTTTTCAAAACCGCTCACATACAGTCACTCTGCTTTTAATGGAGTCATTATGTGAAAACGTGTTGCAGTAATCCTTGTAAAGTGCTCATTAATACCAACATTGCGGTAACCTGCAGCTGCATAAATGTACTGCCCCCCCCCGAAACGCATTACTGCCTCGGAGACAAAAACGAGCCGCTTAAATTATTTTTACAGTCGCTCCGATTGCTGAAATTAAAGCGGTCAAACGACTTGTTCCTCGAGTCTATCGAGGGACTTCAGAGGACATTAAAATGCAGCGAGGAGGCCGTAAAAAGGCAGCGTGCTTTTATAGGCGCCCATAAACAGGCCGCAGGAGAAAGCACATCTCCCCATGGTCAGAGCGATGTCTTTCACCCCGTCATTCCTTTGTGAACATAAAACTTGGTCCCGAGTCGCTGCACACAAATCAGGGAGGAAGAGGATTTACAGGCGGAGTCTCAGCTCCTGGCGGCTTGGAGTGGCTACATGGTGTAAATCTGCAGGAGGAACCGGGAATATCCCCCGTTGAACTAACAGCAGGTCTGTTTTTAAGTCGTCCTTTACGGGTAAAAGATTTTAGGGCTATAGCTACGAGCGAAGACACTGAGGTCATGTTTTATCTGGGATTTTTTGGGGGGGGGGGGGGGGTTAGCAAATTTATTTTTTTCATTGTCCTGCATAATATTAGACTTAAATGTCTTCAAGGAATTCCAAAGGGCATATTCTTCATATATTCTGACATTTTATGGAAGAAAAAGTTTTTGCCAGATGAATCAATTGTAAAACTAGTTGGCAGCCCAAAAGATGTATATTCTGCAGTTAGGGACACATGGTGGGTATATCTATTTTTATACAGAATACTTCTAAACTAGATTTTTTTAAGGCCAATGTAGTTTTTATTTTCAGCTATGTGGCGCTTTGTAATACCTACATTAACTACTACAATTAAAATGATTACAGCTTTATTTTACAGGTTTTGTAATTGTCTTCTTTAATTCCCAGAGGGCTTATAGCAGGGGTGTCAAATTCATTTCCACTCTGGGCCACATCAGCATCATAGTTTCCCTCAAAGGGCCGGTTGTAAATGTAAGACTGTGTAAATGTATCTACTCCTAACATATTGTTAAATAACTGTCTCTGCATTTGATTATTGTTTATTCAAGTGTAAAAATATTGTACATGCAGTTATATAAATGTAAAAATATATTTCAGCACATTTCTGTTATTATAACTTAAATCCTTTTAATTTAGGGTTAAGAAACCCACATTACTCTATCAAAGATCAAACTATTAAAGAAAATATCAAACACAAGTTATTACAATAACTTTGTTCAATGCTTAAAATCCTTTCAAGGGTGTGTTTGCACAATCCCACGTGAAGTATTTAATGTGTTTTAAAGCCACGTTTAAAGTAGTCTTCAATGTACTCACAATACATTTCCATGTCACATGTAGGGTAACCAGCCAAAGCTGCTTCTGTGGCTGTGTTTAAGTATCTCATCATTTTGACTTTCTATCTCATAATTTCGACTATGGGGATATTTTTATTATCAAGTCTAACTTTTAATTTTTTTTATTTATTTTAAATTTTTTTTTAAATTTTGCTGGCGGATTCGCGGGCCACATAAAATGACGTGGCGGGCCGGCTTTGGCCCGCGGGCCGGGAGTTTGAGACCCCTGGCTTATAGGAAGGAGCTATGTAACCTGATGCCAATTAACCGGAAATATGTTCTGACGCAGTGATTTAGGTAAGAGTTCGGGGAGTTGATTTTACAAACAGACGTTTATGTTGGGAAGAAAACTCATTAAAACCAAAGTTGCAGCAAACTGAATATATAAGGAAAAAATCCAAAGAAGGAGTACAGGCCAGTTTATAAAGCAATTTCACCACAAGGTCCACTTAGCAGCTTTCAGAGCTTTCAATCATATCACATGAGCTTCAGCACCAGCCGTTTCGCCCAATAGTCATGGAATTGAAGATCTTAAACTTTCCAGTTTCTCCGAGCACTTTGACCTCACGTCCACGTTGGATTAAAAACTGAGATTCAAAATAAATCTGCTACTCTTCGACAACAGACTCCATTTGCCGATGATGATGAAGATCTTGTGATATAATGGCTGCTGAGTGGACTTTGTGGAGGGAGATGTTTTCTCATCTGCTCTTTCTGAGGTCAAGAGTGAACGTTGAGCCTCAGTGTTGAGTTCTCCTGTAGGGTCAAAATCTTTTGGGTTTTTAAGTCCAGCTAAATCTTAGTTTATACTCCCCGTAGTGAAGCCGTCACGAGGCAATCGTTTGGCAAAAGTTGACCTAATCACGGCCCCGCAAGTGGTCGCGGCGCTTGATCGTGCACCTCTGGATTTCTGTAACTTGGTGCGTGCACAACCACGTGACCGTCACAAATAGTCCACTGATAAAAACACAATTTACACGTCTAGGGATTATACAAAATAGGCAAATTTGTTTTGAGATGCTTATTTAAATATATATGTTGCAGCCAAATCAAATCGTTTACAGGATTTGGATTCGTTTACTTTGTTTCTTCCTACTGCATTTAATACTTGACTTGTTTCTTTACAGGGCATGTACAAAGGCGAGAAAGGTAGTCTTTTACACTCGTCTTTTTTGACTCTTCACAGTTCATTTCGTTTGCACTCCCACTAGCGTTTGGGAGAATAATGCAGCGCACAGCTAAACGCCTCCGTTCATGCTCGGAGCTCACGCGCCATCTGCGTGGGCTCGTGCTTCGACGCCAAGCGCGACTTCAAAGCTTAAGAAGCTAACGCGGGTAAAGGAGGAGGGAAGAAAAGAAAGGAGCAAGGTAGAAAAGCAAGACAGGGGAACGAAAACAGGTACAATATGTAAACTAGCTCAGTTTTCCTTCGTTTCATTTAGCCTTCCAGCTGAAAACAAGTTTAATTTCTTATCTTTGTTTCCGCGCAAATAGAAATCAACACGGCCTGTTTTTGTTTTGCGGCTGTTGGGTGTTGCGCGCTTATTCTTTTACTGCCGACAAGTAAATCCTCCTCGGCTCAAGAGGAGAAGCCTCCCGACTCAGAGCAGTGATTCCAAGGCCAATTAGGCAGCCAGTAAAATAAAAGCTTTATTGACAACAGCTCTCTCCCCGACGGTCCGCCTCGCCGAGCCTCCTGCAGCTCTCCACACTGCGACCTGAACCTCTCACAGATGTATTCCCCAGAATCGCAGCGCTGCAGTTTAAACAGCAGGTCACTGCCATGCAGCATCTAAGAAGAGAATCCTCGCGGTCTCCCAGGATCATCTGCTCCTGTTTTATTCATGCCATGTTTATTTGAATCACCTTCTCCCATCACTGAACGACTCCACAGTATTCATCAATACAACAACAGGCGCTGTGTGTGGACCTCCGTAATTGACTCTCAAAACAGGGACAATAAATCTCCCCTCCTGCACAAACAATAAGACTTTAGAGATTAAAGGTAAAAATGCAAACTGCTATCTGCAGTAAAAGTACTTATTGTGAGGAACAATAGTGAAAATGTTATACATCTCCAAATGTGGGGATGTTCTTCCTTTATAAGAAAGTAAGGAAGAAAGATTAAAATATGTAGAATATCACTAAGATGAAAGAAAGCTTTTACTTTGGCTTAAATGTTGTCTTGTTCCTCTCTCTTCTGATGTTCTTGTTGCTTTAATGCAGGATTATAATTTAGATTGGGCTCACAGGAATGGAATAGGAGTAAACACTGAACTGTAGAAAAGATGATGATTGTTGTTAGTCGTCATGGTGACCGTAACGTGTGGCAGGGGAAGTGAGCGGACGCGGCTCCACAGATTGAAACATGGCTTCTCTACATTGTTCACATCATGTTGACGCTAGTTGAGCAATGATAAATAACTGGCTTTCAATTTGAGAAGGTTTTATTGCACTCACAGTAACGAGCGTAGTTGTCGTCCACTCCAGTTATCTTGGCGTCCACTTCCCTTGGCTCACTGTCTCCACTACAGCATCTCTGCTAAACTGTTCGTTGACGTGCGTGTGCGTGTGCATTTGGAGGAGCTCAGCCCTGACACAGAGAGCAGAGAAGATGCTTATCAATACTTAATAATTAAGCGCAGATTCCCGTTTAATACCGGGTTTCAGCACCCACTCATTACATATTCATCTCCTTACACTTTAAAAGGCTCTTGTATTTGTTTGTTCACTGTGTGTGACCTTATCATTGACAAAGTGTATTGCCAGTGTGTGTGTGTGTGTGTGTGTGTGTGTGTGTGTGTGATTGACAGAGTAAATTGCAGAGTGCAGACGGCCTGTACTGCAGCAGTTTAGCAAAGACTCTCGTTACAATACTCTAATTGGCATGCAGCCCCGCATGCTACCGCATCGAGTCGCAGTGAGCGAACCAACCAACCAACCAACCAACCAACACACTGCAAAGCTGACTTTAAAGCAGGGAGCAACACAACAGCGTGTTTGTGTCAACATGCGTGTGTGCATGCGAGTCTACCGAGTCTCAAAAACCTCTTCTGCGTTTTCTTTAATCAAGTAAAAAAAAAATAATCCAACAGAATGAGTTCATCTAAACCTGTCTGCAACACAAATGCACTTGTTTTAACTTAAAAAAAATAATAATCAGTCACTTTCCCGAAACCAGTGTTGTGATCAGAGGCCAGCCACTCCACCAGCCTCAAGATCAGCGTGTAAGGAAGTTAGATCTGTGACTATAAAAACAGACTGAATGACTTGTTCAGATGGAGGCCTGAAGGAGAGAATGAAATCAAAGACAGACAGGAAAAGAAGAAGAGAGCAGCCAAAAGATGTCCTGCCAATTCACAACTCCACATTTCCACATGGGTGACACATCTCATCTCCACACTGAAAAACACACACACACACACACACAGATAAAGGTCAGTAAACAAGAGCCCATGAGTATCTGAGACAAGGACTCATCCTGCTCAGTTAGCTAATTTCTAAGTGCCTCTCTACACAATCCGTCATCCTTACTCATATTCAGCCTTCAACTATTTTTCTCAACTCCAGAAGAAGAAATGTGCCAGTGGTTTGAGATAATTCCATGTGTGAGTGTCAGTATATTGAATCAGGACGGGGTGAAGCAGATGGAAATCCTTAAACGCGTTGATTTGTATTAAACAAGCAAAATACTGTTAGATTTCTTAATTCCCTATAGTTATCCAGCTAAGTCAGGCCGACCGCGGCTGAATGTGAGCCATCGTTGGCCCTGCACATGGCTGCCAGATTTGGTTAGGTGTCGATGGTGCAGACTGTTGGCAGAGAATTAACTCCACCTATAGCAGCAGTCAGATCAGCTTTGCACCGGTGTTAGCACACAGAGATGGAGATGTGATATTAATGTGCATTCATTAGGAGCCTGGTTTCGTTGCATTGGTTGATTCTGATTGCAATTATATGATTATCATCGTCAAAGAATGTTCTGATTATTTTCATTTCATTAAGTATGGAAGATAATCCAAATCGTAATCTTTTATCATTCATCAGCAATTTGAGGAGTCACGTTGGACCGTCTCCCTCTCTACATACAGTTATGTCACTTTTGCTGCTGAAATGTTATTTTCCACAGATCAATTAGCAAATGTCTGGTTCGTTGATGTTAGCAATTAGTTCCAGTTAAAAAATGTTTCTTGGTGCAAAACTCGATAAGAAAAACAGACAAAATGATTCAAACCAATATGTTTTCAGCACCACATCACTCGAGTCTTAATCTTGTTTATTAATTCTTTGATCAGATATTTCCTCATTTTAATTCAATTTATTAGTTTTGTTTGTGTGTTCAGAGAATATTGGCGTCTTCTATATCAGTCAGATTCGTAATCATATTTACTTATTCTTTGATCAGATAGTTCCTGATTTACTATCAAAATGTGTCTTATTAAATGTTAGACAAAGTTTCGTATTGGCCCTAGTACGGCAACAAATTCCCTCCCCTACCGATGATATCGCTTCTCAATATTGCCCGACATCGTGTTTTTTTTTTTTTTTTTTACTCAAACCAGTGGCTACACATCAGGCAGATACGATGGTCTCCAGTGATTGAAATTGATATGAGTGGAGGTACCGTCAGACTGAAGATATAAACTGAGTTTACAATTCTGTCTGATATCCGGCAACACTGCTCCCTTTTTCTTCACAAAAAAAAAAGAATCTAAAAACCGATAAAAGATGGAGGGAAAAGTTATGAAAGCTCACTGGGGAAGACAGAGAGACAGAAAGGTTCACTGACAGAAACAATACAAAGCTTCCGTCCCTCCTTTTGTCTCACTTCACACTACGCGCCTCCTCTCTTCACTGTACAGCATTTACACTCACACAGAGTATCCATTAGAGCCTAAACAAAGAGCTCAGAGTCGAGCTAAATATAAACCCACAAATGAGGCCGTTTAGCCCGGGTAGGCTGCTAGGCCGAGGCTGCGCTCATCGATCCCCTGAACTCATCACACAGCGGCGGGGGCAGAGATGATTCCCGGGGCTGTCGACGCCAACACGCACCTCGGTGAACACACACTCCCAACACTACACGGACAGACTCTGTGAGGCTGGCAATTACTGCTTTGTGTGTTTTTTCCCTTTCTGATGTCCTTCCCGTGTCTCTCTCTCCCTCTCATTGGGTTTCATCTCCCGGTCATTATCCAGTGCGGCGGCGTTTCATCGCCTCCCCGATCACATTGATCCGGTGCCCCGCTCGGCACTGACGCGCCTCTGAAGACACAGCGACACTCAAATTGCCTGGCGCTCAATTAAAAACTGGGATTGCTATCGACAGCCTCTGTTTGATATGCACGTGTGTGTGTCAGTTCAAACATGCACAATAGAGCAGGTCAATCTGAAGGTTATGATGAACTCTTTGTCCAGCCTCGTCTCCTATATTAATCATATTTACATCAGATGGATAGGAAATCTAATGTAGCATGTTAAAAGAAAACGAAATTTTATAGACCATTGGTTTTATTTCTTTAGGCAATCCTATCGGCTTTGACGACAACGTTTTCGGTTTTTTTTAACGGAAATGCTCGTTTTTACTTTGCCACTTCTTTGCTGGTTTTTATTCTATTGCTGCTAAGCCACTGTCAATGAAAGTCAACACTTCCTCCTGTGCAGATGTTCCATATTCAAAGCCCTCCGGTGGCTCAAGCGGCATAATCCCTCCCTTTCCTGGCACACCTGTGCAGGAGGTGTTAACTTTCATTGGCAGCAGCTAAACACCGATCGCAAGGGAGAAGTGATTAAAAGTGAAGTGAAATCTTACAGATAATGTTCTGGTAGAGGGTCACCCAACGCAGCTCATTATTTTTCGGTAGCCCCACCTTCTTAGCCTCATTACCGCCGGCTTTGAGCGCGTCATCGTCGACCTTTTCCCCAAGCACATATCGACGTAAAGCTCGAGGCCAGAGTGCACGTGTTTGGTCTCGTGCTTCCGTCTTTGCAAGTACCTATTTGAGTTTCGGACCTTTCTTTAAGCGGATGTTTGAGGATTTAGACTTGGCTTAAAGATTCAGGTTAGAAGGTGGCCACGCAAAGAACCCTGAACTTCCTGCTCTGAATGCAGGTCTCTCAGTTCTTGTCAAAGACTGATCCTCTCCGCGCTGATGTGGAGGGGTTACATTTGTTTTACTTGACCAAGCTCCTGCGATCCTTTGGGGAGAATGATCCAGTGATGTCTAGTCTTCTGGTTAACATCCAATTACGTAGCTCATTTACATAACAGAGGAGCAGAGTGCCTTATCACAGCAGAGCAGTGCTCTGCATGACATTAGCCCGCTAGATTCAGCCTGAGCTCCGATTACCTCAACGTTTCTCCTATATACCTGTAGGTAGATAGTGATGGGGAGATCATCGGGGATTCATTAGCTTACCGTCATAATTAATGTTGCATCGAGCTGGCAAACAGGGCCCCTCGGGGAAGGGGAAGGCGTCGGGTTGGGAATTGTAGGACGGCGTTCACAATCGCACCGTGTCAGATAGTGTTACGCATTGATTAGTGCTATGAGCCCTGTTAGAGCTATTAGGTATCACACCTGATTTAATCAGCACGGCTGCTGGGAGAGGTATGTACTGTTCAGGCCAACAAGTGGGGGAAGAGGAGAGGGGAAAGAAATGTTGCTCCACTTTGGGCAACAAGTTCATTTCTACTAAATATAAACTGAGCCATTGGCGGGTCAAATGATGATCACTTCATACAGCGGTGAATTAATGTCATGGCTTTCGTTTGGTAGGAATCTCTAGCTACCAGGTTTCAGTTTTTTTTTTAATCAGGTTTAAAACATTTCTTTGCATGGTCTTATGCTGTTGTTAAGGTCAGCTGAGTCCAACTATAGCACGGTGTGAAATGCATGCCTGCAAAACCCGACCAACACAGCGCCGGTTTGTGCTGGTTCTGCACGTTTTTTTACACCATTTTAAAAGTACAATGGCTGCTTGTGCTGAACTGAAACCACATTCAATTGAATTTGTATAAATGGTCAATCTATGTTTGAATCTAATCCGTGGAGAAATCCTTCACCTTGCACATAGCGAGACGATTCATTAGGAATATTTAAAAAAATGTTGTTGTTACATGCCTGCACTGTCAAACGCTGCACACTCACTATCTGAATCGACCCGTGTTCCCGGATCAGTCCTGTTCCCAGAAAAACAGAGCAGGGCGTGCCGGAGTGTCAGCGGTGATAGAGGCTGCAGATCAGTCAGCTTCCCTCCGCAACAGCTTCGCTGGTCTGCTTACTGCTACGCAGACACTGCTGCTGAGGATTTGTGAGTGCAGGAATGTGGCTTGTCATGTCGACCGTGCCTCAACCAATCAATTATTCAGGACAAACAGCCTTGTGTGGCGGCAGTATGCTGGATAGATGGACAGGCGGATGCAGAGAGGCTGATGCTTTAACTAAGAGCATCAGCCCCGGCGAGCAGAGACACATAGAAATGAGATATTTACCCGGGGGGGTATGGATGTTAGTTATAGAAGACGGACCAAACCCACTCCAATAAAACAGACGGGCAGCCAGACAATTAAAGAGAGCAGAGAGGCGGCAGAGAACATTGCTCTGCGTCTGACCTATTTAGAAAATGAGGGGCCATAAACACAGCAGAGCTGAACTCACTCTGCAGCAGACAGCCAGGGCTAAAACAGAGCTAACCACCCCAACCCTGTAAAAACACTAATCAAAGCCTGCACGGTTCAGAATAGCTTTTCAAGTGGGGCAGCCTGTTTCGCAATGCGTTTCGCATTTTGCTCTGAAGTCCTTCTCGTCACCGCCTGTTTTTTACTCCGTCCTAAATAAATCATCAAAAATCCAGCCGCACTGAACGAATACACTCAACTCGCACGCTAGTGTACAGTATGTACTCATTCCTTTGACTGGAATCATTACCAGGAAATACCGTAAGAAGTCAAAGCAGTTAGAAATGAACACAGATTCAAACAAAGCACACCGGGATTCAAGACACAACATCTCTGAATGTTTCTGGAAACTGCACTGTCAATAGGGAGTATGGGCATTGGTCTGCTGCTCCAGGAGTTCATGCAGCACTCTATGGAGTGCCAAGGTGCTGTGCCATAATAATTCAGACTTTTCAAAGTCAAATCCTGGTTTGTTGACACTTAGTTTAATTTCTACCATTAAGTCACAGCCCTCGGAACATCAGCAGCAAAACCAAAAAAAGCAGTCGAAGGTTAAAAAACGAAATGATCGGACAAGAGCTGCAAATACCAATTGTTTCCATTATCGTTTTTTTCTTTATCTATCTGCAGATTATCTTCTTGATTCATCGATGAATCGTTTGGTCTGTAGCCATGAAGCAGCTTCATGTATCCGAGTCCAAAAAACCCAAAAGGTACACAATAATATAAGTAATAGTAGCAAATCCTCACAGTTTAAAAGCTGGAGATGTGTTGCGCTTGGCATTCAACGATTATCAAAATAGCTATTTTTCTGTCGACTGGCCAAAAGGCCCATGTAACAGCAGGGTAAACACAGGTGTAGTTGATAAAACTTGCTATGGTCCCGGGCTATTTAGTATGTCACAGCCATTCCAGTGAGCCAGCATGCACAATACCAGGGCGCTGGCCCACCTAAATGGAACACGGCCATAGTTCATGTTATACATAACACCTGTGTTTACCCTGCAATCACATGTCATAAGGGCTGCTGTGAAATGGGCTTATTGTTTCAGCTCTGAATAAATGTTACAATTTAGTCAAACTTATCCATAGACTGTACTTAAGAAGTGGGCGTAGTCATCGTGGCGTCACCC
Organism: Anarhichas minor; assembly: GCF_050575085.1. NCBI lineage: Eukaryota > Metazoa > Chordata > Actinopteri > Perciformes > Anarhichadidae > Anarhichas > Anarhichas minor. The sequence continues at coordinate 376,127 of NW_027466542.1, read as the reverse complement.
ATCTTGGAATGCGGCCGTCACCGTTGTTTTTATTCACAACCGATTGACGGAAGTTACCATATCTGGAATGCGGAGGGGAGACGTAGGGGTGCCGGATACGGCTTTGGTAGTAGCAGCAACCTGTCAATCACAGTAAGCCCGCCCTAAAATATCCTCCGCTTTATGGTCTATTTGACTCTAAATGGGACCATAATTTACTAAATGAACATCATGCTGTATAGAAGAAGACTTGAGACCATAAATTCATGTTTAAAATGTTGACTGAGGGAATCATTTAAGTGAGAAGTAGGGTCATTTTCTCATAGACTTCTATACAGTCCGACTTCTTTTTACATCCGGAGGAGTCGCCACCATGATGGTCAGTAGAGAGAATGCAAGTATAAGACATTTCCGCATCGGCTTCACTCGTCAGAACCGGAGGTTGCCGTCTGACCTTATCTAAGAGAGAAACCAATGGTGAAGTGTAATGGGTAATTATTGTCTAAACTGTCGGTATGAACACTTTGTTATTATAGATAAGATGACCAAAGCTACTAAAACATGACCAAAGTTGTAATGAATGGGAATCATCTTTTAGACAAAACTAAACCAAGGACCTAAGTGGATCCTAAAGGGAAATCCTCAACAACGACACATTAACACTGGCAGTTCACTTCAGTATTTTTGTAATATGAATTTTTTTTCCTTACCAAACCGATGATGATAATGTGTGAGCAGGAGCAGACAGTATCTTTCAAAACCAACTTGCTACTGCCAGAAATTTTGTTGGAAGACTAACACACACACACACACACTGCATGACCTTAACCCAGTGAGGAGGAGGAGTACTTAGACCCGGTGGGTTTCATGCAGGGCTGGTATTTGTCTGGACTGGTGCTGGAGGATCAGTGTAGATCAGCTCAGCAGCAGGCACAGCTGCAGGTTATCAGCTGACCAGCAGCCTGGTGAACAGGCCTGCAGGCAGTGAGGCTATGGAACAATGCTCTATAGTTGTAGTTTGTATACGAGAAGTATTGTTCTGCACCTCTGAGATTTCTGTCATTTCTCCCTGCTGTGAGCATCTCAGATTAAAATCAAGGCTAGCATGTCAAAACCTGGACAAATAAAACCAAAACTTTCTTCATGATTAGATACCAGTGTTTTCTGCTGAATCAACCCTTCCAAGTGTTGCACTAACAGAATTGCAAAGTACAGTGTATGTGCTTTGAGCTCCCCATCCTCTGTTGTGCACTACATTGAGGAATAATAAAGTCTGTCAAGACCACAAACAAAGATGTAGAGTCAGTGTGTGGTGGTTTTGCAAATGTGTCAAGGTGATTGTGATGCAGATGGGATTTCCACGGCCAGCCCCGATGGGACAACCACAGACAGTGTGGACACTAGGAACTGACTTGCAAACTTTTGAGTTGCACTTTTCATTTCATTTGTACATTATACATCAAACCACAACTCAAGTTCATGTTACACAACAACTTTGTAGTCAGATCAAGCTAGCGAACAACACCAACACGCGTCATAGCAACTGAACCAGACACTCGATACCAATACTGTGCTCACACAAAATACTGTCTGAGCAGAGCAGCTCACACTGGTGGACACATGACGAAGACCATCATGAAGCTTTACAGCCAAAAACTTACGCTTTTGTTCCGTTAATGTGGATTTCATAAAAAGGCACAGTGCTATTGATTACAATCCAACTGCCAAGTCAGCATGAAGATCCAAACAGAGAACCCAAACATCCTCATGATGTCTCTGTGTGTGTGTGTGTGTGTGTGTGTGTGTGTGTGTGTGTGTGTGTGTGTGTGTGTGGGAAGCACTCACCTGAAGCAGCAGCTGCTGCAGGAGGCTGAGCACCCACATCGGCCTGTGGTCCCCCAGGGGTCCGTGGTACAGGCCTGGACCAGGATTTAGCCACAGGAGGGCCGACCCTCACCGCCCCGAAGTACTCCACAAAGGTCCCCGGAAAGTCTCCCTTCTCCTTGGTCCTCTCGTTGGTGCCGTGCAGCCAGCCTTTGGGGCTCCGCTCGTCCCCGTCCTGGTAGTCCAGCCCCGGCCGAGCCATCAGCGAGGCCTTGGGGACGGTGAGCAGGTCGCCCGTCTGGAGGCTGATGTCATCGCCGCGCTCCCGCTTGTACTCAAAGAGCGCCCGGTACTGGAAACTGTCAGATGCCATGGCAGCGGGAGTTCATAGGGCGGTTCTAAAGCCAAAAATACAGATTTTGCCTGAGATTTGCTGTGTTAAAAGTGAAGTCAACGTCTTGAAAAATACCAAACGGAAACTCTGTTAGTTAAAAATCCCTGAGGTGAAACCGGAACTCAACCTAAACGTGGGAAACCTGTGATGGCGCCTGAGATTTGCTGTGTCATGCTGACTTGGATGATACGGTGGAAATGATAAAAAATCTGATCCCTGAGGTGGAATTTGACACCCTTCTAAGTCCTACAACCCCATGAAGAGCAGGTCCAACTTTCGAAATCCAAAAATGTAAGTCCTTTAAGTGCAAATGAAACTGAATTGAACAGTCAACTTTTGCTTTAATAAAAAATCCACAGTATGAATCCACCCTCAAAGTTCTCCAGTCGGAGGCCTCCAAATGGACAGGAAGACTACCCAGCCACCACTCTGTGCCTGCACTGGAAAACGAAAAAAAAAGAAGAGTGGGTAGATTGAGGGGGGGCTCGATGGTAGCACAGTTTTCTAGGACGGAGCGACCTCCAGACGATCCCCCAAAGCTTCTGCCGGGATCTTCCAATGTTAATGAGAAAGTGTGCAGAGCCTAGACAGGGTCTACTGTCAGCCCAGAGACCCACACACTTATACACACTCACACATGTACACACACCTGAGGAAATCCACTGCAGTGCAGGATTTGGCTTCTTATTGGGAGCGTCCCGGTGTGCACTCTTCTGTATGCAATCCTGCTGCTTCGCCTTTCTTGTCTGTGCAGCCTCCTGGAGCAGACAGACGCACCTGCAAACTTAAGATGAAGTTCTGAGGGTTAACATCACACTTCTATTCAGCTATAAGGATTTAAATGCAACAACATAGAGATATAGCTCAGGCCTGAGAATCCTTTGGAATGTCAGATATCAATTTAGTGCACAACATGACTAAAGCTTCAATTTAAGTAGATCAAATTGAGAATGTTACTGTAGTGGAAACATCGCCTGGCTGACAGAAAGACGCCGATACGATCAGTTACAACAAAGCGTGACTAGGCGAATATGAACTTCAGCCAGACCGCGTGCCCGACTGAGCGCGCCCTGCGCCAGTCTGCCCCGCTGTCTGCCGCCCGCTAAACACAACAGCAAACTCACCCGCTCAAACTGCACGGACGAGCTCCGCGTGCTCCGCCGACGCCTCGGTGCGCGAACCGATCCGCTTCGACACAACCCGAACCCCGCCGAGCGAGCCCAGACATCCGCGAGGCGCGTCAGGATAACTGGATCGCGTGGCTGCTCCGAGGCAGACAGGCAGCCTGCTGTAGTGAGCGGCAGTGTGCTGATGTCAGTAAACCCCTCCCCCTGCCGTCTGCGAATTATGCCAGCCAGCGGTGGAGACGGGACGGGTCGGTGTGGCGCACCCGCCGCTGCTGAGCTGCAGCAAAACTCCGCGTGACCCGGTTATGGTGTCCTTAGGCTCTGCTGCGTTTGTGTTTTCTTTGGTGTTGATATGTTCCATAGGCACGAGGATAAGTGAAAGGATTGGATGCAGAGAACTGATGAATTATAACAACTGGAGTGACCGGGGAGAAGAGTCGCTGCATGGATTCCCGGTCGCATTTTAGTAAAGTAATACATCATTTAAATAATTAAAAAAAATAGAACATGCAGGGATGAGACTTGAGGTTGCGGGTAATGGGAGAAGAGCGCAGGCTTGGTTGCTGTTGTCTAGTGCGCACATGACGCAGCAGCAGACAGCGGTAGACTGCTGCGTCATCAGGTGCGCACGTTTTCCGTCTGAGCTGCAGAGAACATTTAGGGACAACGTGCTCAGCGCAGGAAGAAGAGGGCTGCAAGCCTTAACTTGTATCTGACTTTTTAAGGCTGAATGACAAAACCAAAAGAGAAAATGTATTTGTTTATTTATACTCAAGAAAAGGCAACTGAATAAGAGCTGGGATAGATGGCAGATTTGTCTTTATTGTATTCTAATCTGCCAAATAACTTTATTTACCGTCTTCCCTTTTTTGTGATTATTCTGAAACTATATGCTTGAATGAAAGTATTGATCTCATCTTGGTTATTAACATATGCTGCCCATTTCTAATTTATTTATTTATTTTGTAACTCAGTACATATGACAAATTATATTTTAAACATATTTTTAAAAAACTACAGTGTATTTGAGGTTTACAGGGACATACGCGGCTTAAATGCACTAAACTAAATAAAAATAACCATGGGAGCGCCTTGGTACAGTGCATGCCATAAAACCGTAACATAAAACCGTAACATAAAACCGTAACGTAAAACCGTAACGTTCGATGGATCTTTGTTGCTTGTCATATTCCTCTTCCTCCAGTATCCCTTTACGCCGTCATCAGACTAGTAAAGGTGAAAAATGCCAGAAAAAGTCATTCTTACAATGAACCCTGATGATGTAGGGCTTTTGAGTGGCTACAATATACCTTTCAGTGTCAACATATTTGTATATCTTCTCTAAACATAACCTGGTTTATATGAAATCTATTTTTTAGAGCGGCCCTGTTTTGATTCCCTTTTTTTTAATTTTTTTTTAAAAATCGACCTGTGTGTTTTGAGAAGGACATGAACATAAGTAAAGATGCTATTTTCATCTCCTAGCGAGGCATGCATGATTAAACTCTTGATGTTATGAAGGACGTGAGCGTTACCCCAGAATAAAAAGAATTAAACCCACAGCATAAATCATTATCGGGCAACTGTGCGTGAAAAGACAAAAGCAAAAAATAACCTATATGAGGATTGATCTGGAGCTTGCCTGAGGTCTGTTTTTATATTTGCTGATACCCACAAAGCACAAGAGAGATACTTCCCGGATAAGAGAGGCACTCAAACTGAAGTGCTCTTTAAGTCTTGTAGTTCAGGACGGCATCAAATGACAGCAATAACAAATAGCTCCAAAGCTACCTACTCGCTATGTCTCCTCTCTACATCTCTATTTCTGCGCCAGTCCAATACAGAAGATACAAGATGTAAATCAGAAGGTGTATTCTTTTATCCTTTGATGGAGCCGGTCGAGCAGTCTCCCCTTCTCTCAGTCTGTTCGATATGTCCATGGGCCTGTCTTTGTGTCGGGCGCACTGAGATTATTGTGGAGACAGTGAACATGATAATGTTTCACCCATAATCAAAGTGTGCCTCTGGTGTTTTCAGATAAAAATAGCAATAACATGTTCTTATATGATCATTTGCAAAACTGAGGTCAAATGTTTAACCACCTCGCGGTTGTTTGCCTCTGCCAACCAGTCATGTTGCAGTACATATCCATGTCTGTCCAAAATGTCAGAGGAATGATCAACAGATTTTAATACTGATGAAAATGTTCAAAACAAAACTTGCAGAGCAGGGGAGTCAAAAAATGTGTAACAAAAAATTCAAGAGAAACCAGAACGGGTAACACACAAAAAACAGAATAAGGAATTTAGACAAAAAGCACGAGGGCTACATACATGATAGCAGGGAACATATCGGGAAGCAGGACAGGACAGGACAGGTAGCATAACAGACGAACAAACACTGAGACAGGGGACACACATGGTTTAAATGCACTGGCGAGGTGCAGGTGATTAGACACAGGAGGATTCAATCAGGGGAGGGGCAGACAATCACACAGGTGGGAAAACAAACAAAGGCATTGACGTAGACACAGGACACAGAGGCAGGGAAATTCAAAATAAAACAGGAAACAACCTAAACAAAACCCAAGACCGTGACAGAATTTGCGTGAGAGTGATATTAAACACACTCTCAGAAAAAGAGGAGAGTGGATAGAATGTAAGAACCATGTTGACCGGACATTCTGCGTCTTTGTTCGGTCAGAAAATACATTTACAGTGTACATTTTTCTGATTTGCTCACATTGTGGTAAAGCTGCACCAAAGAAAGTCTTGTTGCAGTAGTGACTGCACACTTTCTGTTCTCATGAATGTACAGACAAAAACAAATCAACTGGATTACTTTTGCAATGCAGAAAACCTGCTTCAATCTTGTGTTTAATCTTGTGCATTAAATGCCCAATGACTGTCATGACAGCTTCGTCCACTCCTCCTCATCGCCTCATGGTAAAAGGATCTCTCGGGCCATGTACGCAAATGCACAGCGACAGGAATCTATAAAGCCCTCGCCGAGACACAGAGAAGACATAATCAGGATATTACAGGCGTTTAGTCGTGCCTGTGTCTCGGTGTCAGACAGAGATTGCTTCCTCTGTGTCTCTCGAGCGCACGTCTTCGTCTTTGTCATATATCTCTCTCGGCAACCGGTGAATCAGACACAAGACAATGTTTATGAGAGGAGAGTGTGACTTCCCAGAGGAGATGGAGGCTAGTTGTCCCAGAATAAATGTGTCAGGTTATACAGGCCTCATCTCCCTCTATCGCACTGGGAGTGTGCAATTACTCATACATGCAAACAGTCGGTGCTCGTGTAGTCCGTGTAGACACTTCCCATGGAAGCATGAGTGAATGTTTGCTGGAGGCTGTCGGGAAAACCCTTTATATTACCTGAGTTATGAAAAGGTCCAGGATAAGGTTGGATACTGTAAACGGGGAATGCTTAAGAATACATAACTACTTTTCCTGGAAAAATACAGAAGGGTCATTACATCATTGAGCCAGACCTTTTTTTATTGGATTTCACATATATTTCAACACAACTAAATAGACAATAATAATGATTGTAATAGACAATAGACAATGAGTCATCAAAGGAAAAGAAACATTTCACATATTAACAAAAAATTGTCTGAAGAAAAAAACAATAAAACATTAACACATAGCAATTTGAAATTGACTGGGAACCTGGATGTCCTAAAGACACTATAATAAAGGTCTCTACATTTTTTCAAATTCTCCTGCTTTTTCATTTAAGTCAGTCTCTCCAATACAATACAAGATGCCATCTCCTTCACATACATGTGTTGAATGTTTATACATTTTTTCCAAGATAAAGCTATCATGCTCCTGGCCAAAGATCACGGCAGACTTTGGTGCCAGTTCTATTAAACTGGCGGGCGGGCATGGTGAGTCCTGCTGTAACGCATCATATCTGCGTAGTTTCACCTTTGACATATAGAGCTCTGGTAGCGGTAGCGACCTGTCAATCACAAGGTAGCCCGCCCGAAAGCATCCTCCGCTTTATGGTCTATTTGACTCAAAATGGGACCAGAATTTACTAAATGAACATCATGCTGTATTGAAGAAGACTTGAAACTAGTGATAGAGACCATAAACTCATGTTTACAATGTTTACAGAGGTAATTAATCAAGTGATTAATATATATATTGTTATATATATATACTATATTATTAGTATATGTGTGTCAATTAAATACTGAGGTTATTGACATTATTCTCCACCACACCTTGGATTCCTCTTGTGATTGGCAACACAACTCCTTCTTGGATGTTTTGTTTGCCTCTCACCCTAATTAGCTATAGGTCGAAACTAAAGCACAGTCTGCAGCGGGATCAAACCATTCATTGCCATGGCAACTTGACATGGTCAGAGTTCACTCGCATGACCTCACTGTCTGTGTGTATGTGCGACAGCGGCACTTCTGAGGGGCCTCGTCCACCTAGCCGTGTTGTGATCCCATCTGCATGGGGATGTGTTTCTCACGTGAGCGCACGTTGTGACCTCTCCATGGCACGTGTTTAGCAGCTATAACTAGATGCCTTCCCAGACGCATGAATGGCCTGCGGATCCACACACACACACACACACACACACACACACACACATACTCACCTCATGTCTACAACCCTTCTCCGTGCAGTGTGTGAGGATATGCTCCAGTGAGCAGCAGGGTCAAGAGCTCATTGGTGGCCCAGGAGCGTTTCCCGCACCACGGGCTTGCTCGGCATGACGCTCCTCTGCCATGCCTGGAGAAACCGGCCAGATAAGACCTCGTTATGTTGTCAATTCAATTACTCCCCATACCGCTGCAGGGAACTTTCGTTTTTTTTCTCATCAAAGTCAAACTCGAATTTGCGTTTTGATGTAAAGATAGGGAAACACATGGTCTGATGACAAACCTCTGGCCAAATTTGGTCCCAATTTGAGACGAGCGGCAGGAGGATTACGGAGTTTTAATCTGCGGGATTGTGTGTAAATTTAGCTGAAGGCCATGAGTGCAGACAGTCCACCTATATAGCAGGTTTATTTGCGGACGCACAAACATGTTTTATACAGTTTGCACACATCATTGAAGGGTGATGCGGGTTACTACAACAGGAGCCATATATGTGTAGTAGGCCATTGTTATAATAACGCTGTGACAGGGTAAGAAACAGCAGCAGTCAGACAGGTTGGAAACAAACAAACAGTTTGTAGGTGCATTTCCATCCACTTGTTTTAATGCACATTTTCAATATGAAGCAAAAAAAATGTATTATTCTATTATTATTAGCCTGAAACACTCACTAGAGCGCCAACTGTGGATTAATACGCTGCTAAAAAAAGTCCCCAAACAAATACACGGTTTCCTCCTGTTTGAGTAAAGTTTATTAAAAGCTACAGTAGTGTATACTGTATATAGTTACTCAGGGTGTTTTTTTATGGAGGACCTTTGTTGGATTTTTATAGAAACGTAGAGAAACAACAACCGACATCTGCTCAAAGCTGGAGTCCTGAGAGCATCGACGTCGGCGCTCATCATGCATAGCCTTCACTTCATGTGATTTATGTCTGTAACATGAGATTAGACTGGCAGGCATATGTCTCTTCATGCCATTGCTGCTTCCTGGTGATCCACTTACAACATGATTGAAGTATCGGGAAGCGCAAGGATGTATAGCTCCATCGTCACTAGAGACTTCACAAACTCTCAAACTGGAGGAAAAATGATTTCCCCCCCACGTATGGATATACACGTTTGATATTTCATTTAAATATGCAGAGGTTATGCTATGTACCCAGAGGTGTGAAGCGTTCGCCACACCTGGTCGACGACGCTGGATCTCAATTTTTGAAGGAGAAGCCGCAGCCTCTGGAGGACATCAGCCCTGCCAGGAGCGTTCAAGTGGAAAAAAACGAGTGGCAAGTGCTGCTTGAAATTGGCACAGGCTCCCGACAGCATCTGAATTTCCCTCCCTCCTTAAAGGCCTTCAACATCCACTCCCTGGCTCATCAAATGCCAAACAGCAGCGTGAAGGAATCATGCCGAGTGTGAACCTCTTCTGATTCACCGCGGACGGGGAAAACAGGAGAGCAGAAGGTGGGCAAGAGGAGGGAAGAACAGCGAGATGGAGAGCTGGAGGAAGGTGATGAGAGGATGGAGAGGATTGAAGGAGAAGAGAGAGTGGGAGAGCTTCTTTTTTTATCTCTTCTAAACTAAACTTGTGTTGACTTTTTTCATTGTTGCACCATCGCCAGGCATTAAACTCACAATATAAAACATCTTCATATACATTATATAGCCAAACGCTGCAAATACCTGCTGAAAAATTTGTCAATGGAGTCACTTCACAAAAACCTACGACCATCATCTTTAATTGGCAAAATGAGATGAGATATCGCAAGCTCCACGGAATAAAAACCTAAAAACATAACAAATAGGCTACTGGATGGATACAACATGAGCAAAATAAGAATCAACAAGAGAAGTTGTTGGGAAAAAATCGAATGACTAATTTCTCCTTAAGTCTAAGGCTAATTCCTCCGTATAGCTGAGGGACTTACCTAAGGATGTTGCCCAGAGTCCCTAAAACGATTCATTAGTTGAGGGGAAATGTTGAGACATTTACTGCATTAACGGAGATTTTACAACGGAAGAATTCTCGTTTCCACAGAGACATTGTTTCACTTGCAATTGCGCTTGTTCTACCTGTTATGGGCTCACCTGTCAAGATCCTCTCACAAAGTTGCCCTATATACAGGAACTTAATCCCGGTGTTCAGCAGACGGGTAAGGGCGTTTGAAACTCTGCGAATGGCGCGACACACCGGTGACCTGTGGATATGAAACACCTCGCATATTACTGACGGAGAGATCCCGTAGCATGAAGCATTAACTGCAAAGGGACTGGGGGAGCACGCGATTTATTTTTAAGGAAACCCTTAACTCAGACTTAAAATAAACTTAAAATTCCTAACTTAAGGTGTTTTGTGCAACCGACCCTTGCAGGTACTTCATGATGCTTAATGTTGTATATGCATCAAAAATAAAACATTAGAAGAGTTGTGTATTATCCTCTGCCTTGTGCCATCGTGTGTGTTTGTAGGTTGTGTGGATGACACAGACCAGACTGTGTGACAGAATGATGACACTCTTCCGCGGGTGTAAAAAAAAAAGGACAAGGAGGGTGTTGTAGTGCTGTTTGTTTCACTACAGCAAAGAAAACATCGATCTATGATTAGACACCAACACATTCAGGAGGCGTGAAAAGTGGGATGATGTCCACGTTGCTTAACAGAAGCACACACTGAGTGTATTTAAGTCCTTTAATGTGAAGGACTCACAGTGAGTCGTAACTATCTGAACACTTGGAAAATACCACTTGAAAAAAAAAATCATATTTCACACAGACACACACATAAACCGGCATAAACTGTCTCATCCTTCAAATGTGAGCAAAGGAATACAGACTTTGTGGATTTCTTTTGATTTCTTTAGTCTTGTGAGGCCAACTGGGACCGAGTCAGAGCCTGAATCAGGATGCAGCACGCATGTCCAGTCCTAATCCTATAAACAGTGCAGAATTATCTTTTTTCGGTGTCCAGCATACACTGTATTTAAACTGACTATCACTCTCTGCAAAGACCCTGAAACGCAAAGGATGACGGGAGGGATGGATGGATGGATCAGAGGGATGAAGGACAAACAGGACAGATTTGTCTGAAAATCCTGCCTGTGGCCTCCAGCTGATTGTGTTACAGACTGCTTAAACAAACAAGAGAAACCTAGCTGTTATAAAACTGTTAGGATACTGGGGCTGGAAATACAAAAACTACCAGACTTCTGCCTCAGCATCACTTCAAATCCCTGTTTATGTTGTACTGTCACAAAGTTACAAAACAAACTGTTACAACTATGCTTTGAAAACACAGACAACAGCATAAAAATATGCATTCAGACTCAGTGTAGCAGTGTGTGTATTGCTAGTTTTGTTAGCTGTTAGCGGTTAGCTAAACGCACTGTATAAAACAATAACAGTGAGTCGCAGAGAGGTACGGAGCAGTGTGTCTCCAGTGACTGTAGTAGTAATTATGACTGGGGCAAAGGAGGAAGTCAGTTGGCGAAGCATAAAGAGCGACAAAGTCCACCTGGAGAGGCGGTCGAGGGCGATGGATGGATCAAACAAACACATGCCTGTCACACGCATGAAACCAAAAGCAAAAACAGTGACTTATCTGACCATGTTTTTGTATTTGGGCGACCCCTCTCCACATATTTTTCTGTCATTTTCATGGTTTAAACTAGGCTCGTGAGTTCCAGTATAGGCAGATCTTGTTTCCAGACAGCATGCGTAGCAGATTACAATTCATTACAATCATTTGGCAGTTGCTGTGAACGTGACACACAGATGGTGCGGTGATTTGGCATCAGGTTAGACGCCTCGATCAACGGTTGCATCATCATTATCATCCAATTAAACATTAGGGAGACTCCAAAAGGTACCGGCATGAGATCTGTACATTATTACCACGTTGGCTGATGTATTATTCATTACCTCTGTTTTTATTTCCTTCATCGCTTCTTTCCTTCTTTCTTTCTGTTCTCCTTTACTTTCCCTCTTTTCTCCATTCTCTCCTTTTTTCACGTTTTAATTCGGTTTTTCCTTCACACTTTACTTCCTACTGCTTTCCCTCCTCTCTTCTGTCATCCTTCTCTCCTCGTTTCTATTCTGTCCGTCCCTCTACTTATTTCTTTTTTCTCTTTCCCTGCACCTTTACTTCCTCCTTTCTTTCTTTATTTCCTTCCTTTCTCTCTGTCTGTCTTTTTTCTTTCTTCCTGCGTAATGTTTTTCAAATATTACACTTTTTCAGTTTAATGATGATCATTTCTCTACCAGCCTCCTGTGTTCTCTTAATCAGTGTTTAAAGCAAAACACACACACACACACACACACACACACACACACACACACACACACACACACACACACACACACACACACACACACACACACACACACACACACACACACACACACACACACACACTTTCTCTCTCACTGCTTCTCCCTCTGCACAGATCTGTCAGAGTGGTTGACCTTAATTTCTTTTTCTCAGAGAAGTGTAAACATGAGGAGGGCGCATTGATGTCTGGAATAGTATACAGTAATGGCAGAGGATATTTTACATTCCTGCTTCATACGTAGCAGAGTAAACACTCTGTGCATATGGAACAGAAAGATAACAGGGATGCACTTAGAGAAAAGCAGCCGAGCTGACGCTCTTATCTCTACGCAAAGTGACGGGAAAAGGCTCGAGGCAACTTTAAAAGTGTTTGGGGGCTGAAAGCAGAGAGGCGTGTATAGCATGTAATTAGTGTAAGGAAAACACATTTGGTATGTACACACCATCCATATTTCACAGTATTCTCTCCTTTTGATAGCAGCACTCCTCACTTGAAATATTAAATGAATTAGCTGTGAAACTGTAAGATCTCTCTTTATACGAGTTTCCCCCCCGCGGTTGTAATCTGACAAGCGAAACCACATGAGGTTCATTAAAACGTTATGGGCGATAGAGCTGTTTGCTGCATCCCCATTCTATAGATTCAGCTTCACGTTGGCAGCAGGCACAGAGTCTGTGTTGCTGTGAGCATTATCAGAGCACTAGAGGGATGAGTGTTATCCCCACAAAGCCTGCTCCCGCTGCAGCTCCACGCAGTGGTGGAAAGTACACCCAAGAAAGTACCTTTACCCAGTTAGTAAACTTTTGAGGTACTTGCATTTTACTTCTATTTTATGCTACAATAAACTTCTACTGCACTATATTTCTTCTTTTAAAACATGAAGCAGGCCTGGTGCAGGGTTCTACTTTATAAGGAACCCTAGGTCATTTAGAGAATGCAGAGAAGACTCACACAACACATTGATTTTGGACCACTCTGCAAAACCCCAAATTTTGTTCTGTGACATTTTTTTGGCTTGTCCGCAGCAAAGCGGAGGCCAGCCCTATAAAGGGGAAAGTCTGTCACTAAGTGAGTTAGTGATGCTGCGTTCCAGACAACTCGGAGGTCGTAATTTTCCCAGTTGACACTTCCTGACCTTTCAGGAGCGTTTCAGGTGAACGACGGCAAACTCTCAGCAGTGCAGCCTCCACATTTTTCTGCCATTTTTAACATTTTACTGAAAAAGAAAACTTTCAGAGATGGTTTACGGTAACCAGCAACCTATTAACATGTTGACGAAATATTGACATCAATTTACATGCAGAACAGGTTTTATTTAATATATTATCTGAATTAAATACAGGCAAATATACTTTACATCGTCTTTCAGTTGGAGTCGGGGTAGATGTTCACAATGTCTGGAAAGGCTGCATTACATCATTGGTCAGTAAAGTTGTATTCCCCCCCCCCATTGGCTGTTACTCTATCAAAATGAAAAGGCGCCGCGATGTTTCAGCAGGTAACGTCTTCGACCAATCATCTGATTCACTTCCTCAATACGTATGCGGTTGCTGTGCAACAAGTCTGTTGCAAACGTTAGCTCAACACAAACCATGTACTGTACGCCACTCAATAGTTAATAGTGTGGTCTCAATGAACGAAAAACAACTGCCTACTCTCAAGTACTGCACTCATTTTCCTCCAAACTGCAAGTTAGTGCATTTAGTTGCATGAGATCGATGCAACCTAGGTCTAGTCCGTTACCAGTGTAAACCATTGCACTCCACTGTGCATTGGCAAGTGACTGAAATAAGACAAACACACTTGAGATGAGTGGTTATATTGTTGAATTCATTAAATTAAAGCAGTCCTAAATCATCTGACTCAAACATAGCTACACCATGTCATATCATATTCTACTTCAGTATACTTTAAGAAAACAATTATCATATATTTTTCTTAAACTAACCGTACATAAGCCAGTTGAATTTAGCTTCATCTCATCTGGTGAGTGGCATGTCTCTGTGGATGGTGATCCACCACTTTGATCCGGAGTGAAATAGCGTTACATAATGTTTTTGATGTTTGTCTAAAGTCAAGCCTGTATTACACATGCACGGATGCCCTTACCGATAAGTGCATGGGTTTTAGCTATGTTAGCTCTCTAGCTTTTAAGCGCGGGATCCACTCTACCTTTTCATGAGCCACATTGCTCATCCCGATGTGCAAGATCCTCAATCATATGCCTTTAGGAGCTCAGTGAGCCATCCCTACGGTTCCACAGACTTTCGGTTTTATTTTCCCCACTATGCATTGCTATTGCAAGAGCACCTCCTCCGTCGTAGTAGATGCAATGCACAAAGCTTCTTTATCTTTAGCAGGAACACGTTTGTAATTTGAGTGTACACTGTCAGAAGTTGTCCCTCCTGACGCCTGCAGGGTTTTTTGTCGTCTCGCTGCGGCGGAACAAAGTCAGAAATCTTTCCAAGCGTCTGCATTTTTAAGGAATTTTATGTCCTGCAGCTATTTAAGCATTAAGACTGTATTAAAGTTATACTGCATGTCGGAGAGTGGAGGGGAGGGGGTATCTGGAACTGTCATACATACAAGGAAGGAGAAAGGATGAAGTTATGGAACTCAGCTTGGCCTCCCTCATAATTTGCTTTCAGCTCCTTTTAGTAATGCTTCACTGCTTGTGTATTAAAATATAATTAAATATTAATCAAAAAAGGGTTGAGTTTGACTATTAAAGTGTCCGTCTCTCTGAAAAGGAGGAATATACACCTGACATGTGGAATATATGTTAAGTATACATTCTCCCTTGTCTTATTTCTCTCTCTCTCCCTTTTTCTTTCATCTTTTTTAAGAAGGTGGTGCACATACGACTACACACTCCTCTGGGTCCGGATATACGTGGTAACGTCTGTCATTGCGTCTGTTCCAAATGTCGAAGCTACGACCAAAAGATTCCTGCTCTATGCATGTTTTTATGTGGTTGGAATAACATAATTAACTTAAACTTGATGTTCCTTCCATGAATGGGTATAATATAATATAATATAATATAATACAAATACAAATATCATACATGAATGCATGCATGCATATACACATAATAATTTACATATGAACTATATATATATATATTTGTGAATACAGTCACACACGTGACACTTTGCTATGAATAGCCAAACGTATATAGACACCCTTGTACACAGGCCCCTTAATTACAATGAATGTAAATCTTAAAGATACTTCATACCATGATATTTCAGACAATAGTGGTCCTAGTGTGTCAACTGGTTTTCCTGAATTGGTGTGGAAGAACTCGACTGGTCTGCATAGAGCCCTGACCTCAACACCATTGGGATGAACTCGGTGTTGGACCTCACTAATGCTCTTGTGAATGGGACCACGTCCCTGCAGCAGGTTGCAAACATCTGGTGGAAAGACTGAATGCTATGCAGCATATCAATTCCCATCAAATGTTCAGCATTGGTTTATTGTTTGAGATTCCACATGGTTTTACGCTTTTGCATTAATCTTCATATACAGTGTTGTTTCGGGGGCTTAGAAGAGACGCGTGCCACTTCCCACGCAGCAGTATACTGTAGGCGAACTGATAAGAGAAATCCCATGCAACTATCAGAGTGCACGGGAGACAACCGCGGCGACTGCCACACACACTCAAAGTCTGGAAACAAAGCCAATGACAGCCCTTGCACAATCGCTCCATATCATCACCAGGAGTCCTAGTTATGTCGGCCAAGTTCACCATAACAAAACTTACATAATTATTAAATAAATCACCCATCAAATTTCCATTTTCAAATGACATCCTGGGTGGGGGATACTCTGATTGTCGCCGTCATTTTGGAAGCAATCAGTCTGATTGCTGCAAACATATAAATACTGTGGTGACAACCGTAATGCATAATCCTGCATGATGGATGCACTGGCGCTGCAAGAGGACTACTTAAATGGAAGTATTAAGAGGGAACGAGTGTGCAGGGACCACCTCGTTCCCTCGAGCGAGGTGCTTTTCACGCACCCACAAGGACAAGCGTACGCAAACTGTGTCCGAAAGAAATCCTTTGCTTGGCATTCCTCTCGGTAGTAAAGAACCACTGATCGGCAGGCTCATTTCTAGAAATCAACATTCATTAGGTGCCTTGCAATGACCATATATGGGGGAATGTGGGCGTGTCGAGAAAATATAAATCCGAATATTTTTTGTCGTACGAACATTTGTATGTACTCATTTAATGTGGATCCTACGCCTTCTTTAAAAAACACAATTTTTGGGATTTTATCCAGCCATATTTGGGAAATATTTTTCTCTGGTACATTATTTTTACCAAGAGTTAAAACTGCTTTTCACGCGCCACGAGCCTATTAATCTGAGGGAACGCTCTCATCACATAGTCATCTATCTGACTCAGTGTCAGGATGAAAGAGCTCTGGTTGGTGTGAATTCTCCCACGTTACGTCCTGTGAATTCTCCTCTTTGTCTCTTTCTCTTTCCCCTTGGCTCACGATGACTTTCCTCCCATCGCTCTCTCTCTCCCTCCTCTCATCCCTGAGGCTTTCTTCCCTCTGCTCTCTCTCTCTCTCTCTCTCTCTCTCTCTCTCTTCTACTTTCTCACTAACAAGGACAAAGACTTGTTCTGCCTGCATACGAGCTGTGTGCTGACATAAAGCCATGCTTATAGTTTCTATGAGTGCTTCATGGAGCGGGGAAGATGTACAGTCTCTGCTTACATATAAGCAGCGCAGCAGGAAACTGTGCTGTCCTGCAGAGAATCAGACTGGACAGATCGGACTCAGGCAGCAGCTGAAGGATGTTCTAGAAATCCTTTTGATTGGTGCACATGTCACTGGAAAATGAGTGTCGTTATGGTCCATAAAACTCAGAATGAATGCAGTCTGAGGAGGTCGAAACGTTCTGCATGCTATTGAAGCGTGTAATTTCCTTAATCTCCTGTTACATTATTTGCTGATATCTAAATAATTTGTCAGTGGCTTTCAAAATGACATACACAGTGTGAGAGTTCCTCTTCTCAAATGGTAACCAAGTCGCCAGATAATATTGTTGGCATTGTAGGCAGCTGCAAACCACTGGAAACATTTAATATCTGAACAAAAAACATGTTTCATATTAACGTTCCATGCCAGCCTTGTATTACGGTTGCAGAGACGCACAAAACCACGCGGTTGACATTTCAGAACAATTGGTGAGGTTTCATTTCTTGGTTATGGTTAAAAAAAAAGATCATGGTTTTGGGTTACAATGATAATGTAACAAAACAACGTAAGATAACGACCGAAACTACCGAAAATAAACAACGGCAACCCTTAGCGGTCTTTACATAACAAGCGTACAGTCAACTTTTACTTTTTGTTTCACAGGAGACACGAACAGCGGTCTCCTGGGTAAAATGGGTCTGTTGCTCTTTATACTTTACACGTCGCCTGACTGCCGGAGCACTTGCTTTGAGCGTCTAATATTTTTCCAGATGGGTTTTCATTGGAGTTGCCTGAAAGCTCGGTGCGTACAGATGCTGAAGGGCGCCTCGTGTGTCGGCATCACACACCGAGGGCTGTGACAATAGCATCGGTATTTGACATCCTTGGAATGAGGCCTGGCTGAAACGTCAAGCCCTCCACAAAACTCCTACTCTAGGGGCCATTTTCTGTTGCTCTTGGTTCCAGTGTGCACACCTACTGTGCTGCATATAATATTCTTCACAGCGGAGGAAAATACTGGAGGACACCAGCAAGCGCACTTTCTATGTGTTCCAGTTCTGTGGGGTCTGCAGCAGTAGATAGGTAGGTACAGTCTTTTGGGAGAGACGGACAGATTTATCACAGGTAACCCAGGGGAGGAGAAGGAGGCTAATATAGCACAGGTGCAGTGTCGCTGCTGTGCAGAGGCTGTCCTCATATTTCTCTGACTGTTGTCCTGTCTCTCTTTGTCCTCCACTACTCGCTCTGACTCTGACACCACACCCATCTGCTGCATTACTGCATCATTATCTCGTTGCTCATTCCACCACTCTCACATTCAGTCTTTTCATGCCGTCGGCTGCTGCAAACCTGGTGAACAAAGAAAGGGTCCTTTCTCATTGTGGACTATCTGAAAAGATCATTTTATCAACAAAGCTTGGGGTTGGATTTTCTCGCATTTTATTGCACATCAAGGCAGCCGGACAAAATGTCAGATAACATCCACAGCCGGAACTCAGCCTGTTCCATTTGCATTAGCTATAGCACCTCGAGAAGCACTCAAATCGCATTAGAGCGAAAGGAAATGAAATCAGACGCCACGTATTGATGTCCCCCCCCCCCCGAAGGAATTCATTGTGATCTATGGCAAACTCAGCACACGCAGTCATATACATTCTCATCTAAAATGAAGCAGTGCTACACAGGCTCATCAACGACTAAATGAAGTTATGTTCCAAATTGAGATGATTTGAAAAATTGAAAGGACACCAACGTTGTTATCAGGTTTACGAATCACCACATCAAGCTGAAATATATTAGGGTCATTTTCAAAGCAATGCTAATAACTTTCATCTTTAACTGTCAAAATGGTAATGCTTTTTTAGACTTGATACATTCTAATTTAGGGAATAAGAAGTTAAGATGTTATTGATTATCATGGGTAGAATTTATATGTGCAGCCGGGCAGGAAACAGGCTATAGAGGTAGGACTTTTTTATTTTTATTAAATGAATAAAACTAAATAAGAAATTTAAAGAATAATTACATTACAATACCTCAGATGATTAACATGAATTTTGCAAGTAATTGTGAAAATGCAAGTCCAGCTGTGCAACTTGTTAAGAGCGTGAAACACTTTTATAGTGCATTTAGTACACATGATGTAATATCAATACAAGCATAGAGATACACAGTATGTGTGAATTACATAGAGAACAGAATATTAAAATAGAATAACTATTAGATGTTAACATTATCTGAAATGTAACACAAGCATGCAGAGCTGCTGTACTCAGCTTCATGTGTTCCTGCATCACATCAACACTTGACAGGCACAATTTCAAAGCGAGGGGTTTCTGAGAAATTGAAGCTCATTGGTTGTTTCCTCGTTCTCTGGCAGCTGAATTCTCCGTCTTCTACCCATCAGATATCTTGAAACCAGATAAGAGACTGCAGAGTAACTGCGTGACGAGGAGCAGTGAGGCAGACACAGATGTGTCTTTGTTATTTTATTTTCCTATAAGAAGGCAGTGGATGGAGGATGGAGGTGATTGCACATACACCCGTGGGACTTGATCTTTTCCCTACATGTACTTTTTTTTATTAATATTTTCACTAATCTCTGACTCAAGCCAGAGCCTTTCAACATTTGACCCCCTTAATTTTGCTTTTAAAAGACAAAACACATATTTATAAGGATACATAAAATGCGGTTATTGCAACAAAGATATGTACTGAGAGAGACATTTTACATTTGAAAGTGAATGCTGTTTCTAAGTCACCTCAAACATATCATTGATATTTCTGTACTGCACTCTCTTGTAACATATCCAACTGGCCAAAAGCTCATATATCTGCAGGTAAGCAAAACTGATATAAATGTATCTGGCTTCAAGTTATAGAAATAAAACATTGGAAAACACAGATTCAACCTTTTAAAAAAATGTTTTATGTCATAAATGACTGTCTTGTTCTCGTTGTGTGGGATTGGAGGTAACAGTTGGAAAGTATCATGTTTACGTCTCGTAAGAGTTCATTTAAAATAATAAACAAACAGTTGCGTGATTGCATATTTAGTTGTGCAAAGGTGAAAATAATACTGTGCATGGTCAGTACAACAATATGTATATTTCATTTTAATTGAATTGCTTTAAAGGAGAAGTTTTGAATGACTTTGAGGCTTCCAGTTTACATTACGTAAATTATATATAATTCCAGCCTTAACCAACACTTCCATATTATTTAAATCCATGTTATTATATTGGAGTCCAAACAAAACCTGGGTTTCCTAGAATGAAGATCCTTCGATATTTAGATTAATTAAATTCACAAGTTGGACCCTCGCAACTAAAAACTTCAACGATATGAATGTGACATCAAACAAATTGAAAAACCTAAAGTGAACTACAAATAGACACTTCCTTTGTTTGCCGCCAGCTTGGCCTTTAGTCGGCTTCAGAACATCCACTATTCTGCAGAGCGTGACGGATAATTCAGCGTCAGATGCCGGTGGAACAAACAGGTGGAGCTCTCCACCACTTGCAGCTGCAGCGACCCGCCCACAGCAGGCCGAACCACTGATTCAGCAGCGTCTGCACTCCCCAATCACCGCGGGGAAACAGCGAGAGATCCC
Organism: Anarhichas minor; assembly: GCF_050575085.1. Lineage (NCBI taxonomy): Eukaryota > Metazoa > Chordata > Actinopteri > Perciformes > Anarhichadidae > Anarhichas > Anarhichas minor. The sequence continues at coordinate 355,501 of NW_027466542.1, read as the reverse complement.
CACTGCAATAACAGCACATCAGGTGCCTCAGAGGAGAGCAATCAATTAACAGCAAGTCGTCTGTGGCTGCTAATGCATCAATCTTTTTTTTTCTCTCCCTCATACTGCACAACCTCTCCCTGCTGCTCTCTCCATCCCTCATGTCTGAGGGTGGGGAGACAACTTCAAAGGCAAGTTGTTGTCACAGCAGCCGTCTCCCTCCTCGGGCATACATATCCCATCAGCCGTGTAAAGCGAACGGAGTCCTGAATACAGTAAGCTGCTCCGACACTTTCATTAAATATGAAGTTATAGGCAACTGTGGAGCGCAGCATGTGTGTGTGTGTGTGTGTGTGTGTATGTGAGAGACAGTGTTGGAGTGTGGGAGTGTGATGCGACAAAATGAAGACAGTTGGGGGTTGAGGAGCTACAACAGCGATGAAACATCGAACAAAAGAGAGGAAATCAGAACAATTGGAGTGTGTGTGTGCATGAAAGTGTGTTGTGTTGTGTGGTAAGTTCTGAGAACTCCATCGATATATATTATTGCACTTCCAAACAAAAAGTCCAGCGGATCAGGCTAGCTGCCCTGTGAGGATGCACTTGAGCTAAATGCTAACATCAGCATGGATGCTCACTATGACAATGCTAATGTGCTTATGTTTAGTATGGTATCTACAATTTTTTTACCATGTCCACCATCGTTAGCGTGTTAGCATGCTAACATTTGCTCATTAGCACTAAACACAAAGCACAGTTTATAGGCTGACGGGAAGGCTTTTAGTTTAGCAGGTATTTGGTCATAAACCAAGGTGTTGGGCACAAAATGAAAAGTTGTATAAAGTGTTGTGGCTCCAGAGGGAGGGACAAATGTCCTCAAGCGATGTCACAGGATAAGCAGAGAACGAGCCCTGGCATTGAAATGGCTAAATCGACGCAAAAGAAACACCACGCTAAACATTAAAAGACCCACGTCGACTATGCAATACTACCTTTACCGATAAAAAAAAGACAAATATAATTTGATCATGGGTGCGCCCTAGAAGTGAAACCTGCCTACATAAGCTCTGGAGGAGCTCACTGGACTCGTTAAAACCACAGATTATTTAATATCTGTACGTGGCTGCCAGAGTTGTGCCAAAACTAACTCTGACTGACGATGGAAGTGTTAGAAAACCTAGAAGAACGTCCCAGACAATATTCTAACTCGTTGTATGCCTTTACAACCGTTCACCTTAGGAACCAAGCAGGCCTGACAAAACTTGTCATTTTTCAGCTCGCTTCCAGGGTTGTTGTTTCCTGTAACACATCGGGGATTTCGGAAACGGTAACACGCAGAGAGCCAAAGGGGAGGAGAGTTCTGGCTGAAATAGGCTGCCAGAGGAAGGCTTATCCTGAGAGTCAGGCTAGGACCAAAGTGGCGGACCAGCCGACATTGCCAACCCTACAGTCGTGCCGCTAGTGTGGCTAAAAGCTGAGAGACATGTTTGAGGTATTCATAAAGACTGAAAAAACAACCACCAATGAATCATCTTTCAGAGTGAATCATCTTGTGTGTGTGTGTGTGTGTGTGTGTGTGTGTGTCAGCTGTGATGAATGGCCGAGTGCTGCAGGACGTCTCGGGACTGTGATGATGGCAGAGCAGACTCTTCTAATGAAAACTGACTGTGAGGCTCAGGTTCAGCAGCAGCGGAAATTCCTGGCAATACTTCACTTCACAGTATCACACTGTCAAGTTTATAAAAGCACTCTGCTGGCTCCGGATGAATCCATCAGCAGTCAACCTCACTCACTTTTTCCTCTTTTTTTTTTCTTGTTTTCATCCACGGATGACATTCCCAAATGTGTTTGTTGCTGAAAAGGGTAGGCAATCGATTTGATATCGACTGATACACTGAGCATTTTTCAGTACATTTGATTATCTATGGGGTGTGACCGAGTCAACTAAAGACGGATGGTTTTCCCCCCACCAATGTAATTGAATAATCTAATATTCTACTTTTCTCCCTTGTTTATTGTCTCATGATAACGTGGTTCTTGCCTATTTAAATAAACGTTAGAAATGAATGCTTTACATGTAAGAACCTTATGTGCATGGCAGGTTAACCAGGTGGCAAACTCCGGTTCTGGAAAGTGAAGCCAAAGTGCCTTAAACTTGCATCCTCTCTAATGGCCATCAGGGGGCGACTTGTTGCAAAAAGACGTCTAATTGTACAGAAGTCTATGAGAAAATTACCCTACTTCTCACTTGATTTATTGCCTAATAAACATTGTAAACATGAGTTTATGGTCTCAATTGCTAGTTTTCATTTAGAAAATGAGTAAATTACGGTTCCATTTAGAGTAAAGTAGACAGTATGCTTTAGGGCGGGCTACCTTGTGGTTGTCAGTTCGCTGCCGCTACCAGAGCTGTATACAACTTCTCTCCGACACCATCCAAATATGGTCACTTCCGTTCACTGGTTGCAAGAATACAAGATGGCGGCGGCCAAAATGCAGAATTTGAGGCTTCAAAACGGTAGTTCATAAACCAATGGGTGACGTCACAAGGACTACCTCCACTTTTAATATACAGTCCATGAGTTTAATCAATATTTCCATAGAATCACATATGTTTTAGTTGAATAAAATTGTACAATTAACAAAAAATAAATAAATAAAACATTGTGTCAAAATTGTCGTGCTAATCGACTCTTATTTCTATTTGAACCGGCGATGTGTCAATTTACTTTGCTAAACCGTTCAACATCTCAGACATTTTGAGTTGTCTTCCTTTTCTGGGAGGAGAAATACGGAAGCTGCAATAGAAACTATTAATAAGCGCTTTGAAACCAGCGTGTCAATAAACAGTAGCTTGTGGGGCTCCAACATGAACAGGATGATTGCTGGGCATCTGTATGTGCGCATGACCTCACCCTCGTATGACTCAGTGTGTACAACATGATTTACAGACGTGCGCACGCGTACACTCTGCCTGCGTGTGTGTCTATATGGTCACCACTCATCTCAGCCAAGGGCACCGCAGTCGTTCCTCATGACAGACGAGTCACTCAGAGCCGAGAGACTCCTCCCGTCATGTCCCACCACATCTCTCTCCTCTCCTGACAACATCTCCATCAGTCCTCTCATCTCTTTCGCCCTCTCCGTCTTCATCCAGCCATCTCTTGCTTGCGAGGGTATGTGAGGCCCAGCATGGAGCCGTGGTAATGATGCCTGCGATGGAGACGATGTGCAGGGAAAATGGATGGATGAAAGGACAGATGGACGGGGGGCGGGGGGGGTGGGGGGGGGGCGGGGCGGAACAGGGCACCGCAGGAGGCCGAGTTGGAAAAGAAGAGATGAAAGCCGAGCTCAACGTGGAGGGATTGATCGAAGGGGAGCCGGGTCGCACTTCAAAAAACCTAATTTAAAAGTGGGCTTCTTGTACTTCCCTTGGCCTGCATCGTCCCCTTCAACCACCTCCCATTTCATCTGCTCCCTTCCACCACTAAATGATGCAAAGTGCTATCAATAGTGAATGTGTGAATTCCGCGTTTCTCAGGCATTCAGGCAACACACAGAGCGGTACAGTAAAGTTTCTTAATATATACAGTATATATATATATATATGGGTGAGAAAGGCACTTCTTGACACCCACCAGGAGGCTGCGAGCAAGCGTTATCTAACTCCCACAGACAGCCGCGGCTGAAAAAAGGAAAAGAGTTTGCTTAAAACTTGACAGAAATTGGGTCATGATCTAATTAGCTGACAGTGAGAGTGAATAAAAGAGAGAAGAATGGAAGCTCCTCTGTCAGCCTCATCAAAAGAGCCTAAAAGCTAAGAATCTTGTGCTGCTTTAAAGTATAATATTCATGTCTTTTTTTTCTTTTCTTGTGCTGTATCAGAGGATCTGAATCAGGTGCACTCTCCCTTGGTTTTTCTGAACTGCAGGAGGGAGTGAAGGAGGAATTTGAGAGAACATAGATTATTAAAAAGCTGTGTGACTGGCTGATCTGGTTAATCTGGTTGAGCAGCTGAAGTGTGTTTTATTCCTTTGTTTCTTTTTACAGAACATTTTGATGGACATTTTTCATCACAGCAAATGATGAAACGCAGGCGAACGAGTTGCAAATTTCTCGTGTTATTTCTTGACCCACATCTCAGTGTTTCTTGTGAATAACACATGATGTGTCACTGCAGCGCTGCACCACTTTTACTAACAGACTTATCAGCCATCTGTGAGACAAAGAGTCATTTTCAGAACTGGGACCTTGGAAGAGGGAAAAGCGTCATGATGACAGCTGTAAAATAACTGTTTTTATTCGTAATTTTAGATTTTGTTTTTGACCTGATGAGAGGAAATGTCAGCTATCACAAGACACTCTGTGAATTTCATGCCAGTCCATTCAATAGTTGGTGAGATATTACACGCTGGACCGAAGAGGTGGACCGACCTGCAGATCTACCTAACGCTAGAGTCAGAGAATTCAAAATGTGTAGCATTAGCATGAACGCAACACAGGAAATAAAGTGCCTATCATCTCTCTCAGTCTCTCTCTCTGTGGTCGTGAATAATTTCGCTGCAGGGAGAAGAACCGATTTTCCTCCCAGGTAAGAAGCATGTAGGCCGGAGCACTTCAAAGCTCATGTTTTCACAATGTGATGTCACTGTGAGAGACACAGAGAGTGCACTTGTGTTCGTGGATCAAACACAGAGCAGCGTTATCATGGAGGAGCAGGTCAACAAACACACACACACACACACACACACACACGCATACACACATGCGTAGAGCTGCCGACACTACAGCTAACAATCCAGAGAATAATTATGACTCGAAAAGTGCACTCGGTAGAGTGCATATCTCCTCCAGGTCTGTCTGCAATGATCACTGCTGTAATGTTTGATTGAATTAATACAACCCCCCCGTCTAGAACGTAAGCATGTCTCTCATTTCTCAATCTATGCTGCCATCTGCACTGGCTCTGTGCAGCTAAACTGTAGTTCACTGTGTAACGCTTCATTTTGACTGTTTAACGCTTCCTCTGAACAGAAACTGTCCTACCAACATAAGAAGACACGCTCCGCTGTAGTCGGCGCTCATTTAAGTTTGTCATAGGCAGTAGTTATGGATAAATACATACATACGTACATGCAATTGTCCTAACTAGGCGTGCACATCAAGAGAGGAACAATTAGCAATCCGTAGAACCCGCAGGCCCTTTAGCGTACAGTCGTAAATGAGCACAAAACATATTGGGCTGATGGGTCCAGCAGTATGTGAGATTAGCCGTGGAAAGACTGAGACAGAGAGGCGGACGCACGCACACACAAACCGGTCAGAACTGCTGCAGTGACAGTGAAGTGGTCTCTTGCAGCCATTTCAGCACTTTGTGCCCGGTCTCACTCCCAACTCTTCAAATACCAAAGGTACCCCTCGGCATCTGATACCGACACATCGTGTTTTCAATTAATTCCAATGTTAACCCAACCGTGACATCTTTAGATCGTCAGAGCAACTAACGCGGTATGAAGAGGGAGATAGTCCACTCAGAGCAGGTGTGAGGGGAGGCCAATGGGTCAAAGAAAAACAAAAAACCGAAAAAAAAACACGCTGTTCATGTCCCGCGCAAAACTAAAAGTAAACGTCTGTCACCTGAGTAGTTAGTGTTGTTAGTCACGTGAGTTGCTTGTCACTCGCTAGTCACATGAGTGTTGAGTGACTCGGTAGTGCTGTGAGTCGTTAAGTCAGTCAAGGAAATGTCTACCACGCTCTTTTTTCTTCCTCCTAAACCTAACCTAGACTGAAGTTAGGGCCACTGACCAAGCGTCGGTATGAATTATTAAAATGATTGTTCTTGGTCATATTAAGTATAGTAAGATAGTTGTGTTATTGACTGTGTCATGCACATTCACGGGCCTGTAACACATGAACTTATAAGACACCGAATGTATTGTTGCAGTGGTGAAACTTTTTCCCACAAATCTTTTTGCAAACAAAGAACGATGTCATCTGCCCCAGGTTCTACAAATGAAATTAGCCACACAAAGCTGTGTGGCATTTAGATTAAATAATACAAATGTAATAAGTATAATAAGTATAAACGGATGAATAAATCAAATAAATACATTATCAACAGAGACACCCCCCCCCCCCACCCCCCTCACACACATAACCACTGTGATCCCGGAGATGGCATCTGTTCATGTGATGGAGAGTGATCGGATTTGACAACACGCATCTGTGCCCTGCAGACTCCCTTCAGCTCCGAGAGCTGCGCACCTTCACTTTTACTTACACACACAGACTTACCCACTTCCTCTCCCTCCTTCGTTACATGCAAACCTCCAGTCCTCCCCCCCCCCCCCCCCCCCCCACCTCCTGTCCTTCATCATCACATCATTTCCACTTCCCCCGTAATTCAAAGTGAAGCAGCAGATCACAGGAAGAAGCTGTGGGCTTAATAGAGACGTGACTGTGAAGATGAGCACCGTGTAATGTCTCTGAAAGCTGCGGAATATGACACACAGTGTCTCTATCATGGGTCGACCTCTACAGTCGAGCTGATGTTGGGTTTAGGAGGATTCATGCCAAATTTCAGACTGAAATCAAGTCATTTTAAAAACTTGCACACTCACCAATCCCAAGCACTGCCCCCCTAAATTACTGTTGCTATGTCAGAGAACTTTTCATTTGCAAATCAATGTTAACCGCAAGCAGATTAACTATAAGGGGCCTTAGAAGAGAAGACTTGATACAATGATTCCTCTGAACAGATGTGATCAGCAGTTTGATGTTGAGGTGAATAATCATATTAGGCATGTCACAACATACAATATCAGCTGTTCTGATGGATTATGTATAAATTGCTCCACAAAAGAAGCAGTTTTTCAGAAAGTTGTGCGTCAATGGCACAAGCTAGCAGTTTTGGTCTGGGATTGTCCTGGTTTAAAGCTTAGTGTCCCAAGTCTACAAATATCTGTAACTGTGCAATACAATCTCCCGGTTTTTCACCACAATTAAAATAACCAATAACAAAAAAACACTAGCTGACATGCCGAAGACAAAGTGTGTCTTTTCTAAAGAGCTAAAGGAGGCGTACACCTTCATTTCGTAAAGGAACTGGCAATGATAATATTGCATTCTGCACAAACTAGTACATTTTTGAAAGCGCATGGTGGAAATCATATTAAAATGGCCAAAAGAGCATGATACAATAACACGCCTATGATTTGTGCATAAGAGCATACATGTGCGTGTTCACAAACATACACTGAAGGATCGCGGTTTGAAAATATGGTCATCATAAGTAAGTAAGTCAACTCGCTTGCAAGCTATTGTGGCTGACTAGTGCTAGCATGCTACATGCAAATAATTAATTGCTGCGCAACCCCCTGGTGTAACCAGGCACTAGTGCTGCGTCCCACTTACATACTACACAGGCCACTGATTGTAAGCAGTATGTAGGCTACTATACCATATTTGTCATGGTGTGCTGTGATTTCCACTTTCCTGAAAAAAACACCAACATGTCGTTTTGTAGTATTAGGACAATATGCCTCCACATGTTAATGACATTTTGCCTTTAGAATGATATTTTCCCCTGAAGCATATCTAAATGTAGTATCTACAATTTGTTAGAACCTTTTTTTTTGCTCCTCCGTTGAGTATCTATCCGCAGCACAAGACTTGGTTTTACTCTATTTTGTCAGTTTTCAGTATGAACACACTACATACCAAAGCTTGCAAAGAAAGAGTGTTTATTAAGGAATTAGTACCAAAATGTCTCTTAGATTTACAGAATTCTTCTAACATCAGTTGGTAATTTGAAGTATCAAACACAGATGCAGCAGACACAGATTCCCTCATTTGTCTCAAGATATAGTACAAGGTGTACTATATCTTGATGCCAAATGTGCCATTTTTGTTTTTCCTTTTTTAGGTGCGCCGATCAAAATCTCTACAGAAGCAGACGGGAGAGGGATTGAAAAACCATGTACACACACAGATAACAGATAAACAGACACACACACACGCAGTTCGATTGCAAACAAAGATGGTAATGCGGCAGCTTAACCCCGTCTTTTGTCAGCGTGTCTTGTAGTCGTGCCGCTGCTGAGACAGGAAGCTTTTTGTCATGTGTAAAAAGAAAATACACCTGGCATTTGATCTCTCTCCAAGTAGCAGATTTGTCTGTTTTGGAAACATATTGTATTCACACCTGCAATCTCAGCTCAATACGGCATTTGTCGACGGCTTACTGCCTCCTTTTTCATGGAAATTACAATGAGACGAGGAAAACACAGAGACCCCCATACGCAGTCTCTTGCCGATTTTGCAAACTGCAGGAGATTTAAGAGCTTTACATTTTGTTATCTCGACTTTTTTATACAAACTGATTCAGTTTAGTCTTTAACTGCCCCCCCCCCCCACACACACACCAACACAAATAAATGATCTCTCTTTGTACGACATTCGATTTTCGAGCCTGTTCGATTTTTTCCGCCTCCCCTCAGGTCCTCTTCTTCTTCCTCCTCATCCTCTCCTCTACTCTGGGGTGTCTGAACAGATAAACAAGCTTTGTGGCCCTTTGTTCACGTCCGGGCAACAAAAATAAATTCTACTGCTGATCTTCCTGCCCTCCAGAGACCACCGTCTAATCCTTAATGGGAGCCATGACAATGGCCTTCCCAGTCAATCCTGGATACTAATTGATTATTTTTGTTGTAATGGGGCCGTTATAGAAAAAAAAAATCTTTAAATTGATCACTAATGTATTTTTAATATTAAAATGTGATGAAGAACAAATGCTAAAACAGATATGTTTTTTCAATGTTCATGTTAATGAGCCCAGGATGTGGTCTTTGACCCAACCGATTAGTGTCAATACTCAAAACAAGAGTAAGTATCGATGGTATGAATACTTCTCATGTCTCACGCTCCAGGAGGCTGACCAGTGGGAGCACAGAGAGATGGCCACTGGACGCAGCTCCTGAAAGAGTGTAATTGCTCCAATGTGTAGTCTGCCAAGGGTTATGAATGTTCGACCTCATGATCTCGTAATCCGAACACAGCGACCGTCTCAAAAGAGAGGGAAAATATCTGTTGTCTGGCCCCCAGCATGGGTCCAAGGTCAGCCAAATGTAGGCCAGTTTTAGCCAAGATGTCTGACCAAATCTCCGTTCTCAGCGCTAACAACTGTGGCGATGGTGAAACTTGTGATTTGCATTGTTCAATCAGTTCTAAGGGAGGAAATTCCATATATTTTTTCCGTCATTCCGTCCGGGGCCGCTGGGGAAGCTGGGACGGAGTTAGAATGACTGAGCGAACGTCGGGCGAAGATTACATCTACCAGGGGGAATGAGAGGGAGAGAAGTGGTTAAAGAAGCAGGTGTGTGTATTGATTGTGTTCCGCAAGAAGCACGATTGTGAGAGCTGACAGAGGACGAGGAGGAGAATTGAAGGGCATCTCCTCCACCATAAGGCCCAATTTGTCTCCCATTCACCTGGAACTATGATACCATCAACCGCCTTTCTCACTGCTGATTAAAGACAAACGATCCACAGTACACCGCCGACCAACTGCAAACAAATCACAACTGAACAAACCCCTTACTGTTTTACCCTTTCCACCTTTTAATAATTTGATATGAACTAATTCATTCTATAATTCAATAATTCAACTATGGTGTTCATGAGCTTTGGTGTAGAAAGCAAGCGGTACATGCACAAGAACGCAGATGCACTTCACAAGCCAAGATGCGATGTGACACATTTTTGCTGAGGATGAATGATGCCTGACTTAAATTAGATTCACTAGATTCAGTGACCAGATGGAATGGCAGATGAAGATGAGTTATTGGGCCAGGGGAGGAGGGGAAGTTAAAAGGTGCAAGATTCGAGATCGGAAGCTTTTCGATGGCCTCTCAATGGCTCTCAATATGTCAACGGCGAGCCGACGGCTCATAGGTAACTGTGCTAACAGTGCGAACTGCGTAAACTACGGGCAAAAGTGCTGACAGAGCTAACAGTGTCCCTGAGGGGGAACTGGATGGTGGGTGCCACGCTTCCGCAACGACGTCGTCGGTCGGGACGGTTTTATCAGCTGTAACTGCGGTATGAGAGCAGTGCAGATCGGCGGCCGTGAGCTAACCAGTGGTGCACGCTCGCATGCACTAACATGCACTTAACAGCTCAGTTATGTCAACAAAGCAAGGAGAAGCTTGATAAAGTCTAAATCTCACATTCATGAGCAATAACACAAATAAATAAAGAAACCAATTAATAAGCAATAAAATAGCCTACAAATACCATCAGAACTATTAATAATATACACTCTGGAACTGAATCCTTAAAACTACTGATTTAATATGTTATGAATGGACTTTATTGACTATTTATAGTATCTCTGGCAACCATATGAATCACCTGAGTTAAATGAAGTATTACATTTTTGATGGCCCTCCTCATCCTTAACATATTAAATGGTAAGTAAAATCATGTTGCCTATCTCTTCAAATTGACTTAATTTGTCAATTAAGTGTTTTCCATTGAAGGTATTTTTAAGAGGTTTTATATTTTAAAATGAATAGGAAAATGTATTTATATCCAGCTACTTTGTTCCATCGTGATATTGTTTTTATCATTTTCAGTGAATGGTGTTCTCTGTGACCGAATTTCTGTTGCATCCTCTGGTGTATTGAGGTTTCACCCCGCACCGTCGGTTTATGAACAAATAGGTCTCTGTAGAGGAAAAAAAAAAAAAACCTGTATTGGTATTTTATTGAAGCTCTAGAAGGCAAACACAGCTCCACAGACCACAGATAATCCCTCATCACCACATATCTCTCCTCCGTCTTGCCATCCCTCCACTCCCTTTAATGTTTTTAGTTTAGCTTCAAGCCTCCACTCACAAAATCAATACGATTAGTTGGACAGACCTGTGACCCCACGTGTACACACAATCACGCTTAGAAAAAAGCAGGAAAACAGAGTGAAGTATGTATAGGCTCCAAATGGAGATAAGCGGACTTTGAATTGCTATCTGGCTTCTGGAGAGAGCAAACACACAACAAAACCCACAGTTAATGGCAGTGTTTGCTCCCTTTAACACACACACAGGCACTGATATACACCATGTTCTGTGTACTTAATTATGTGTCCTTCAGGGTGATAAAAGAGTCTGTGAGGAACCCGGGAGACGCAGGCCCAGAATCCATCACTGACATTATCGCCTTCTACTTCCTGGAATTGTTTCATTGGAGGTTTCCAGGCAACACTGCTGCTAATGCCAATGGGTTCTAAGAGACGGGAACTAATGCTGATCACACAGAAACACATCACACATGGAAGACTGTGCACAGGCCTATATATTTGCAAATTAAAAATGAAAAATTGCCACAATGCTTGCAGCTCTGTTGGTTCTGTTATCATGTTGTCTGATACTTTTGGCAAAAATTATAAAAAAAAACAATTGACAGACCGAACGAAACTTTAACATTTGGTGAACATTCTGAAAGTGACCTATTGTTGCCGCGGCTCATTTTAGAAAGGCCACTGAACACTGGAGCTGTGTGTGGTTCAGTGGTGTATAAAGTACTCAAAAGCCATACTTGAGTAAAAGTAAAGATACCTTACTGGAAAACTACTCCAGTAAAAGTAAAAAGTCACCTATTAGAATACTACTTGAGTAAAAGTCTTAAAGTATCTGATATGTATTGTACTTAAGTATCAAAAGTAATTTTCTGATATTAAATGTACTTAAGTATTGAAAGTAAAAGTACAAGTAAATGCTGTTAATAAAAAAGCAAAGCGTCAGAATTTTGAGAATTATGAAGTTTATTGTTTTAAGTGCTGTGGCCACCATGACCAAGGACATGGAGCTGTGTTGAACATAATTGGGTTGGCTGTGATCCATCCAGGAGCAACAATGTTCAACATAATATATTGTACATAAGTATACTTTTGCATCTACTATGAACTTATCATCATAATTCTCCGAAAAGCAATATGACACTATGAAGGAGTTGTAACAGTGCGTTTATAGGTATGCTCATTCCGACTAGAGGATGTAGAGGGCAAATGCATAATATTGTGTTCAGCAAAAAATATCCACTTGATGCATCAGGTCAGTGTTGTGAGAAAGGACGCCTGCCTTGTAAACTGAATTGAACACAATAGGCAAAGGTTTTGCTCAAGCTGAATCTGCAATTGGACGACTGCTACCATCATAACTCCATCTGATCATCCACAAAATGACTCAAATATCAAAACATGATCAATACTAAAGTAACAACCCAGTCATTACTTGAAACTGAAAAATGTCCTGTTCATCTTCAAAAGAAGTTGGTTTTCAAAATTGCGAGAATTCAGTCTCGCTCTTCTTGGGCTGAAGACTAGTCCTGCGATGCTAAATAGCCTTTCACAGGCCGCTGAGGCAGGTAGAGGTGTGTTCAGCTGCACAGACAGCTTGCGCACAGCTGGGAAGGATTTCCATAATGCTAACCCTAATGCTGCGCTCGCGCGGCTCCTGTCAATCCTATGGTGTGGTGGCTAGCTATAGCTAACGTTAGCCAACTAGTGCTGCACAACTGTCAACACTTCCTCAGCTCACTAACTCGCGAGCGATCCTCGGGTGTTGGTCTTCGTCACCACCGTCGTTTGTTGCGGGAGTAGCAGGTGCTTCCATTTCTGCTTCCATCATGACATCAGTCATCGTAGAGTGGAATTATACTCATGTAGTCGCTCGCTATCTAGCATCCTGGGCATCACTGGGAATCAAAACGCCGCGGCTTTGATAGCACTTGTTTGCAATTACGCATTAACGTGATTAACCAATGATTTAACTTGCAAGCTAGGACCACTGATTCACCAAACCTGCTTGCTTGCAGTCTCTGTTCCACCACAGTCCCCGACGTTGGTCTCATGATTCATTTTTTTTCTAAAGATAGATTTGATTTTGTAGCGAGTAACGAAGGTTTCAGGGGAAATGTATCGGAGTAAAAGTATCAGTTTTCTTTGCAAAATGTAGTGAAGTAAAAGTAAAAGTCAACAGAAATATAAATAGTAAAGTAAAGTACAGATATCCAAAAAAAACGACTTAAGTACAGTAACGAAGTATTTCTACTTCGTTACTGTACACCACTGCTGTGGTTGTGTGAGTCCAGCTGGAGGGTAAAGAGGAGGAGATTGACTTTGGAGCAAAAATATAATTTAGGCTGAGAGAGGGATTTCACAGCAAAGGACAAATTGTGCAGGCTGGGTGAAGTCAAATAAAGGTTTCACACACGTCTCTTTCCTCCAGCACTCCAATATTGACTCTCTCACACACACACACACACACACACACACACACACACACACACACACACACACACACACACACACACACACACACACACACACACACACACACACATTTGAGATGTGGCTAGTAATGTTGTCCATTTGTCTCAGTAGCCAGTCCTGTCACTGTGTCATCAGTGGGCTATCCCAGCATGCTTTGCTTTAGTCTCTTTGGCTTAATGTGCTTGGACTAGAATGTGCGTGTATGTGTGTGTGTGTGTGTCAGAAGAAGACTATGATGAAATAAAACACACCAGTCATTGCCACGGCAGCACTCTTGGCCTCATCATCTTAGGTTTATGTGTGTGTGACTGTGTGTGACTGTGTGTGTGTGTGTGTGTGTGTGTGTGTGTGTGTGTGTGTGTGTGATGGTTATAGCATGAGGACAGCAGGGATGAAAACTATTTTGGTCCGGTAGATGGCTGCAGTGAGGCGGCCTGATGGAGGCCGGTTAGCGACTGCCGTCCACTCAGCTCCCCAGGAGCTGCTGCTGACAGAAGGGCAGTGGCGTTTACCGAAGACGGGGTCAGTGCGGATGACTGGATTGGATGACAGCACGCTAACGCGCTGCTCCGGACTCTCGTTCAGCGCGACTTTCATTCACGCAACTTTCTTACAACAAGCGCCTTCTGAGTCGTTCACGACAACCCGGTTTCACTCCTAACTTGTCAAATACCAACAGTTGGTCAGTGTTCCTCAGTATCTGATACCAACGCATGGAGGCCTCCTTTAGGCACCACGCTCAACTAAGTCCAACCTAAACTCGGGCCACTGACCAAGCGTCGGTATTTAACCGGTTGTGAGTTAGAATGTGTTGTCCATGAGCACACTCTGAGATTGTAAGACCCAAAAGCCTAAATTTGTTGGTTTGCTGGTGGGGTTTCTTAAAAGAATGTCTTCTCATCACTATTGGCTTCGTCGTTATTTATGATCCGTCAATGCACACAAGCATGAAATGCACTTGGGAAGCATACAAATGCCAGTATTTATTGACTGTATAATCTAATGATACATCTCATGTGGTATTCACTTTTGAGAATGTTTTTGTTAAATTTCTGATATTTGTTTCTGAAGTAATTTCAGAAGACGTGCTGCATACAGTATTAGAGGACACAAGGAGGTTCTGAATGTTTTAAAGGCATTTTTTTGGCATAGTCTCTGTGGGTCAGAGGCCATCATGTGATGTGCAGTTCTAATTGTGGCAAAATCACTGCCGACACTTTTAATACTAACCTCCTCTAGCGTCGCCATCAAGTCAACATTTCTGTTTGTCCATCACTTTGGTACAAGTCAGGAAGATGTCGTGATATGTACAATGGATTTTCGTGCAGCCCAGAGGATGATCCATCTGACTTTTCCAGAACAAATTGCACATTTTTTTGTTGATGACAAATACATTGTCAGCTCTATGTGAGGTGGAGATATAATGTAATCTTCAGTGTGTGGTTTCTCTTTCTTCTTTGTCTAATGGTTTGAGACTATTTTTATACAGCATGGTTTAGGTCCCCAAAGGGCAAGGGCAATATTATTTATCACCAACTTAATGATTCTGAGTTTTCAAACAGGCCTTTGACATTTACTCTGGCGGCAAAACTCACACTGTCACATGATGTTTCCGCTTCGACCATTAATGCTTGATTGGGGCCACGGAGAAGGCCTTGGCAGAGTGCTGACAGCGCTGTCACACTCTTTAAATCACAGCAGAATGACTCGTCTCTTCGTTAAAGTCAGAGATTTATCCTAATACGGGTGGGAGAACAAGATTAATACAATTACGCCATCATTTGGTTTGATTTTCGACATCGATTTCCCGTTATGAATTAAAAAAATCTCACACGTTAACATTTTGTTGTATCCTCCGGGACCAAAGCTGCCATCTGACCCGCGTAATGGAAAATCTTTACAGGCGTCCAAGAGGTGTGATCACACGCAGCCCAATGAAACTACAGAGCCTGATATTAAGTATCTCAGTGAGATCACACATCAGCAACAACTCAATGAATCCACAGAGGCTGGACACACAAACACACTCAGTGTAACAGTAGTCGTTGGTAACAACCGAGCTGGGATTGGATTAGTTGTAACACAATCAGATTTCTCCTCACACTGACCACGCTGTGAAATGACATCTAATCGAGGTTACCGCTGAGGGACGACCGAAGGGTGAACAAAACACACACCTCGCTAGCACACACCTTCCCCTTAACAGCAAAGTGAGGAAAGAAGTGACACACGGAGGAACGAACCATCTTCTATCCAGCAAAACATTTTTCTTACACTTTCACACATTTCCATTAAAGCTTTCAGTGACTCACAGGAGCTCCAATAATGTGCATGTCCTATCATCAGCTCCACAATGATACACGACATGTCTCCATTTGCACCTCTTCGACCATTACGATCTGTGTGGGATTCAGTGCAGACAGAGCTCTGTCACACACACACACATACACACACACACACACACACCTTAAGGAGCTTGATAACAGGCCTATGAATCACACTGAATCCCATCAGCCGCCGAACAAAGCCGGGTCTCAATTTGCAACCTCTGGACCGTTCCATTCACTGTAAAAGACGCAGAGGGTCAGCTCTCCATCAGCCCCGGCGCCGCAGACACGTCGCCTGCAGCTCATTCCCCACGGCCCTATTCACAGCTTAATGGTAAATTCAAGAGGGATTCACAGCCGCAGGTTCAGAGCGAGCCGTGGCCTTGAATATGGAGCAATCTGACTGTCTGCGCTGTGTCCTGCACAACCTAATGCTCCGAACATAATGGGTACCCGAGCGGCTTAATGTGAATGTGAGTGAATGAGTCTGTGGATGTGTGTGCCAGTGTTTGATGTGTGTGACCCTGCTTCGCGGTATCCTTTTTAAAAGACTACTGATGTACATCACGACTACAGGAAGCTCTGCTACATTCACATCATAGCCATATGTCAGGACGCACCTCTCATTCAACTGCCTGTACCAATTTCAAAAGAACACTGTGTGTAGCTTAATTTGAGAGTTGTAAATTTGTGGGAATGCTATAAAGCAAAGGCACTGTGAGATGTCTGCAGTTTACTTTTGTGGATCATTTCAAGAGTCTCTAATGGTGTTACAGGGTCATTGAAGTATACAGCAAACTCTCAATACTTTATGATTACTTTCATCTGTGGCGCTCAGCCTTCAGTAGGAATCTAGGAATGTAATTTCTCACGAATACATATTTTCATGTTTCTGTTTTAAAACAGGCTCAATAGTTTAGTTGGATTGTGTCGTTTTTTCGCAAATGTACTCAAACAGGAACAAATAGTGGGGGACTATTTTCAGTGGCAGATTAATCCACATTTGGTGCTCTAGTGAGTATTTGGGGCAGCAGGACGATGTGTGAGGGATTGAGTAAAAATAAACTACACTTTGTGTGTTCACGAAGTGCAACAGTGGGTGTTTTTGGACCGGAGGAACTTTTTCATAGTTCTATAGAACCGAAAGAAAGAGGAGCAATGGTATAGGAACAATAGTATTTAGCTTCGCATTTCAGTGTACTTAGCCTACTCCCCCGCACAAGAGGAACCGAGAGTGACGGAAGGGTAAGGTGATTGGTCGAATACATGAGCAAAAGCAGCACCGGCAGCCGGCATTTAAAAAAAAATAAAAATCCCCAACAAATGCACTACTTCCTTCTATTTGAGTAACGGAATGGTTTTAAGAGAACAAACCATTAAGCATTTGGTACAGCTAAATTATTAGTGTGAAGCTCCACACAGGCACGTGTCTCAGGCAGACGTGTGCAATCCTGCAGCACACGCCGGCCTGATGAATCCCATGCATTATCATAACACACACACACACACACACACACACACACACTGCACACATCAGAGTGGGGGTCAGATATCTGGTTTGGGAAGACCGAAGGCTCATTAGAGAGCCATCACACCACACAGACAGACACACACACACACACACACACACACACACACACACACACACACACACACACACACATATCACACACACACACACACACACACACACACACACACACACACACACATCTAAGATCATCACTCAACACCTGTTCTTCTTGACTTTCTACTGTCCTCACATGGCTTCCTACTGTCACACCATGGGTGTCTAATTTCCATCATGGTCTTCGACTGTCCTCATAAGGCTTTAGCCAGATCATGGGTTTCTATGTCATATCTACATTTATCAATGTTTCTGAATATATTGATACTGATGCCCACTACAAAGACACTTGGAAAGATGATTATTAGTAAACACATCTTGTGCAACGTATGAATCAGAATCGAGAGAACAATACACAGCCCTGAGATACCTTCATCCCAGGGATGGCTTTGTTTCATAAAGAATGAAGTGCTGAAGTGCCAGCTGTGACAAACAAAGATGAAACAATAACGGAACAAAGCACAGAGGAGCAGGGAGGGTAAAGTACAACCGTCGGCGGATGAAAAGGAAGTTTTTGGAGGGTGAGATGAAGGGAGACAGAGGGACGGACACGAGGAGAGCCACCACTGTCAGAACTGACACAGATGTTAACAAGTCCCACTGCATATTTCAACATATGGGCATCCTGCACCTCATGTATACACACACACACCACTTTGAATGAATGCACATCCACAGTAAATGTATTCCTCCTCACTGTCTTTGTTTGGAGGATTGAGCTTTACGTACTGAAAGCCATGATTCAGTCTGATCAGACGACAGCAGTGTAGCGGGAGAGACTAAAACCAAGGAAGCCACTTTCATGAGGGAAGAGTGCATTCTTTGAATTAGGTCGCTATTATTTTCTTTGCTTCCCTCTAATGTGCGTGTCTGACGCTGCAGTACAGTAGTGCCGCTTTCCCCAGGGCTGGCTCAATGTGCCTCTTTTATTGTTATGGCCTATTAAACCCCTATGATGGAGGGGCTGAGCTCGAGCTGGCATCTGCTTACCACACAAACACACACATGGATCCTCATGCCCCAGGTGCATATTGGGGCTAAGTTAACCAAGCAGGCCATTTGGTGTGGAACAAATAACATTCTCTAAAAAGGTCAGAGCAATTTAAGAGTCTTTTTTATTGTTTCCTGTGATGGCCCACAGCTGTGGCAGGCAAGGTTCATGCAACTTTTATGTGCTGCAAAGGTGAACTTGTGGTGCAGTGCACGCAGTATGTTACACAAGTACACAGAATCAGGAGGACTAGATGAAGACTCTGTCTGCCAAGGTCATTTGACTGGTGCACTCATGATGACTGATAGATAATAGATGTAGAGATGATAGAATGTGATGGCTTTTCGCCAGCATGCTTGACATTCCTGTTGGATGGATCCATTATATGCGCAGCAATGGTTTGTATATGTATATTTACAAATGTACAACGTGTTCCAATACAAGAAACAATGGCAAGCTTGATGAGTACAGTAGAAGGCTACAATGGACAGCAGAAGGCAATATGGGACACTAGAGGGTCTAGGACACTAGAAAACCGTGATGGGGCTGGGAAAAGATTTTTTCCAGAAAATCACAATTGGAAAATAAAAAGCCTTGTAAGCCTTGTGGGAAGTACAAAAACACAAAGGGACCCTAGTAAACCGCGATGTGACAGTGGAAACTCACATGAGCACAGTAAAGAGGCACGTGGGCACAGCAGAAAGCCTTACAAGGACAGGTGAAAGCCATACTGGGGCTGTAGTTGTTAACCTTGTTAGGACAGAAGACAACCGCAATAGACAGTACAATGACAGCGGAGTAAAAAAAGAGCCTTGTGAGACATTTGATATCCATGATTTGGCTGAAGAAAGCTCCTTGAGACCAGCAGAAGGACAGAAAGACACAATGTGACACTGTTAAAGCACAGTATAGCCTTGTAAGGACAGTAAAATGGTACCGTAGAAAGACTCGTGAAGACAGACTAAAGCAACGACGGACACTAGGAAACCTTGTCAGGACTCTAGAATTCTATTACGGGGTTGCAGAAAGCATTTGTCTGTACGCCCAAAAAAGGCATTTGACTCATATGAGCGTTTTCACAACTATGTGCAGAAAGGCTGGGATCTTCATATCTTTAATTTCTGATTTTGTTTACTGAAAGATTAGACGGTCCACGTGTAAATACAGTTCATGTGTCTCTGTGAGTCAGTTGGTTGGTAATGGTGTTTTATTTTAATCTAGCATGCTTTTCTGGCTATTCTGACCCACAATCCTTTGTGCAGCAAATCTATGAGCAAGAGGATCAAAGTTCAAGGTGCCTTGAGGAAGTAATGCGTCCCAATTGAATCCATACTGCATGCAACAGTACGTACTTTGTAAGGGCAGCTGCAGTATCTACTAAACATTTTTTTGTAAGTATGCAATTTGGAACACAAGTTAAGTCGGTGGACAAAATGAAACAATATTTAAAACATTTACAAACATTTATTTCTCCTACATTATAGGATATTAGTCATGTAAACAACACAACACCCATTGGAGATTATGGCCCTTCATGTGATACCAGGATTTAAAGTGTGTTTCTTAGAACTTTAACCAGTGGCTAAGTTAGTTTCCAAAGTGAGACTTTACCGACAGGGAATACAATGTCTGAGTGACTCTAATATGATGTTTGACTGCGAAAAAAGGCAAGAATAACCATGGAGGGTGCTGGTGTGTCTGCCTCTACATGACAGATGGTTGCTAAACTGGGAAGGCTCAGGATTAAATTAGTAAACACACAACTTGCGTTCTTGGTTATGTAAAACACTCCTCCACTGGAGCAAAAGTCTGTTCAAACAGAAAGTCCTCTCCTCTCTGGTTACATAAAGGAACCAGCAGCAGGGGTTCATGTGAGGTGAACCGTACTCGCGTGTCTTCCGACCAGATTAACCCATAACTCCTACATAATTAAGAGTACACGGTATACGGTGCTCGCTCCTTTTGAATTCACATGGGGTTTGTACTCGAACTGCATGTATGTGCATCCATGCATATATGTTCCTCTCTCAAGACCTCCGAGCCTTTGTGTCTTCATGCAGATTACATGCTTCAATAAAGAGCGACACCCTCAGCTGCGATAGGTCAGGTCACTGTATTTTCAGGGTGTCTGCTGATGTTGTTTTTACTATTATCATTTGTTAAGGTTTTTTATATGTATATTTCTCTTTTTCGTTGGATATTTCTCTCTTTATACGTATTTGCAGATAAACAATAAGCACTTTAAAATGCACAATGTCAAGTTTCTAAAGCGCCCCAAAGTCAGCTGCCCTTCCCCATGAATGATGTAAGTGATGGTGACAGAGACTTTGTTCCACTCATTGCATTTTTAATGTAGAGATATCTGTGTTGAATCTCTACATAAGGGATGAGATTAAGGAGAAGATTGTGTAAAAGAGCCACAATTGCTGCTCATGTGAACGGACAAAAGGCAGAGTGATTTGATGTATGCGATGTCATATAAAAGATGTCAGAGAGATAGAGAGACAGAGAGAGAGACAGAGAGAGAGAGAGAGAGAGAGAGAGAGAGAGAGAGAGGCTGGACTCAAAAGGCCGTCACTAACGTGTCGACCAGCTCGACTCACCAAGGAAAGACGATGAGAAGGGAGAGGATGAGAGGACGGCCAAACAAAGAGGGGATGAGATAAGCACGCTGCTGCTGTGAAGAGATAAAACAAAGAGTTGATGGATGGATATTGTCCACTTGCATGTACACAAGGGAGAATACAGAATATTTGTCTTCATATAAACATAAACATTAACCCTGTTTGTTTCCCTCATAGTGATGAGCAAGGTGATGTTGTCGATTCTTTAATCATCTGCATTATCTCTGATGTAAAACGTGACAAAACGAGACTTCACTAAACACCAGAGGAAATGTGTTTTGTATCAGCAGGATAGAAGAAAAAGATTCACTGGGTCGTTAAATCCATTACTTTATTTTTTTGTTGGAGAGCAGCGGTTGTTTGTGACTTGAATTGAGTCTCAAATGATGAAGGACGAGAGTCCATGAGATGCATAAACAGGGGCTACGTGGGGATAGATGTTTGTCGAGGCATGTGACAGAGGACTGTGCCGTGGGTTGTTTCAGGTATGTTGATGTGTGATCAGATGGTTTCTGCTCT
This sequence comes from Anarhichas minor, assembly GCF_050575085.1. Classification (NCBI taxonomy): domain Eukaryota; kingdom Metazoa; phylum Chordata; class Actinopteri; order Perciformes; family Anarhichadidae; genus Anarhichas; species Anarhichas minor. The sequence goes on along the minus strand of NW_027466542.1, from coordinate 334,105 downwards.
ATTAGTCTCTGGACTGAACAGACTGTGGCCAGGATCCAACTCCTCCCTCTGCTTCTATTTTTCTCCTGCACGGGAGAAAACCGGAGCCATTTTCTCCAGAGCAATCTGAGCATCCATTTTTTTTTACCCACAAAACACCTTCTGTTCCAGACCTATCGCTTTAAGTAGGTGTTGAAAATAGTCGGAGTTGTTGGCAACAATCACAGGGGAATTTTCTCTCTTTTTATAATAAATTCTAGAGGTGGCCAGGTAGAAATGTGCCTCTCCCTTTATTGGTTAATGTACCAAATAATATGAATTTTATGATTATGGCGAATGCCCAGATGTGGCAACAACAATGGAAAGTTTCAACATCTACATGTTCATGACATCTAAGCATCTGCTGATGGAGACTGTGAGATATTGTGCTCTAGTAGCTGTTTTTCTATTTTTAAAGGCTCAATAGTTTCCTAAAACAGCTGGTCACTTTAGTTTTTAGCAAAGAAACTGGAGGAAATAGTGTATTTGTCGGGAACTATTTTCAGTGGCGGCCAATCCACATTTGGTGCTCTAGTGAGTAACTGTAGCAACAGGACGGTGTATGTGTGGTTGAAAATAAACTACAGGGTGTGTGTTCATAAGGAGTATGCCACCCAGTGCAACAGTGTGACTTATAATAGTGTTGTTGTTTCTTTTTTTACAATAATGGAGCTCTATGGCACAGAGGAAGAAGAGATATCAGGATTTGGATACACAGACTTGTTAGTGGGATCAATTCATAGTTGTTTTGGGAAAATTGAGTATTTCAAATAACTAGCAAAGCAATTTCCATTGCAGCCTTCTGCCCACCACGATCACAACGTCGCACTGAATGAAGGAACGTGAACATGGTGACTGTATGGCAGCTCTTATCCAGTCATGAAACGTGGCGTGTATTTACACCGTCACAAGTTGTGATTGTGGGGAAGACTATCAATGGGTTTGATCCAACGTTGAACTATAAAGACCTGCGCTATAGATACTTTTTTTCTTAGAGTAGTTTTTTTTAACAGTTGACTGATGATCGTAAAACTCAAATATTTGATAAGATCATCCATCCTACCCACTCCAGCTATCCAAATCAAAAGCCTGTCAGCTCCCCTAAAACATTCATTTAAAAGGTCTGTCCATAAAAAAATAAAGACTCTGCTGAGATCTCACAGCTGGGGATTTAGCTATTAAAGTCTGGGGATTAAGTTGAGGCGTTTGTGTCTTGTATTGCATGTGCCTCTCCACACGTATCAGATGTCCCCGGGTGATGATGTCATGCTGGTGTCTCCTAGAGCTCTATTGATTGTTTTATCATCTCTGCAAACGCGTGGTGGAGTTGAGTCGAATCGACCAGTCCGGCGTTAGCGGACGCTAATTGCTTGTCCCGGCTGCAGTTATGAATCCAATACAACCATTGTGTTTGTGTAGATGGGAGAGGGATGCTAAGACCTTGAGGGAAAGAGATGGATTGACCATACGAGCCTGTCTGGGATAATGTAATCTGTGTCGACTAGTGCTCAGGAACTCGTCACAAGGGTCACGTCCATCACACGCAGGCTAATGGAATCAGCCTCCATTTAAGCAAGACACCATTAGCGTTAGCATGACGTGCATAAGGACATCTAAAATATTGTTAGTCCTCCCACTTCACCAAACATGTGAAACATGGGGAGTCAAAGGTTACAGGAAGGGGTATCAGCAGCAATTTCAATGTGGCGCTCCACCATCGTGGTTGAGCTGGGATTTGTGAGTGTTCGACTGTAAATGAGGCGTGAGGCGCACAGGGATCTGGCCGCTGTGTGGGTTCTGGTTGTGATAAAGTGAGAAACAGAAGCCAGAGCGCAGCTGACACCAGGCTAACAGCCACATTCACAGAGAGGCTTTTGCAGCCACAGGGCGATCAGCCGGGCTGCTGCCGAGTGAACTCCGATGTTCCGTGAGATCTAAAGCAAAATAAAAGCCAAATGCATTCATGCGTTCATTAAAATTCACTTAGTGGTGTGATAAAATGTTTCAGGGGAGGAAGTTTGAGCCAAGTGTAACACCCCATTAAGTTTGCTAGATCTCCTCTATGATCAGAATGCTGAAATATCTGTGTGACGTTTTCAAGCAAACAGTAATTTGGTGTGCCTTGATTTTTTTAAATTTATTATTGCGCAACCAAGGTGGGGTTCAGGCCACCAAAAACACTTCAAGCTGCTCTCCATTAACAAGCACAGACTTTATGAGGGCTAGTGGCACTTGCAACTGCTCACATAAAAGCACTTTGGTAAAGGTTAGGAAAGATTGTGGCTTTGGTTAAATGTGATGAATATGTTGCGTCATCGAGGACCTTTTCTGTACTAAACCAGATCATGATCTTTCCCTCACCAGAACCAAATGGTGCCTAAACATAACCACAAAAAGCTTAATAATGCTGTAGTCTCTTCAAACAGATACGTTATGGCAGAAAACAAATGAAATGCGTTGTCAGGGAATATGTTACTGATGTGATCAGCATCAGCATTTTTGCAATATTTGACAGAGAAGCTAATTAGCATTTCCTCATTTGATAAACATTAGGTTTCCCTCGTATTCGCTGTTGCAAATTAGTTTTATATAAATACAACTTCTCAGAGACAGGGTTTTCCACATCCCCTACCTCATTCAAAGTCATTTTTTTTCTGCTTCGTTTCCCTTTTCTGTGCAAATTGCAGCATGAATTAGCAATGCAAACACTGTGATGAATGCTCGTCTCTGATTTGTTACAGGAACACCCGGAAAACTGTGTTCTCATAGGATTTCAGTTGTTCGTTTTTGAGAAATCAGGTTTTCTCTGTCAGTTCGGTATGGCTCCAATATACTACAATACGCATGACACTCTTCTGCGGTTGCTTTGGAAGAGAAACCAGTCAGAGCTGAAGCTAATTAAAAATGCAAATTCATCTGAAATGGACCCAGAATTTGTAAGTGAAGCGAATCAAACTTCTAAATCATTTTTAACAGATTTCAACAAAGTGTAATATTTAGCTTCAGCCTGCAGTTTGTGGAGCACATAACAGAGTTTTCTTTTTATTTAAAATATGGATTCATAAAGAACTTGACAAATAGCATAGGTATGCATATTCTTTCACTTTTCCCCTTCCCTCCTCTGCTGTGCCAGTATCTATGGTGCTGAATAACAAATAAGGGTGGAGAGCTGTACACGTCTCCCAGCATTAGCTGGACTCAGAGGCACAGTGCACAGACGCTATCCGAAGCCTCGTGCACACACCCGGTGAACGCCCTGGCCCTGGCTTGAACGCAGCCCAACGTTAGCGTGACTGCCGTCAGAGTTCAGCAGTTGAGCGGCTGTGGCAGCACTTTAATGAGAGTGAGTCAGAGCTGCAGGAGGACAGAGGCATGGGCACAGGGCAACCTCACCGCTCCATTAGTCCAGCTGTGGAGATCGTGACATGTCACCAGATCCACATGATGATCATTCAACATGTATTAGGAGCCAGCTCAAAGAGCAGTTAGTTCTGGCCTTTCACGGAGAGATAAATGCTGCAGTGAGGATGCAGAGTGACACTTCACAAACAGGTTATGTGATGGAAAAGTTTGGTCATCATGACTAAATATATTTGGCATTAAAACAATCACTTTGTAGACATGCAGTATAATAGCAGCAGAGACGTTTAAAACTAAATCAAAACATCCTTGTTCTGGCAAAATTAAGCTGTGACTGTCTCACATCTTTGCAATCAAGAATGAATAAATCTGTTTAGAAAACAACTATTTCTACTTTCACCAATTTAAACCGAGATCTGATATCATCTGTTTACACACCGATGCCTTTCAGTGAAGTGTAAAAGCATTGATTGGATGAACACTAAATAAATTCACCTCTGCCAAGAAGGTCCTGTTTTTTTAGTAAGCGGAATATTTCAAAAACTACGTAACAGATTTCAATGAAATGTTCTCGTTCTCGGGCTCATTCACATAATTCAGAATTTGGCTATTAGTGCATTTTACAACTTTTAGGACCTGATGATTTACCTAAAAATAAAAAGATCCAGTGAGTAACAGATGTCGCTTTTTGAATGTAAGTCGATGAAAAAAAAAGTATTTTTGGTTCCCATGGCATCACATGAACGACATGGAAGTTGTAATTTCGCCGTTTGGCCACTATGTAAAATGTGCTTCAAAGCCCGGCGCCCTTCGTGGGGACTTGATATGGCTCCCCTTTCAGCATCACATGCAGACTCTTTTGAATATAGCGCCTCCCTTGTGAGTATCTACACCCACAATTGTGTGTCGTTTCTCACTAGCCAATCAGAGCAGACTGGGCATTAAAAAGGAGCGTTTCAGACAATAGACAATATTCATGTGCTTTTTAAAGATCAAAGCATGGAAACATAATCTAGTAAAAAACCCCAGATGCAAGTATGAAACTGGAAATGAGCATATGTTCTCTTTAAAAGACAGTAAATAAGAGGGGGAAAATGTTTATTAGCTCAGATGGGAGACAAGCAACAATTGAGACATAGATGTCAATCAAACATCTCATCAGGCAAAATAAGTGAAAACACCTGTCGGGTTCAACCAAGGGTGTTTAAGACAGATCACAAGACAACTAAACTACACAATCAAATACAAATATATATCTAAGCTTTTTATTGACCTCAAATCATTTCATATTTCCATGAGACAAAGACAAATCTTAACTGAGCTCTTTTAAACAAAAACAATAACATTCAATATGATGTTTTGTTTCTGTTCATTTTAATAAAGACTGCAGCATTAACATTTCCCTTATTGAGTTTCCATGTTTAATGGATCTCGATATGGGTTGCCTGGAAAAGGTTGTGGAACAGCAGCAGTCACATTCATCTGGTTGTTTTCATATGACCACTATGGTTGGATAATAAAAGCTGACTGTAATGGAGGCGGATTTTATCTTGATTTGTGTTTAACTTGCAGAACAGCTATCGTACCTCTCTTCCATCATGTTTTAGTCGAATCAGTTGATTCTATTCATCAACTCCCTCAAATAACCACGCAGGCGAACAATCCTCTGAAAGTAATGAGAGTCATTTCCAATTGACCTTTTCCCCGGACAACTACAAATCTTTGAAATTGTCCAATTCTACATGATATAAGCTGATGTGCCAGAACACCGAAATATGCAGCAGCAGCAAATATCCGTCATAATAGAATGGGTTTCAAGAGTCAATTGGTGATTTTACATATGTAAATTACACATTACGTTCCCATATTGTAACCAGAGTTATAATGCATGTTCACGGCTGCTCCTGCAGAGCAGATCTGTTTTATTCAACAGTGACATTCACATTAATACTGAATGTTGGAGTTCAGATTGACGTCAACTCTTTTCTCTGAAGTAATAACCCTGCTATTTCAATAGAAATACAATAGATAAAACACTATGTGGTATTTGTTACAATTACACATATATACATATATATATATATATATATATACATATATATATATATATATATATATATATATATATATATATATATATATATATATATATATATATATACACACACACATATATATATATATATATATATATATATATATATATATATATATAAAATGTATTTTTGTGTGTGTATTTTCCCTTGCCCTTGTGCAACAGGTTTGCGCAAGGGCAATAAATAAACCTTGTAATCTTGATGTCATGGAAATTTACTCTTTTGAGTGAGCAGGGTGCAATAAAGGTTGCATTACATTTGCATTTATTTTACTCTTCCTTCTTAATTTGAACATTACTTTAACTTATTTACTGGTTTTATTGTTATCCTTTGCAAATAACGGTCCATAAATTTACTCAGAAATCCAAAGACAAAACAACGTTACTTATAACTCCATAAACCTGTTTAGGTGTTCTTCAGTATCAAAGTAATGGATAGTTGTCTGTATACATTCATTGGTACACCGCAAAAAGGAACTGCTAACAGCTAATTTCGGCAGACTTTTATTGTCGCCAATGTGCCAAAATACAAACACACATGGGATAAAAGATATAGCTCAAGTTGTAGCCCGCAGCTAACTCACTGAAACCATGGTAATAAGGGGTGTTGGGGGGATGGGCAACACTGTTATTGACTTTAAAAATTGCCGATGTAGATGATGAAATAACGATCCAGGTAGGCTTGTTGGAGTCATAGATGTAAGAACTCAAAGGTTTCAAACACTTCACCGCAACACTGAGACAGGATTCTCGGGGACTCTGGAGAATTACACAAATGTTATCCTCCGTCTTGACAATGCAAAAGGTAAACAGTGGAGACACATTGTTCGTGTAACAAATGGTTCTCCCAGGCATGTGTGCTTGCATGCGTCAATGCAGTGCCTTGTCTCAGGATGTCGCATTGTATTGTGGTAACGGTTGAGGCTGGGCTAAACTTTTGTAGCGGGATAACACAGCGTTCCTTTTTGCCCAAGTTGTTCTGCAAACGTGTGAACAGACGAACAAACGACAACTTGTCAAAAACATATCCAAAACTAACACAAAGCACAGCTATCGCACACCCACTCACATGTGTTTGAATGATGGCAAAATCCCAACCCCAACCCCCCACAGTGTACAGACACGTGTGCACACACACGCTGCCAAAGAACACATCAATACAAGATCGACCTCCCATCAGGTACAAACATGGAAACCCGATGTTTCTACCAACACACACACACACACACACACACACACACACACACACACACACACACACACACACACACACACACACACTGTATTAGAAACATGGAGCCCTGAGGTGATAGAATGGAATGACACTAACTCTGACACCATTAATATAAGTTATCAATATCTTCTCCTGGGGCAAATACTGGACCTCTCTCTGTCTTTGTGTGTGGGTGAGTGTGAGTGTGTGTGTGTGTGTGTGTGTGTGTGTGTGTGTGTGGGTGGGTGAGTGTGATGAGGTCAGATTTACACCAATCAAGCCTCTAATGACCAAGTAAGGTAATTAAGACTGTAACAGCTAACTGCCCCCCAGGAACACACACATACGCACGCACACACACACGGATCCCAAACTGTTAAATACTGCATGACACTGACATGCGTCTCTGCCTGAGGCCGATCTGAAAGGAAAATCAGATGAATGTAAGACATTTAGGTTATAGTGCAGCGAGTGTCAGGTGCATGAAAGTAAACTCATGAAGTGCATTTACTCATGTAGAATTATTTTCCGGAAACACGCTTATTTGCTTTCTGTCCGAGAGTGAAGAGAGGACAATCCTATATTAATTTGTTCTGTAAGGAGCTGGAATGTGGACATGGTTAGCTTAGCTTAGCATAACGACTGGAAGCAGGGGGAAACGGCAAGGCTAATGTGAAACGATGTGAACGTGAATATCCCACGACTATTCACAGACCTTGAATATTGTTTTTTACTTTCTTTGTTACAACGAACACAAAACATAATTGTAAACAACAACAATTTGTGTTTTTAAAGTGATCTCACGTTTGGCACCATCATGCCGTAACGGAGACCATGCGACCAAAATGGCACCCTGCGCTATAGCTGGAGACAAATACTGCACGGATGGATATGCTGTCATTGGCATCCCGGGAACAGCAGCAGTGAGGTGGACCGTCAAACCTCAAACATCAAACCAAGGTGTGCCTGGTTTCAAGAATTCCCTCGGGTCCTTACTGCCCATTTATCTTCAGAGTAATCAAATTAGAGGAGTGCTGTGTGTCTGCCAGGAACACACTGCCTGTAATTGTTTATCTTCAAGTGAGGAGAACTGAGCGACAAAAGGTTAATTGCGCCATAATTAACTGCCAGGGAAGTAGAAGTGGAGAAAAATGAAGAGTGAGGAAGAGAAGAGTGAGTGGTAGGGTGAAGGTTCAGGTTCTTGATGGATGGATGAATATATGTGGAAGCAAGGAACCTTACGGGCAGCAGGGCTCTCTAAATTGCTTCTGCAAATCTGGGGATTTGTTTGTTTTAACATTTACAGACGGATTACTTAGATTAAGTGTGATCATGTTGATTGGCTGTCTTTAAATGTGATTCCTTCTGAGCAAAACAAGTTAAATTAAAATGAAATGAAGATAATTAAATGATTGCCAAGACAGTTAAATGAATAAATATTATACTTTTCAGGATTATTCCAAATGTTTGTTGACCAGCTGAAACCCCCAAACAACAGGAAAGTTTAAACCTCATCCTGTTCTTTTAAAGAAATGTTGGTTTGCAAGAGCGTAATTGTACATCATCACCACCATCTGGTAAGAAGTCTGGTTCGGTTCATCACAACAGGGTCTGGCTCTATTTCTACCTTCTTTAGTTTGTCAGTGTAGCTGCTCCGGTCTCGTCTTCCTGTGTCTTTTGTCAAACGACCATTTTGGACAAAGGAACAGGAACACATTATCGTATTCACTGGAACACAACAAATGCAACAAAATATTTAATAACGGCAGACGTTCATGTGCAGTTCAGAAATTAAATGAAATTTCCATTTGCCTGTGCAATATATCTATATCTATATATTATTTTATCAATTATTCCTTTTCATCCTTTGTTGTTGTTTTTTCCTGACAGAAATGGGACTTGGGCTGTTCTCAAAATAGCGCCGAGTGAGTAAAGACATCCAGAGACAAAAAGACAAAAGGAAGTGGTTCATCCAATTCATGAAAAGACGTACAGTAGGTGTGGACAGACAAGGCGAAAGGACGGATGGAGGGGGGGGGGGGTGCTGTTTGAGTAATGTGATGTGGCGTGGTCCCCCGAGTGCCCGGGTGGAGGAGTGAGAGATTAGCTGTTGAGTCGAACACAGAACTCCCCCTCCACCACCATCCGAACCGCCCTCCGTACCGCCTCCATCTGTCAGACACCACAGAGACGTCCAACCAGCCTAACAGCAGGATGTCCACACACACCTGCGTCCACACACACACACAACTGCATCTCAACAAACAAACAAACAAACACACACACACACACAAGTTGTACTGCATTTGTGAGGACATTGTAACCTATATTACCTATAGGATGAGACTCCATTTGATTCAATCTATGATCAGCATGTTGTTAGGCGTTTGTTATAAACATGAATCGTTTGACCATTTCAATCAGAAGTCCATGTTAAACTGCTGGTAACCATATATGCAGTTAACGGACTCACCTAATCAAACCCACTTTAAAATGCAGTCTCTAATACTAACACATGGTATGAGAGTGAGTCTGGATTAATAGAGAAAGTCATGGACTTTGCAGAGGGCACGCCACTCGGCTTTGTGCTCGAATGCTTTTTGTCTCCATCTCAAGCGGTGTGATGTAAATGTCTGGATGAGAAGGGTATTTAGAAGTGTTGTGTGAATGGGTGAATGTATCGTTATTGATTGGATGGTTGGCCACTCTATTGATTTGTCTGTAGTTGTATGGTAGTCTGTAATTATGGTGGATCAGCAGGGCTGTGAATTCAAGATACGTTTCCCCACAGGAACAGTAAAGTATCTCACCATATGCCCCTGTCTATTATTTTATTATATCATTGTTGACCTGCAGGAGTTACTTAAAGTTTAATATTGGCTGAAGACCGATGTAGAACACTGATTAAAATGTTCACAGTAAGCCCAATATGTGCTTTTAATGGAAACCTGCCAACTAATCACAAACAGGTTTTTATTCCTGGCCGTGTGTGTCTGTGTGTGTAGACACTACGTGTTTTTATCACATTGTGAGGACTTACCGCAGCTGCCAGAATAAAATAAAATAGGTCCCCACAAAAGTTAACATTTTGGGTTGAGGCCTGCAGTGTAGTTTAAGCATCCAGGGAATTATTTATATAAGTAAACTACATCTACAGTTATACTATCAATTGATTCTGGTCACAGTCTACAGCCTTTTCTGTTATACTGTTATTTTCCTATTGTCAGAGACAATTAGGTAATTGTGTGCTGCAGGCCGAAAGTCATTTCTTTGGCCTCGTTCAGAGCCCAACCACACCTCGATAAAACTATGTTAGGAGCAGCGGTCTGACGGCTTCTGCTGGTAACAACGATTGCACTCCGCGGCTCAAGTTTCCGCTGTCTCACAAGCATGTAGGAGGTGGCCTTCAGCTACCGTAAAAAAGTAAAAAGGCTCTCACTAGAGCCATTGTTTGGTTTGTCCGTTCTGGGCTAGTGCACAAACATGGTGGTGCAACACAGCAGTCTCCGAGGACTCACTCCCTGTAGATATGAAGGACTCATTGTAAGCTAACAAAACAACATTTTTGTTTTGTTTCAGGGGATTATATGAAAACCTAGTTATTAATATGATATTACATTTCTTCCATGAGATCCCCCTCAATGCTACATGTAGCAATCATATCAAAAGAGGCACCAAAACACATGGAATTAACTGAGACCCTCTGTATCCGTGATTTTTAAAGAGCAGCTTCTTGTGGCCACAGGTGGTATCGCAGCTGAGGGTACTTCAACATGGCTGCTTCTGTCAAAAACACACACACACACACACACACACACACACACACACACACACACACACACACACACACACCCATAACTTGCTAAATTAAAAGAAGGTCATGCACCACCTCAGCCCTCAAGACAGGGTCAGGTTCAATCATTTCCCCCTAACACACCAATTTCCTTTCTCCTCCTCAGAGGAGACTTTCATTTCTCTTCTATATCTCCTTTATTTCTCTCCTCCTTTCCTTTTCTATTACCCTTTGTCCTGAGTCCATCCCGTTCATCCCCCCCCCCATGTCTAAGACACACATATACATGACAGACAAAACAGACAAGTGCGGTCTGACTGTCAATATCATAGCCTTGTCTGACTTTCTGTACACCTCGGGCGAGAATCTGAACGATCGGTGTGTTTTCCTGTCGGGGAATCAACTCTAATGAGCCGTTGTTGATTTACAGTAGTTTTCATCTCACGGAATATTCACCTGCACACGAGAACACGCACATGCAAGCACAGAGACCCAGAGGGCAGCAGCGTACGGCATGCCTGGGCTGTCAATCAGAAGCCAATAACGATCAGAGTGCTGTGAGAATATGAGTCGATGAAATTGCTGAGCAAATAGTCCGTGGCCCCGGCCATTATTGGGTCTTCTTCTGCATATCTGCCGCTCGGTGCAATATCTGCTGATGGGGGCTGAAAGCCGCGTTTTGAACATGTCGGAGAAACGTAGGAGCACGGTATTGTTTTATCGCAGTCCTTTGTTCCCTGACCTTCGTGTTATGCATCCCAGTTGCCGATCCCCGCTCCAGAGCACGGCAGCCATACACTGCAATGTAAAAATGTAGAGGACATATTTCACTCTGTGTTCTAATGTTTTTCCCTACCAATCATCGGAACAGAATACATAAGGGGCATGGTACCCAGTGAGTTCTGTCGTACTTTGTGGGTTCATTGCTATTGGGTAATCAATTCATGAGACAAATACAGTTGGACAGAGAGGAAAGAAAGAGAACGGTGCTGAAAGTGAAAACAGAAAAGCTTCCAGACTATTCCCATACTGAAAACTGGCTGAGAAACACGCTCTCTTATGTGAGGCGAGGAAGATGTAGTGTCGAAATTTAATCTCGCCACAGGGCATCGCTGCATTAAAACACACACACATTTATATGAAGTATGTATATAAATATATATATATATATATGGGGGAACCAGCCAAAATGAACTCTCACACATACACACACACACACACACACATTTTGCAGGAATGGAGTCTGTCAGAATGTACAATCCATTCTGCAGCTGTGGCCTGAGGCGAGGCCGTTAAGGAGACAAATGGAGGGAAATGGAGTCTCAACAGCCACTGCTCTGCCTTCATCCTTACACTCACACTCTTAATCACACACGTACACACACACACACATGCTCGCACACACACGGCTGCCTTCCACACGTATGCCGGCCCCAGTGGTCCCGTGTGTCCAGCAGCCTCTGCTCGTCCTGCAGAGCCATCACACTGCGGTTCACGTGAACTGCTACAAATTAACCAGGAGCCTCTTAACCTTTCCAGGGCAGGAAATACATCAAGGCGGCCCCCACCTCCCCCCTGCTCCCCGTCCCTTCTGCAGAGTCATCTTAGCCTGGCTAGTGGGCTTTCACATTGACAACAACACTATGGAACAGCGACATGAGCCGTTGTTTTGGTGCGATGTGGTACTACACACAAAATATGCAGAAATATATATATATATAAATATATAACAGTTATGTTTCTGGAAAACGTGGCTACTTTAGGATTTAAAGAGTTTAACTGCCATCCAAACGGCTGAGCAGCAACAAGTGTTAACAGCAAATCAACCTTCTGCATTTATTATAAAGATTTTTCTTGACATGATCTGTTATTTGCCCCCATTAGCTTTTGTTATGGATACAATTTAAGTCAGAGTGAAAAGGGCAGTCTGTTTGTCGGCAAGAAAAACTCATTTAATCATTTATCGTCATTTTCGTTCAGTCACGTGAGGCTGATAATTCCTGCGATAAAAGTTGAATCATTTTTCAATAAGACGCAAGGAAAAGATGCACGTGAGGGAAACATGGATGCAAGAGACTTGGGATGCACCCTAGGACTTTTCCTCCAGTGGGTTCGCAGCTAATTAGCAGAATGCTAAACGCTACACCACACAACCCTTTCACAAGACTGAAACATCTGGTTTCTTCTGAAGAATTTATTTATGCCTTTACACTCCAATTAAGTAAAGCATCTTAACGGGTAACTTGAGTTGAAAAAAAAGAAATTTGACCATAAATTATACAATTTGTTCTTTTGGGCTCATCACTTTTTTTAAAGGCTGACCAATACCTACGTTTTGTCATGTCTTGTGACCTCATTTTCTCTTCTCTCCTCTAGTGCCCTCACTTCCAATGCTGAGTGTGACTTTCGTCCAGATCACCACTTTGACCGATAGCACTGCCAAGCAGCCACACAGGAGAAATGGTCTGCAGGGTGCAGGGGTTTTATTATTGAATGAATTGTGATTAAGACGCAACCTCATTTAAGTCTTTGTGTGGAAATGTGGATGTTTTATTGAGGGCCGGTTATTCTGCAGGTGAATAATAATGTGTATCGTGTTAAGTATATTGATAAAAATGTTTTTAAAAACAGGGGGATAGAAATCCAAAGTCTTCATTTAATGCAAAAAAAAACGGCAACTGAAATGTATGAGGCTTCAGCAGACTGAGCTATATCCAAATCAAGTGGGTATTTTCCACAGTTTTTTAGCGTGAGATTCCCTCCTTACATTTCTACAGTCTGTGTTTCTGTGCTGTCCAGTTCTTGCGGCTGAAGCCTTGGAGGAGCTTAGTCCTGCATTTTTTTGGCATGAAACAAGGACTGCGGTGTTCGACTCCCATCTTTCACAATAAAGAAATGGACAGTATGGAGAGGAGGAAGGAATCAATGAATGTTTAAATGTATATATGCCGAGCATTATATTAACAAATAAAATCAGATTAAAGAACCTCAATGCATGCTTTAAGCAGAGTACTTGAGTAAATACACTTCAACATTGCTCACACTAACACACAACCTGGCCTCTATCATTATTTCAAAACTTGTTCATCTCCATCTCCTTATCCTCCCCCTCCATCCTCTTCTTTTCACATTTTTCATACATGGTTTTATTCCTCTGCAGAGTACAGTATAGGAGAGAAGGGGTGTTAGGGGTTTGCGGGTGGCAGAGATGTTTCTACGATTCTTCTTCATGTATTGGGGATCCCTTCCAGGCATTTGCATGACAGAAGGGGCCTTTGAAAGCAAATTAGGCTCTTTTTAGGCTTCATCCGGCACAAGCCTGTGTACTCCAAGGTCACATCTAATTTGATATGGAAGTGGTTTTAAATATTCATCCATGACCCCGGGTGCTCCCCTATGTATAGGCAGCGAGAGCATGGAGCAGTGGCGGGAAACCGCCGCCCCCTTGTTAGCTGCTGTCACTGAAAACACAGTGTTCCCAACACTCGCTCCAGGCAGTGAGGCAGGGATGTGGAGGAATAAACGTAAGCGTTCAACTTGAATTGCGTTGGGGGGGAAATCCCAGTTGCATCCGAACAGGTGACATTTCTCAACCCGTTGAACATCGTTCTCCCCCACCAAAGTAGTCATTTGCATGTAAATTTGGGGAGTTGCTCCACAGCCAATTAAAAACCCGCCCAAGGAGTGTGTTCTTTTATTAATAGTTTAATAGGCAGGAGGGTTTTTACAACTTCTTGCGGGCACTTGGCACATGCATGAACATCCCAAAGGGTTTGCAGCAGCCAACAACGATCTTAAAACCGAATATATCGCACCATAAATCCTGCTGAATTATTCAAATTGATGCTTTTTCTAACTAGTGGAAAATATGGACTTGGTTCGGCAGAGTCAACTTAACATTTTAAGCTAAAAGCACTCATTCTGTGATTTGCTTACAGAATGTACTGTATGTTCTTTTGGTGCTACTATCGATATGTGGTCAGTTGGTCTGTTACTACAGCCAGATAACTCAACAACTGCAGGCCAGGTTTTCATGATGAAGGATTACATTGTCCTGAAGTCAATTCTAATTTATTTATTTATCAAGCATACAACATAAACAGATCCTGACCAGACTGGGGTCTATCAGAATGAAATAATCCCCACAAAGGGCACAGTAAAACAAGCCCAAGAGTCTTCAGTAATGCTAGCAGGTCTGCTGCATTGCAATCAATTCCATCCGTTTTTTGAGATACTTCAGTCTGGACCAAAGTGATGGAACAACTGACTAAAGTCCCTTTCACACATGCACTGAAACCCTGACCTTATCTAGACATTATGCATGACTTAGCATGAGCTGTGTGTGACAGCGCAAATGTTAGAATCAGTCGGACCAGACATTGAACAGACTTTACCCTGCCAGCTCCCGAGTACAAAGTCCGTGTTATGTCCAATTGAGCTCATGAACAGAGACAATCCTTGTCTTGAGAATTGACACAAAAGCGGGATAATACAAACACCCGAGGGTTAGAGAGGGGTCCTTTCCACGAAAACGGCCACAAAAAATTGAGAGACAGCGAGATGCTGTCGGTATAAGGCCGATGCCGGAATTGTCAGACAAATTCAAGGAACGGCAACTCAGTTATTTAGGACCAAATTACAAACCGGCTACGTGACCTCTGTGTTCGTGCATCATTTCCTGCCTCCTGCAAGCTCTACCCACAGCAAGAATAATTCTATAGATCTTGTGTAGTGTAGTGGTTGAACAAATGATCTATGCTGTCGTTTCTCTGGTGAGGACAAGTCTAACTACATACTTGTTCAGTTGCTGTTCATTTTCTGTTTGAAGCGGTGGAGAAGAGTGGACTAAAAAAGAAGAATATGTCCATCTGACATGTAAGAAATGTAAAACGTCTCTAAAGAATGAATACCACAAGTAAAACACCAGAACCTAAAGGTTGCATTGCACCACTACCAGCCTAATCCTAACCCTAACCTAATATTAACCCTAAACTTAAACCAAGTCTTCACCCTAAAATTTTATTTTTGCGTTATGGGAACGTGCATCTTGTCCCCGAAAAGAACTGAGTCCCCGCCAAATGTGACTGTGTAATCAGACTTATGTCCCCACAAGACGGGTAAAACACAGCCTCACACACACACACACACACACGCGCACACACACGCAGAGCCAGAGGGGAGTTCTGACAGATCTCTCTGATATGTTGTCGGTGAGATCACACAAATATTTGACAGCTACAGCAACTATTGCTGTTTTATTCAAAATGAGCAGCATAAATATGCACACATAGATACATATTATAGAGAATACAGCGCATATCTGTGTGCATGCATTGAAATATGCATTTCAAAGAGTTTGCGTTGATGCATATCTTCATCGTGTGCCGTTTTCTTCTTGTGCATTTGGCAAACAGCACTGAGGCTGATTTGTTGGCTTCATAACGTCAGACACACACACACACAGTATCTTTTCTAGTTTTTGCATGGACGTGCCACTTCCATGTCAGCTGTAATGATCATAAACACGTTTAACGCAGAGTGGGTTCAAATACAAATGATGTAAGCGATGACGCCCCTGTTTTCACTATGACACGAGGCCCCTATCAATAATAGAAGGCAAATAGCATAATGCCCATAGGCCTGAGGGAAACATGAAGAGGAACGATATGTAGATTGACTGATATGATTCCATATCCTCATGAGAAGCTGGCTTGAACAATCACTCACTAGTCACACCCGTAGTTGTGCCTACGGTGTAGAAATGTGATAGAATCTGAATTGTAGGTCCCTTTGGATAAAAGCGTCTGCTAAATGACTGTAATGTAATGTAATGTCACACAGGCTTCAATTGGAGTAAATGAGAAAGAGGGAAAACTCAAAAAAGGTTCAGCTGTGACTGCACCTTCAGCTGTGCTATACTGTGGCATGATGGTGTGACTTGTATGGGGGAGGCTGAATCTGCTCTTCTTCCCCAAATCAAACCGTTTAAGCTGACAGAGACCAGAAGTATTGTATTGTCGAGACTAAAGTCCTAAAGTTTCTTTAATGAATTTGATGATTTATGAAGTTTCATCCATGAATGTTCACACTTGTCCACATACTTTTACTTTTGTTCTGTGGCTTTTGTTCCTGGTTTAGGCCTCTCAGTTCCAGTGAAGAACATAATAATCCATCATATCTTTGACAGTATTTCCCACTTTCTATAATCATTTTGTCTTTGTCTCTTTCAACATGCCAATATCCCTGTGCACAAAGCCAGCCTCATAAAGAAATCATTTCCCCGGTTTGGTGTTGAAGAACCTCATCCAACACCTTTGGGATTGAAACACCGACTGAGAGTCGAAACTGATCACCGGACATCAGTGTTGGTCCTCTTGTGGTCTGCTCTTGTGGCAGAATGGGAGCTTATCTTTGCAGCAGGCTCAGCATCCGGTAGTAAGACTGAAACCAGACTTGTGGAAGCTGTTAGAGCAACACATTTTCAACCCAAAGCGCCAAATACTAAGCTTGGCTTCAAATTATGATGCTCGACATACCCCTCTAGCATCAGTTTTGGACGTGGCAGGGACAGCGTGTCAAAATGTGCTCATTACATGCAAAATTCAAAATAAGATTCCGTCTTCACAGGAAGTTTAGGTTTAAGCGACAAAACCACTTATTTTGGTTTAGGAAAATGAGCGTGGTTGACGTTTACTTGACTGACGAATGACTGAAGTGACAACCGAGTGTCTAATGACACTAACCACTCAGGTGACCAACAATTCACACGCTACACATGGGACACAAACAGCGGTCTCGAAAGTGCTGTTTGTTTCACCCATTCACCTCTGTTTCCACCTGCCCTGTGTGGACTATCTCACACTTTATACTACGTCAGTTACTGTGAGCTTGTAACAAGGACACGGATCCGTTTACATTGGAGTTAAGTGCAAGCCCGGCGCGTCACAGACGCAGAGGAGCACCTACCGAGCTGCGGTATTTGACAAATTGGGGATGAGAAGGTGTTGGTTTGAGCAGGACATTAACAATCATGGCGCGGGACTTCCATGTTCAACTAATACGCCCAGGTCGTTAACGTCCTTGTTATGTAGCCCATCGAATAATGGTGGAAACTGCAGAACTTTATGATACAAAAACTGCACTTGCATGAGGTTTGAGTGTCTCTTTTATAATGGGGGTCTGTAAGAATAATGAGTTTGTGGCCAACTTGGTCTTATTTTGAAGGCTTAGATCAGGGGTGTCAAACATACGGCCCGCCACGTCATTTTATGTGGCCCGCGAATCCGTCAGATAAAAAAAATATATAAAATTTAAAGTTAGACTTGATAATAAAAATATCCCCATAGTCGAAATTATGAGATAGAAAGTCGAAGTTATGAGATATAAAGTCAGAATGATGAGATACTTAAACACACAGTCATAGAAGCAGCTCTTTG
Source organism: Anarhichas minor (assembly GCF_050575085.1). Classification (NCBI taxonomy): domain Eukaryota; kingdom Metazoa; phylum Chordata; class Actinopteri; order Perciformes; family Anarhichadidae; genus Anarhichas; species Anarhichas minor. The sequence goes on along the minus strand of NW_027466542.1, from coordinate 316,190 downwards.
GCTGGTTACTGTACACTTGAAATGGAAATGTATTGTGAGTACATTGAAGACTACTTTAAACGTGGCTTTAAAACACATGAAATACTTCACGTGGGATTGTAATGTTGGTTTCTTAACCCTAAATTAAAAGGATTTAAGTTATAATAACAGAAATGTGCTTAAATATATGTTTACATTTATATAACTGCATGTACAATATTTTAACACTTGAATAAACAATAATCAAATGCAGAGACAGTTATTTACCAATATGTTAGGGAGTAGTTACATTTACAACCGGCCCTTTGAGGGCGACCGTGATGCTGATGTGGCCCAGAGTGAAAATGAGTTTGACACCCCTGGCTTAGATGATGGTTCAAGTCGGTTGTGAGAACATTGTACTCAATTGCCAAAAAAATGTGGAAACACTTTTTTTGGAGGTTTAAATTGTGTGCAAGTGAATGCACACAAACTGCCATCATTTGTTAAGTTAATTTATTTACTCGGGACAGGTGACCACCTGAGCACAAACGCCTGGCATTTAAAAGAGTCATGTGTGGAGTGTCTCATAACACTGCAGCACTCTTTAACAATGAACCCAGCTGAAAATGCTGCAGTTAGTCCTGCTGCTACACACACACACACACACACACACACACACACACACACACACCTGGAGATACTGAAGATGTCGTTCAAACTTTAAGTTGACATTCTCCATGACAGCAGAAATATGTCAAAGCTCTTTGTTCATCTTTGCATACGTTTTCTTCCACTTATAGAACATGCATTTGTGCGTTAGTTTGACAAATACATTTTCATGAATCTTCCTTTACATTTTAATTTTCTTTTCATATCCAACGTAAAGCCTGCTTTCTCAAAGATGCTCTTATTACCGACCACAAAGTTGAACCTCCTCAGAGCCTGCGAGCAACGAGGAGAGAGGAAAAGATGAAGGCAGAAAAAAGACGGGAGCTCATTTATGTTTTGCAGTTATTGTGCAATTCCCATACATGCAGCACAGGGACAAGGTTGCCGTTTTGTCTGACAACCCTTGCAGACTGAGAGACGACATTGAAGTTTGTATTGACTCTTGAGCGGATGTTTTTCGGCAAAGAGATCAAATGTGTGCTGTGAAGGCAAAGAGAGGAAAAGAGTTTGAACGCCTCTGTCTTTCTTTTGTTCTCTCTCTGCATCATATAGGCTCTATATACTATACTATACTTCTGAGCTGCTTATCCTTTGTGCTCTACAGAAGAATGTCCTACAGTGCCCCCTAGAGGCGCTCTGGAAAAACACAGCCCCCATTCACTTCTGCTGGTGCGAACCAGTTTCTTTGTCCCCGCGGTTGGATTGAAATGAAGCTTTGTGTTAATCATCGGTTAATCGCTAATTCAAAGAGTTTTCAACACAACAAGGACAATGGAAGTGACGGAGAGAGATACTTCTGAGATACTTTCCTCCTACAGGTACTTGCATAATCCCAAATGCCTCTGCATGAAACCCAAACATTGTGACAAAGACATACAGATCCACACAAAACCTCCATCTGTCACCTACTCAGGGTTTCTCTCCACGTCTCTGACTTTAATTCCGGCTTCTGTAACACAGTCCTCCGCAAAGCCCCAGGTACCCAAACTAAACTCCACAGAAGATGACAAAAAACAAAAACAATAATCAGATTCTAACGTGAAATCATAAGACGTGTTTAGTTAAGAGTTGATTCAGTGGGAGGTGGCAATTTTACAGTCAGTGAGCATGCAGTTAGGCAGGTGGTGTTTCTGTGATGGGAAAGAGAGGCAGGAGGGGGGGGGGTCTCTTTTGGTTCGTATTAACACTGACAAACACGCACACACGCATGCATGAATACACACACACAAAGCAGTTCAACTGGTACATCCTCTTGAAAGGTCAACCATACAGAACCAAATCAGCCTGCACACACACACACACACACACACACACACACACACACACACACACACACACACACACATACACTCACACACCCTGGGGCTCAAATCACATATTCTTGCAATCTATCCATGTTAATGACTCTGCTGTGTAACATACTGATTATTTCACCAGCCCTGAGATGAGAAGAAGCAGTGTGTAAGTGTGTGTGTGTGTGTGTGTGTGTGTGTGTGTGTGTGTGTGTGTGTGTGTGTGTGTGTGTGTGCCTCGAGAGTCACGACATTTTGGACATTATTGGAAAATATTTGTAGATGCTGAAGACATTTTTGGAAGGTGAGGAGACAAGATTCTGGGATACTTTTGGAAAGTCAAAACATAAACATGGGATCGTTTCAGTCAATTGAAGGCGTTTCAGAATGGGGAGGACCTTTTTGGAAACGGAGGACATTTTCTAAAGTGGGGACATTCTTGGAGATTATGGACATTTTGGAAATTCTGATTCTTTTTATTTATTTATTTCAAGTGTGGACATATTTAGAAAAGGATGAAATTTGGGGAGAAGAACAGTCACCTGTCTCTGGCAGATCATTTGATCTATGTGTTGCATCTGTATGGTCCATTAAGTCTCGTTTACATGGAGATATCCAGTCAAATAAAGAACAATGGGAAGGTTGACACTATAACATTATCCATGTCACACACACACGCACACACAGCTAGTGTGAACAGTGTCAGGGAATCTCTCTCTCAGGAGACACACCAGGATCCACCTGCCTAACAGACGCAGACTTTCTACCTCCCTCCTCTCCTTTTATCTCTCTCGGCCTTTTCCGTCCCCGCTGAGGTTTCCACATTGAATCAAAACCTCATCTAATCCGGCTGTACTGAATCCGGGGGGGGGGGGGGGGGATTCACACACCAACACCGAGCAGTAAAACCCGGCTCTCTTCACAAGACAACGACAGAAAACTCGACTAACAGCCCTCCTGGGTCCACGTCTCAGAGGAGGTGGAGGGGAACCGTTGCCGCTGCAGCATCATGACCAAAACACACAAATATAATTTGCAGGTCAACACACTGAACATTGTGTCTTTGCATTCGGGGACACAGCAGAACTTGTGAATCCTTCTGTAGAGCAGTCAACTGGGAGAAGACACAGGTGGTGGAGTGTAATACTTGGCTAGATGTGTGTGTTGAGGGAGGGAAGGTAACATATTTTTTATCTCATATTATTTCTAAGATTTGATAGAATACTGCATAATAAATTCCACAGGCTCGGCACGGTTACACGTGGGAAATTTCTCTCAGGGCCAAGTATCAGTTTTACCAACTGTTAGTGGGCTGCAGCTCACTTTTTTATTATCCATTACATTTGTTAGCCATGCTAGCGGCATCTGGTGGCTCTACGGATGGCAATTCTGTCGTCAGTCGAAACTATTTGGTTCAGACAGAAATAACTCAATATCAATTTAATGGATCGCAATGGAATTTTGTACAGACGTTCATGGCCCCTAGAGGATTCATTATAATGACTTTGGTGATTCTCTGACCTTTCCTCTGGCACAGCCGGCAGGTCAACGTTTCCACCTATTCAATGAAATTGCTCCACCTCTACCCGATGGATTCCACACAAAATATTGCACGGATAATCATTGTACCCAGAGGATGAATCCTCCTAGCCTTGACGTTTCCTCTGGCGCCAACAGCAGAATTGTTGGTCCATCCTCCACTTTGGTCCAGACTGAAATAACTCAAAATAAACTCTTGAAGGTTTAGTTTGTTTTTTATTTAATAACGTATCGGATTCCTTTTGCTTTATTCAGTTTCAGTATCGTCTGACTCACCGGATGTAGACTGTGGGTATAAGCAAGCAATTATCTCATTTTGCAAGGGCACCGATGCTGCATGCTGTGCTTAGCGCAAGACGATTGTGATTGGTTTACAGAAATACAAACAAGCCGGAGCGTTCTTTTTCCCCTAAACCGCAATGACAACATGTGGAGCCAGACATTTGTTTAGCGCTGACTCAGCGCTGTGGAGATAGTTCTGGCTATGTGAGGCTAGTTCGACAACTTTAATATCTGTGGTGTCTGTGTTTAGTGCTCATCCATGTGTTTCTGCAGGCCTTTGTCTTTGTAGCAGTGATCCATCCCAATCAGCCGACTGAGCTCAATGCTCATTGTTCCAGCGACTTATGCGGTTTAAAGCATTGCTATTGTTTTATATCCCAAGTGGATGCAAACACACACACACACACACACACACACACACACACACACACACACACACACACACACACACACACACACACACACACACACACACACACACACACACACACACACACAGTAGTTCTGCACAGGGCCAAATATATATGCAGGACACATTTCATACCACACACTATAACAACAGACAATCATTGACAGACAAAGGGGTGATGCAGCTTTTCAATTGATCGGATGAAGAATGAAATGTGAGTCCCATCTGACAGCTGCCCTCTGATTCAGTCAGTGTTGTGGCTTAATAATGAAGATATCATATGTTGTTTGGAGGCCCTTTGCGGAGATTTTTGTTCGAGTGTCCACGTTGTGTATTTCGAACATTATCAAAATGTGGCTGCATGTTTGTAATGGTATGTTTTTTTTTGTCTGTTTGAAAGTTGTATGCGTGAAAGGTGCCATGAGACGTTAATTCAGCTTTATGAATAAACAGACAACAGACAACAAACAATAATCTACACGGCAGTAATTCAGGTAGAAGTGATGAATTCGGGCCACAATTCAGCCTTCATGCAACAACGGATTTCCACCAACTGCTCCCTCGATGCTTTGACAGCGTGCCAAGACTTATAGAAATATTGCTGGATGGTAACAAAGTTATCCTCTTTTTGTCTTGGTTGAAATAATAAGTGGTCACATTTTACTGCCTGGTAAAGTATCAGATGCTCATTTTTCTTATGGAAAATATACAGAAAAGCCAAGGAATATTTTTCTTTTGAGAAAGACAGATGAGAGAGAAAACCCATGGAGTGAGAGAAGCTAGCTGTTAGAGAGAGGGGGTGGGTCCTCAGCTCTCCATATAAGTTTCCCGGACAAAGAAAGCGAGCCCTGCCACCTTGATTCCATTTCCTGTTGTCTAATGAAATCAGGGATGACCCCGGCTAGTCCATTGTAAATGGTTATCATCTCCACTCTTCCCTCTGCTTTACCCCTCAAGCCTCCACCCACCACCCCAACACTCAACACACATAACCACCCCTCACCATCCTCATATACATCAGCCCAGAGGGACCGGCCCTGATATTTACACAAAGACAAGAAGACGCATGCTCGCCTGCTGCGCCTGCTGCGCCTGCTGCGCCTGCTGTGCTCTCGGGAAGAAAAAAAAACGGTATACACCAGCGACAAGACTTTAATGACAGATGGGAGTTTACGGCCCTCTCATATTTAGAGCAGGTTATGGGACACAGAGGAAGGCTTAGGGGAAATGACTATCTCCCTACACACCGTCCTCTGTCTTACATTTGAGAAAATCCCCAACCGAGTGTGCAATAGTCTGGCTTTTCTGAAAACAGGATGTGCCTTTTTCAAAAGGGACTTTGATCAAAGGACAACAGTACAGAAAGCTAAAGTGTAAACGGTTTCAGTTCCTAAATATCTCTAGACTCTTCCTACAGATGTTAAAAATATACTGACACATTCAAACCATTCCGTCATAATGCTGATAGAAAAAAACTAATTTGGGCGACATTACAGTCCTTTCGAAACCCATTTGCTGTTGCAAACTAACCATACATAAACGGTCCCAGCCACAATTGATTGCGTGTGGATGGTCAGGATATTTGAAATGGTGGGCTGATGATGACCAAAAGGCTAGCGCTAAATTAACAGCCAATATCTGCAGTAATATTTGAATCATGTTGCCACATAAAATAAACAAACATTTTTTACTACATTTTAGCTCATTTTCCAGCCCCACCGATGGATAGCCAACTTCAGTAACTTCATAAGCCAAAACCCATGGCAACAACAAGCGCGTCCCAGCCGTGTGCATTTTAGCGTCCCTTGGACGTAGTCTCCGTTCTACTAGCAGCGTGTTTCTGTATCTGGCCGTGTCTTTTATTTGCAGCATTTCTTCTGAATATTGTGCATGTGCTGGTGAAGAGATCTTGTTAATTTAATTGCGGTGGCTCTACAACCCATATCTGTCCTTTAAAGTGGCAATGCTGCAGCTCTTTTTCCACTCAGAGTGGGTAAACACCGGAGGGATTTTCTCTCTTGACGGCAGCTCGGCATATGAGCTTTGTTCAGCAGACAGACCAATCCTTTGGACGTGAGGAGACGACTCGGTCTCTCCATTTCGGGCTGAAACCTGCAGAGCCGAGAGCGTCTTGACACAAAACAATCTGTTCAGATTGAAGAGTACAGTCCCTTTCTCTCAGACAAGTTATGCTCCGCACTGAAGCATTCATAATGAGGCATATGTTGTGTATGCGTTTGGACAAACACACCATTCTTCTACATTTACAACCGGGACAGGCGGGCTGGCAGGTGCATCTGCTTCTTGTGGAAGACACGCTGCACTGATTGGCTGAGTCAGCACAACCCTCTGACAGGTACATGGATAGCTGTCCGCCAGCTAATTTAAAGATGCACGCACACACACACACACACACACACACACACACACACACACACACACACACACACACACACACACACACACACACACACACACACACACATATGCAGTGTATCAGGACTAGGCTGTGTACAGCAAAATAAAACAATGATACATGCACCTGCAAATAATAAAGACACGTTTTTCAGTATGTGGATGCGTAGAAGCACACGCACCCACACACATGCACAGAAAGACAGTTAAGGGGTGCTCATCTCTCAAAGCTGTGTCAAAGATCACAATGGCGTACTGAAGTAAAAAGTTCAAGGTGAAAGAGAGCGAGAGGCGGAAAACAGGCAGCGAGAGAGATGTATTGTTATGTGAGAGAGGAGCTTGTTACCGGAGATAGACAGATATGTGGCAGACGGTGGGAATGTTTCCGAGAGAAATGCAGGAAAGGAGACATGAAGGATCTCAAGAGCCAGTGACAGGAGAGGGTGGGAAAGAGTGGAACAAAGAGGAGGACAAAGAGAAGGCATCTGAGCACAGATGGAGAGTATGAACCCATCAAGGTCAGCTGATGTGATGTAACGCGTCAGAAAGGGACAGTCTCTTCTGTCCTTCAATCATCTGTCCATCCCTCCATCCTCCCTGGCACTGCCAGGCTTCAATGCCATCCTTTTGGCACCCACACAACCTTCGGGCGTGACGAGAGCCATTCATTGGGGGCGAGGGCTTTGGTATGCAGCCGCCGCTACGTTGCAATCACCTCCACGGCATCCCAATTACCTCGGGTCTAATTGATGATAGATTTATTAAAGTTAATGAGCCATCTGGCCATCTGTTGAGCAGCCGAAGCGGCACATGGGACGATCGGTGGCGAGGGCAGAAGATGCATGACAAAAAAAGCTGCAAGGACAGATATCGTCTCGCGCGGGAGGGGGAGGAAAAAGCTTAGAGGGGAGACAAAGAGATCCACTGCCAGCTCCTTTACTCTATCTCTCCCTACCTCCTTTCCTCCCTCCTTACCTCCTTTCCTCCCTCCCTGCAATCAAAGGCAAGCTCTCACATCACTCCGTGTTTTTTTCCACTCTCCCATACGTCTTGCATCCTTTTTATGGCGTTCATATTTCAACTATATGGCTCTATATATGGCGGGTATATACATGGCATATGATTAATGGCCCTCAACCGGCTCTGTATGCCCAATACATCATAAACATATATATTTTACAGACTTATATACTTCTTGGAGCCAGAGATGAAATTTTAATTTCAGATAGCTGCTGGCCAGTGTATATTTTATTTTGTCTCTCAGGCCCAGTGGTGGACTGCTGGGGCTGCTATTAAGTCCCTTTGTTGTGGCGTCATCATCTAGTGGCTTTTCAAAGGGTTCTGAGACTCTGGAGGGCACACATCGAACTGTATTTTTGTCCGTATATATATTTCTTTGTGAGTGCATATTTGTCACATGCATGCGTTTCAATAAACATATTCCTTGCTCTTAGAGTAACACGTTTACTGTATGTACTTGCGGGCAAACTGCTGCCTGCAAGAGAGGCTACACTATTGAGATAGTGTTATTAATCCCAAATGCAGATGTCAGGTCCAAGGATATGAAAATCTGTATGACAGGTGTGTGCTGCCACCGATTACCCATTTTGTCACATTTATCTACTGGCCAACTATAGCAGCTACCTCTTCGCCGTCCTCTCTATCCAACACCCCATCACATCCAAAAAGAGATAAAACATCTGGGCTGAGAACCTGCAGTAGTTATAAATTATCACCTCCAGCTGTTTTTTTCTCTCTCCCAAACACATGGATCCAATCTTGCCTAAGACCCAAGGTCAAAAAGTTGAAGGATTTGGAGTAGAAATGTGAAATTTGGTGTGACAGTGCTATTTTGTCACGTCATTTTAAGCACCCTGCTGTGTAATTATATCTGGTGTACTGAGAAGAAAATTAAGTGATAAGACATTTACTTTAAGCAAAAAAAGAATTTATTATTCAATTATTAATCAGTATTTCAGCTCTAGTTGAACAGCTGGCTAGTTAGCTTTTTTTTTCAATCAATATTAATATTAACCTTTATTTAGACAGAATCCATTGAGACCGAGGTCTACTTTTCAAAAGTTTTAGTATAAAAACAAAGATAGCAAGAGTAGCGAGAACCATCGCCTGTACAAATAAAGTGATTAGTTTTCATTGAACCCTGTTACTGTATGGTTACTATTAACTTCCACTGTTACTCTAAAGCTGTTAGAATTGTGGCCTGTCTTCTATTTGATGCGACCGTGGCTCACTGAGTTAAGAGGGTTGTCTGGGAACCAGAAGGTCAACGGTTCGATCCTCGACTGGGACGTGTCACGTGTTGAAGTGTACCTGAGCAATACACTGAACCCCAGGCTCCCGGGTGCCTGTCAAATGCAGAGACAAATTTCCCCCTTATAGGGATCAATATAATAAATTATAAAATTTGCAATTAATATGCATTCAATCCTGTTCAATTATTTAAATTAAATGATAATGCGTTTTAAAATGGAAACGTAGTAGAGTTGACATGGCCTTAGTGTCAAAGTCGTTACCCTTAACTTTCATTAGGCTATATAAATGTTAAATTTTTTCCTTCATTGGCACATAATTAACATTTTAATAGCTATGTTTTCTTTTGTGTATTAGCACCTAAATCATTGTGTTTTTATTACCTTAGAATGAGCCTTTTATATCTACATATGAAGGGGGTCCCCAACATGGAGCTCACAATGTTGCACAGCACAGCCATGTTTCTACAAAAGCTCAGAACCGACAAACCAAACACTGGCTCTAGATAGCCATTCGCGTTTTTGTATTGACCACCACTACGGTGGTCAATACAAAAACGCGATGTGTGTTGACACGTGTGTTCATTGGAGCTGAGATGTGTTGCAGTGTGCTACACTTCTGAACTGCTACTGTAGTGAGCAGCAGTACTGTAGGTAGGTGATTATCTGCCCCGAGGCAGTCTATACAGAGAATCTCCCATGTGACAGCCTGCCGCCATTTGATACATGTGGAAAACACGGGCACACACTGCAACCGTGATATCCACCTGAACCAGTTTATTACAGAGTCCTACTTTCTTTAGTGAAACAAGCTCCCAGTAAAACCCTTTATCTTGTTCAGTGTGGCTTTGTGGCACAAAGGCAGTAAAACTGCCTGTGCCAAAGCACACTGACTGTAATCCTGCGGGCTTAATAATAATAACAACTAGAAAATTCCTAAAGACATTTTGACAGTGTGGCTTCTACTGCCCGAAGAAATCGCAATATATACACACGCCAATGTTACCGGTAGTGTCATTCAGGTTCAATTGAGATAGCGCTACTCTCTTTTCTGCATTTTAGATTCATACTCTTGGATTGAATCTTGTATTTGTGGGGCTTTTATTTTGAAAGGGTGGGACTGGGTGGGTGAGAGAGGGGGAGAGGAGACAGAATCATAATGTTTGACACTAAAATGAGAGGCTTCATCACAAGCATTCCAGTTAGAATTCATTCTGTGGGGCTTTTAATTTGAAATGGGGGGAGGGGGTGAGAGGGGAAAAGTCCTCTAAAAATATCTAAGACCTGAATGACTGTATGATAGAGAGAGACACAGACACAGAGACAGAGACAGAGAGAGAGAGAGAGAGAGAGAGAGAGACTCTGATCTCTCTGGCAATCTTTCTCATTTGGAGATTGTCCTATGTTTTATCTTTTACAGCTTACATAACTATTGTCCAGCTCTGCCATGTCTTTCCTCGTCTCTCCCTCTTGTGTCGCGGTGTGGCGAATCAGGAAACTTATCAGAATACCCATATTTGATTGGCTGAGCTGCATCACGTATATCTCTAAATCATGTGTGTGCGGCTTTTATTTTAAAATGGGGGGGGGGGGGGGGAGTCCTCTAAAAGTCTCCAAGACCTGAATGACTGTATGAGAGAGAGAGACACACACACACACACAGAGAGAGAGAGAGACATACAGAGATAGAGGGAGAGGAGTGTATGTGCGTGTGTGTCTGTGAGTCTGTGTGTTTATCAACATCACTAATGAGCTCATATAAACACCTGTGTGCTTGGGTGCATGTTGGTGATTGGAGCACCTGTGTGTTAGAGGCTAATTAAGAGAGAGAGTGAACAGTGATTTTCAACAAAACTACCTGTCAAACATATGCCCTTTAGACCAAAACCATGAGACTAATCAATAAAATATGGATACCGTGAGAGAGATAAGACTCTGGCAAACGCGGAGATGTGTTTTTTATGTTTGTGGTGTTAAAATGTGAGCTCCAGCGCAATATGCAAAACTGGTACCGTCTGCTTTCTTTGAGAAATGAGTGGTCAGATTTAACATGGAGTCTAATGGAGCAGTTGGTTGGAGTTCATGTTGCTCTGTGGCTCTTTGAGCCAAATGTGTAAATCCGTTGGATTCCACAGACATCCGTGTGCGACAGCACAACATTTCCAAGCTTTTTGGCCAAAAATGGTGTATATAGAGTAAACATTGTGGGAGCTGGAGCAATTTGTTTGGAAAAATCACAGAATATTTTCCTGCTCCGCACCCCTCAGACAGTTATGCTCTCACTCTAGCTCTTAACGAGCCGCGCAATACACACCCATTATAAAATCTGAAACAGACTCAAAATTTTCCTGAAACTTAATCTGTGACTTCATGAAAACTGTGCTAGCTATCAAAATGTCCCTTTGGCTCAATAAAGTGCAGCGTTTTGTCTACGTTTTAAACTTTGAATCATGTTTCTATGTTAATATACGGCTAGTCAATATGGGCCCAAAGTTAAGTGGTTTTTTTAGCTCTCTTCACGCCGAAACCCCATTCAAGTGAATGGAGAAATTTTGCTCAGTTTTTGGGGATTTTCGGGAAAACCGCAAGGCGAATCTCTCCGGAAAATAGATAGCACACTATTCCCGATCAGGCCGCACGTTTTGATGTATTTTCCACGCCGCTGTTGGCAACGCTGTGTGAGGAGAAGCGCGCCAAACTTCATTTTACTCTGTTTTTCGGGATTTTCCGGGATTTTCGGGAAAACCGCTGGGCGAATCTCTCCGAAAAATAGTTTCCGCGCTATTCCCGATCAGGCCGCACGTTTTGATGTATTTTTCACGCCGCTGTTGGCAACGGTGTGTGAGTAGAGGCACACCAAACTTTTGGAGACTATTACAGGAGACTATTTGCTCAATACTAATATTTCTTTGTAACATCTCTGCGTGTGTTTACTGTTTTCCTGCAGACGTCCAGCAGCTGTTGGTGGTTCAAGGAGAGGTTCCCCCTGAGCAGCAGGAGTGGAGCTCCAGTCTGGACCAGGAGGACCCAGAACCCCCACACATTAAAGAGGAACAGGAGGACCCAGAGCCCCCACACATTAAAGATACTAATGAGAAGACTGGAGACTCTTCTGACACTGATGACAGTGATGATTGGAAGGAGACCAGAGAACCTCAGTCAGGTTTAAACTATGTGAAACCTGATGAAGTCCATGTCAGTGATTCAAGATGTAGTGCTGGTGGGAAACTATTTAGCTGCTCTGAGTGTGAGAAAACATTTGGCAGGAGTGGAGATTTACGGGTACACATGCGAATCCACACAGGAGAAAAACCTTACAGCTGCTCAGTCGGTGAGAACTCTTTTAGCCAGAGTTCAAATTTACAGACACACATGAGAACCCACACAGGAGAAAAACCTTTCAGCTGCTCAGTGTGTGATGAAAGATTTCGGCGCAAGTCAGCTCTGAAGCTACACATCATTACTCATACAAGAGACAACCGGCTTTAGTACTTCTGTTTGTATACGAAAGGTAATTCTGACACACCACACAACGCAGGGGAGTAAGAACAATTTTCTATAATTTCCAAAATAACCACAAGTTCTAAACATTCTTTCATTGTTTGAGCCATCACATGTATAATTCATAAACATCCATTTCATTGTGTTACGTACTGTAGGAGGAGCTACAGTGTGTTTTTATTGAACAATGTGGGTTTTTCATTGTTGCAGTTTTTTTTTTATTAATGTCATTTTGTGTCAAATATTCTATTGTGTTCTTAGCATTGAAGATCATTGGTGCATTTCCTGTAAGCTACACTAATGAATGGACTGCATTCATACAAATGTGCATTTCATCTTTTTCTGTTCAAAAGGTAATTCTGACACCACATGGCACATAACGCAGGGGAAGAAATATGGTGCTTTTTTCCTATTGTTTTAACTTGAGAGCATTGATTATTGATTCCACGTTCAGATTTTGAATCGTTTCCTCTTGCTTCTCTACAGAGCGTTTTAGTGTCTTTTAGGTTTTAGCTTTGTTTTTTGGCACACAACTGGACTGTTTTAGTTAATTCTCACTGCTCTTAGCAGCCATGTTTGTAGCTGACTGTGACTATTGACTTACATTCATTAAATGTCCAGAAACACAACTCTAGTAAATGCTTGTGTTGTTCTGTATCTGCGTGTTCTGCAAATAAGGACCATATCAACTGTAAAATAAGACAATATGTTGTGCTGCATCTCTTTGTAGTCATTTTGAGTCTCTCTGTGATCATTTTGTTTCTCTTTGTACTTGTTTTAGTCTCTTTGTAGTTGTTCTGTGTCACTTTGGAGTAATATTGTGTCTCTTTGTGGATGGGTTGCCCCTTTTTGTACTAGTTTTGTGTTTCCTTCTCGGCACTTTGAGTCTCTTTAAATGACATTTTGTCGGTGAAGGCCAGAGGGTTCCCTGACACTTACAGCCCCTGAGCCTGTACATAATTGACGCATTCTTTGATGCATCCATGATTGTAGCTTTGACAAATGTATGAACATAAACTTTGTGTTTGAAACAAAAATAAAAAACAAATGTGTGGACATACTGTTGTAAATTGTTTTGATTGCATGTTTACTTTTATTGTGAAGAGCATTAAAACAGAAGTGATTTTACTGTGAAGAGACAGGAAGTAGCATGATACGTGCTTCTTCACGCCAACAATGATGATGATAAGTGAAAACCCTAAATGTCGGGTGCAACTGTTCACTGTAACAGTTGTTATACTGCAGTTTCAGGAAGTAAAGTGTTCCGTTCAAAACCAGACGTGTCTTGGTCGTCATTAGAAGCTCCACTTCACAACATTTTGGTGCCGAAACCCGGGAAGTCAAGACTGTGAGACTTTAAACTTCGATGAAGTTGGAAGCTAACGCTAACGCTAGTTGGAGAGATGGCCACACAATTTGAACGGATGAAAAAGAAGCGTAAAACAATACGCACCTCGACAACGAAGCTGTTAACTCACATTGAAGAAGATGTGAGCGAAGATGTGCCAGACTGTGAGAGACTCCGTACTGTCAAACTGCCTAAGTTGGTGATAGAAAAATACAGCGGAGAAATAAGCCAGTGGCAAGAATTCTGGTCACAATATGAAACAGCTATCCACGACAACGACACACTGTGTAAAAGGGAAAAGTTAATTTACCTGAGATCCTATCTGACCGGAGCTGCTGCAAGATCTGTGGAAGGACTAACTATGACGGATGATAATTATGATGCCGCAGTACAACTGCTTCAGAGCCGTTTTGGAAGAAAATACATTGTAATAAGTGCACATATGTCCAGACTGCTAAACTTGGCTCCTGTGAAAAGATCATCAGATGTTATACCTCTCAGGCACCTGTACGATGAATGTGAAATACAGATCCGAAGTCTAGAATCCTTAGGGGTTCACAGCGACACATATGGCTGCCTGCTATGCCCAGTACTGCTGCAGCTCATACCAGAAGTTATTGCACTAGACTACACCCGCAAGTCAGACTCCAGTGGTGAATGGAAAGTGCTTGAGCTCGTCCAGTTCCTGCAAAATGAAATCCAAAGCAGAGAGAGAGCTCTTCATCTCACCAGACCAGGTGTTTCAGTATAACAGTTGTTATACTGCAGTTTCAGGAAGTAAAGTGTTCCGTTCAAAACCAGACATGTCTTGGTCATCATTAGAAGCTCCACTTCACAACACATACGTGCAGAGAAGCACCTATCAAAGAGGAGCCATGTAGGTGTGACATGCAGGATGTTCATGCTATTCCCCCAGATCTTCCAACCAATTAGACTCTAGTGCAGGCATGGGCAAACTACGGCCCGCGGGCCATATACGGACCGTTGGGCTTTTTAATCCGGCCCATGGAATATTGGTACAAAATTGTCAAAATTATAGTAAAGGCCGCATTCATTTTGCCTTTTTCCTGCAATACCTGGTGTTTCAGTTGATCCCACTAGATCAGGGGTCGGCAACCTTTACTATCCAAAGAGCTATTTTGTCCTATTTTTCACCAAATAGAATTTGTCTGGAGCCGCAAAAGCTATTTGATATCACAGCTTATAAAGTTTTGTATATATTTATATCATATATATATACAAAAACTATAGTTTGTTGTATTTATGAAAATATAGAACAAGAATAAAGACAACTCTTGACATTTTATTGCTATTTTACCTGTTAGAACAATATTAAACTCTTATGAAGAGGAGAGTTTGCTGCAGCAGTTGAGAAATCGCTCTTTTTCGCTCATCTCCAGCGTGACACTTTTCAGCAAATGCTGTGTGCTTGTTCTGGGAGCATTTCGCTAAAAGGAAACTCAATAAAGTATCTTACAGTAGCTTAAAGGCTATAACATGTTTACCTCAGACAGACTGCCAGTCGCTGCTCTGGCTCAATAGGATGCTGGTAGTTGGTCCTCTGCCTGCGTGAATCTGTTCAAACCTTTCAATGAAAAATTGCTGCAACAGTCGCAAATACGCATCTCTACTGGTGTTAATAGTTTCGTTCCAAACTATTCGCAGGCTCCTGTTGTGTAAAGTCCATAATAGTGTACAGCCTGTTAGGTATTTAAACACAGCAGAGCTTTGAGCTAAATGCTAACATTAGCATGATTACATGCTCACAATGACAATGCTAAGATGGTGAACTTTAGCAGGTACAATGTCTGTTTTTAATGACATTTTGCATTTTGCAGATGTTTGCTTGTAAACCAAACATTTAGACAAAGTGAAAATTTGACCTGAAGATGGTGCTCGAGGAAAAGTCAAGAGATTGCCAAAGTAATTATGATTCGTCCTTCGGGGAATATGAACATCTGTATTAAATTTCATGACAATCCATTCAAAAATTGTGAAGATATTTCATTTAAAATCGCATACGTCAACCTCATGGTGGTGCTTAAAGGAAAAGTCGGAGGATCGACAAAATGAGTCAGATTCATCCTCTGTGGAATATGAAGATCTGTACCAAATCTCATGGTAATCCATCCAGTGGTTGCCGAGATATACATAGTCACATGGATGCATTTAATTTGTGTCTCCACAATGAATTTGTCTCCTAATTGACTTTCTATTGGCATTAAAAAAACAGACAAGTCGTGTCCCTGTAAACCAAACTAATAGATTTCAACATGTGACACTGGGCTGAACAGGATGTGAATTGGTCCTCTATTAGAAGACAACCTTGGTGTTCCCTGTACACACACACACACACACACACACACACACACACACACGTATTGAAAAATACATCAAAACGTGCGGCCTGATCGGGAATCGTGTGCTTTCTATTTTTTAGAGAAATTCGCCCCATAATTAGCTTAGCCATAGTTAGCTCCCATCATTTCCAAAGGCTTCTCAAACAAAGATGTACATGTCCACTACAGAAATGACGGGAGCAATTTGTGGACTGTCCATCACGAATACAAGATTGAATCCAAGAGTATGAATCTAAAATGCAGAAAAGAGAAAAGAGATATCTCAATCGAACCTCAACGATACTACCGGCGTGTATATATATTGCGACGTCTTCGGGCAGTAGAAGCCACACTGTCAAAATTTCTTGCGAAATCTTCTAGTTTCTAATACAGTTTGTTTTAGGACTTTTCTACAAGCGTTGTCATTTTTATACAAGTGCAGTGAAGTCTTGAAGGTTGAATATACTGTCCACAAATGATAAGGTTAAGTTTACTAATGTATATGTACAGTACGTTCGGGACAATGTCAATGGTTGACAGATCATTCTCTGGTATATACAGTATATGGTCCCTTTATCTTTTTAATGATTTTCCTGACAACAATAGAAAACCAGAGACCAAGAACTACTTTTTTGGTCCCTCTTAGTTTGCGCTATTTTAATCAAACAAAACTGTATTTAGGAACCTGTGTAAACACAATACAACGTTAAATAAGACAGGATTTTAAATGTCAGGTTGACAGTGTACTTTAAAGGTGTATATTCTCAAAAAAAATGCAATTAATCAAATTACCAAACTGATTAACATGCAGTGCATTTTGGGGCCCGTATGGGTCTGTGGCAATTGCCTGCTTTGCCCAGCTGGTTATACAGCTAGTAGTTTGTTATTATGATTAATCTATTGTCGGTTTTAGTATTTTTGTGCATACGTTGATGACAATAAAGGGACAATATAGGAGAATTGTAGCCTTTAATGTTGTAGTCATTTGATTACAATCACTGAATTGTGGAAGGCAGTGATAAACGACCAGTTTTGTCATTGAAATACTTGTAATAATCATGTCAGAAAACAAATTTAGTATACGATCATTCCATTTCATTCTATACATTGAAGGGAAACTGAAACATGTCTCGGCCCAGTGAGCCGCCCAGACGCCAGCTTTTATTGTTCAAAGAGTTGAGGGGTCATCGCTTTATGGAGGGCGACATGGGGGACGCTGGGACGCTGTGTACTCCAGCTGGGCCTAATGATAACCATGTGAGCACATGAAAGTCATTCTACTCTGTAGTCCACTGTCGTCTCATGCTGTAAATTGTGGCTAAAGGTATAAAGCGAGAAGGGGCAATTTCCCTGAAATCCCCCCCTTAATGTGGGTCAAGGCCACAGCGGACGCCACAGGGATGAGATTTCAGTCTCGTCACCTTTGAACTTGTGTTTGGGTAACAAAAGGGAAAATGCCAAATGCGAACTGCGAGAGTGAAGGGAGAGAGAGAGAGAGAAAATGAGGACGGCATAGATAGAAAGAAGATGGAAAATTTGAATGATTGAGGGAAGTGACAGGGTGAGAGAGGCGTAGGAGTAAGAGCAGCCGATCAAATTTTATGGTTGACTTATCCCTTTCACAGCCCCTTGAAATAGCCAAACAATTTACAATCATCCAAAGCATTAACCTTTCACGAGCCAGAGGGACTCATTGTCCATGATGCCGCGATGAGGCGCTTTGCATGCCTGATGAAACGACGCAGGGAAATAACTCATTCAGCGGGCCAAACAAAGAAATGGAGAGGAAGAGAAGCAGCAGGAAGGGGAGAGGGGTAGATTAGCTGTGGAGGAGAAAGAGAGAGAGAGAGAGAGAGAGAGAGAGAGAGAGAGAGAGAGAAGGAGGACAAGGAGGACAAGGAGTAATGTTTTAGAGAGGCTTTTGTTAGGGAAGGCAGATTGGCTCGTGCATCAGGCTGAGGGATGGCAGGGAGGTTTCGCAGTGGCTTCGCTGCCCTCCACCGTCCGTACTTAACGTTTTCTTTTTGAGGTGAGGAGGAGGAGGAGGTGGGAGGAAGTCCAGAGTTACAGTGGGAGAGGAGAAGCATTAAGCGCACAAGAAGCAGCCTTGATTCCCATCTCGTGGCGGGGAGCCAATGTCCATGCCATTTACTGCATGACAGCCTCCCATATCTCCATCAATCCCCAACACAAGCCGGGAAAAGGACCGAGATTGACAGAGTGTGTTTGTTGGTGTGTGTGTCTGTGTGTGTGTGTGTGTGTGTGTGCGAGTGTGAAAAAGGAAGAAGGAAAGGAGGAGGGAAAGCAAGAAGGAAAGGAGGGAGAGCAAACAAAGTAGGAGAAAGAAACAGAAGATGTCAGATCACAATAGAAAGAGGTCTTCGTACAGTAGCCTGAAGCCTGTGAGGTATGAGAGGACAGCTTGACCAATAGACCCACAGGTAATTAAATCAGGAAAACAAACACACACAAGCGGAGAGAGAGAACGTCAACGCTGGCGGAGGCAATGATGTTCCACCGATTAACGCGCAGCTGTGGTCAAAAAGATCAGCAAACATGTCATGTTTCCTGCATTTCACGGTTCACAGTCTTTGATTTACATCATCAATCCTATTTTTCTGCTGCTGTGATTATGATGCAGAACCAGGGCTGAGTAATGAGCCCCCGCCCCTCCCTTTAAAAGATTTTTAGTATTTAGATTTTCCATATCTTAAGTGTGAGTATATGCGAGTATTGCTTTACTTAACTGTTCTATTAGCATTCAGTTGTAGTCTATTGTTAGTTGTTTTTCCCCAACATAAAGAATTTTCAAGACTTATTTTAAGGTTTATTATTCTAGTTTAGAGACTGGTTTTGTAGTTTGTTTAAATGTCTGTTTGTTGCCAATTACCAGAGCAAGTCCACATTGATCCACTTGGGTATTGAACATATTCGACACAGACCAGAGACTGATACAACGAGAACCCACTGGGACCAGAGGAGACTGAACATCAATTAGACCCGTCCTGACTCTGGTTCCAGGTCCGGTCTTGATTACTAGAAAGACTGCAAGACGACACTTTATCTGAATCAAAAATCAAAACAGTTTTGAATTCCTTTTCTAGAAATCGAAGAGACATGTAACAGATTAAAAGGCATCAATGTCCTTCTGTAAATACATCAGACACATTGAGGAGGAGGAAATGAAAGTTTCTGAACTCTAGTCTATTAACTGCCAATTTATTAGACTTGAATTACGCTAATTATTAGAAGAGATACAATTAGAGTAGTGGAGACAAATTGAGATAAAGAAAGGGGGGGGGGGGGGGAATGGATTGATAACCGAGAGAGAAAAAAGAGATGGAGACCAAGGGAGAGACAGAGAAAAAGCGGAAGATAAAGAGGCAGAGAGGCTGCATACAAATGACCCCTTTTAGCTAATTAGCAGCGCCGCTAAGAGCCCTGGGAGAATTGGCCCCTATATGCTGCTGCTGCACAGTGGCCCTGTAGGTGGTGAGATCAAGCCCATGGCCACAGGGGCTCATAAGCAATGTGTGTCATCGCAGGATACTATCAGTCATAGAACAAAGGAGGCACACGGGTCAAAGGCAACGATACACCGCTGCACACTGCTGCTCTTCTCATCTTCCTCCTCTTTTTCCCGTCCTTCACTTAATTCTCCATTAACCCCTTCCTCCTCATCGCCTTTTCTTCATCTCTTCTCCCCCTCCTCCTATCTCTTCCCGTCTTCCTCGTAGCCATCCTGGTCCTTTGTGTGCGAGTCAATTAGCCAGCCCTTTAGTTTTGATTTATAGACCTGGGACCTCCTATGGCCTAATGGATTGCTGTGAATTAATATGCAATGCTTATGTGTGTGCGTGATAAATTAAAGTGCAGGAGGCACAATAGAGGTCACAGAGGTACTCTCTCTGTACCGACGGTGGTTGAATTGGCGCCACTCTGGCCCCCAATTTTCATCCCTCACTCGAAAGAAATTATCAATTTGTAATGTCGACATAATGGATGACGAACAATAATAAAGTGACTGCTTCGCTCGTTTGGATGAAGTCTTTCAATACCACTTGCCATGTGGAAATAATTAAGCAGGTCATAAAGATCGGGAGCAGCAATTGTTATTGTCTGAACAAAAAAGGCATTATTGGATGTCAGAGCGACGTGTTTGGAGGAGATTCATCAGCTCGTATTCCCCCCCCCCCCCCCCCCTTTGTTGACCGAGGACAACAACCCGCAGATTAGAGACTCATCCTGCAGGGAGGAGAGGTCAGGATAGGTGCAAGAATACATCACCCTCATCATCATCATCGGACTTTTGTAACACACACGCTCTATGGCCAGAGGCTATTTACGCCAATCCAAAGTCAAGAGGCCCCGTTCTGGTGGTTTATAGTTCACGGGGTCGTGAACTCTGCGGTCTATATCAGAAAATGTCTGACAGAGGGCCTATCAGCGCCCTGCTGCACACACACACACACACACACACACACACACACACACACATAGGCAGTGGATCATCACGGTTGGGTGAAAACCTTTCATCTTCACAATGTCAACATTTCAGGCACTAACTAAGAGAAACAACCATGTTTTTTTACTTTTAGCACAAAGCACATCTGTGAGAGGGTTTCGACACAGCTCAGAGTAAATCTCTGACAAATGGCCCCATCAAATTAGTCATTTCTGCTTGCAAAGAACAGACCATTCCCCCTAATTATGAATCTGAGCTCTCAATACACTATTCCCACAGCTCTGTAATTTCTTCACGGCGAGTTCTTGAATTTTTTTCCCTTAAATTCCTGAGGCAATTAGGTCAAATCCGTCTCCTGGAAATTCTGCTTATTAACCTTTTCAAATAGAAGGAAACTTTTTTTTTACTTTGCAATGACGTAAAATGTTGTTACTGAATAAAAATGTAAATGTGGCAACTAAAGCATGATTTGTATTTTTTGTGGCAACTCAAAAACATCTTGGTTAAGGTTAGAGAGAGATGGTTGCAAAAAATGAACCACAAGCGTAGTGTTTTTATTGCTTGTGACCCCTTAATATGACCTCTCGTGATAGGTTGCATGTCTGGTGTCAGCAGTTCAATCGAAGAGTGATTTTCTCCTCTCGGGAAAAAAAACAACACATTCCCATACAACAAAACTACATTGTGAATTACGTTTCGAGGGGAAAGTGTTTTGTCGGATATATGCTTGCTTTTGTCATATCGCAAATAAGTTTCAAATAAGTCCACAGACGTCTGCATGGGGAGGTGGTCAGGGTAGTGTATGGGTCAAATAGCGAGGGAGTTATGTTGCCTAAACCTAACCAAGTTGTTGCATTTTTATTTTGTTTCAAGTTACAAAGTTTACAATGTGTTTCAAACTGCAACGGTGATCCGGTAGAAAATATATTTCCCCCGAAACGTAATTGAGAGCGTAGTTTAGTTGTATGGCAACGTAAATTTGTAGGAGACAGGGCTGTAGTTAGGCGACAAAGAGTCCTGTAGCCTGGTAGTCGGGTTAAAGTAGTCAGGATGTGATAAAATAGCTGTTTTACTGAAACACGTCAATGCTGGGAAATGGTGGTTTGCTCTGACTGGTTGACACACATCGTGCTGACGTGTGGGCTTACGCAACGGGGCTGGCTGAGTGACGCCCTTAAAGACTCATGGCACCCTGTTAGCTAAGGGATGTAAGGTGCCAACGGTAACGGCCCTCGTTTCAGGTCCGTCTGGGGACACGTGTTGTATTTAATTCCCCATCTCTACCCTCGTTTCCAGTCCTCTCTCTACTGTCAGCTCTAATGAAGGCATAACAATATTAGTATACTGCTTGGACAATTTAGGTTATCATGTGCACTTTTAAGGAATTTTGACAATTGTTATCAAACCCAGTGTCGGGGAACGAGTGTGAGGAAAGTTTGCCAGACAAATAGAGTGCAGCGAACGACAACATGGAGTTATAAGAGATTCTCACCCGTCAACAGTAAATTATAGCTGCTAAAATCATCCCGCATTTCCAGGCTGATTACATTTCTAAGAGCTTTTAATGAGCATTAGGACCATTAAAGCTGCTGAGCACAATCTGGATGATATTATATCAACCTTAAAATCAAGTTAAAGGATGAATCATGCCCACATGGGACTTACAAGGGATACTTGTAATGGCAGCCGCCTCGGCAGCAGTAGATGCATAACTGTGGCAGCTGCCCTGGGGGGCCCCTGATAATACTCAATCTAACCGACCTCATTAAGGGACCCTTGTTTTTTTACCTTCTCCATCTCCATCTCCACAGCGCCCCTCGCTGCTTTCATCAGAGGTGATGAAAAAGCACGCGTCTAATCATTTCTTTTTCCACGCGCGCCGCGGCCGCAGAAGTGTGAGCGTGCGTGCACGTGGGCGGAAGAATATTAACGGTTTAATGGATAACGAAGCCTGACAGGTGGTGCTCTCGCTGAGATTAAGGACCGGTGGGTTAATGACTGTGTGGGTGAGATTGTCATAACTCACAATAAGGCCATTAAAGTGATATTACTGAGAGAAGACTTCAGCTGATACGGGCTCAACTCTCCAACAAGGTGGCATTGGGCGGAGGGCTCCTGCCATTTTTCAGAAGAGTTTTTTTTTATTTTTTAAAACCTCTCGCCTGCAGCCGAGTATAAATGGGCTTTGACTGAAGACAAATCTTAAGAAGAAACAAGAGAGGAGACAAAGGAAGACTGTAAGCTTCCGCTGCTGCATTCACCCATAAATACAGGGGTAAGGATTCAGAACAACTGTCAACGCATGCAACATCTGTCATCGAATATAAAGTTAGAGCCTTAGATTGGTGTTATTTAGACAATCTAAAGCTGGTTGTCTTTGAAATGTGACAAAATATGTGCCACTGAAATTACAGCATCAGGATGTGGTGATGACAAAGAAACATAAGGGAACAATTTCTATTCTTCCACTTCCTCCTGGACAAAGACGAGCACATTCCTCCAGTCAAGGGGAACACTCCTGGCCAGTTGAAGCTGTAGGACAACAGTGAAGAGAGGAGGCTCTGACAGCAGTCTCTGCAGTTCACTACCCCCCTCCGGTGGTGAGCAGGGGCCACTGCAGGGTCCAGGGGGGCCAAAGGAACAAAGGAAGGAGAGGTGGAACAATAGAGTCGACAGCAGAAAGCAAAGCAGCGACACAGCCAAATATAAAATGTTTACTGCGTGACAGCCTCCCATGATCATGACTCAGACACATGAAAACACGACAAGTGAGCAAATGTATGCTCTGTGATCCAAAACAGCTTTCGGGGTAAAACACTGCAACGGCATTACGTATCTGTGATTTTTTGTAGTTCTGAGAAGTCTTGAGTGCTGTGCGCGCTGACTAGTTCGATTCGTATGGGCTCAGACAAAATCACTGCGTTACTGGCTCTCCATACTCTCTCAGCTGACGTTGGCTGCTGTTGCCGGAGTGTAATATTCCCAAAATCCAATACAGGGCATGACAGAGCTGCTAACTTTACACGAAACCCATAT
Source organism: Anarhichas minor (assembly GCF_050575085.1). NCBI lineage: Eukaryota > Metazoa > Chordata > Actinopteri > Perciformes > Anarhichadidae > Anarhichas > Anarhichas minor. Next base: position 292,664 of record NW_027466542.1, on the reverse strand, counting down.
ATCATCCAGGACCGAGTACAACACAGTGGATTTGCTACCCTTGAAAAGGGCGCGCCTCGCCTACTTACTGTATGGTTGCTAAGCTAACTACTGTTTAAGGGAACACAGAGGGTTCGGGTTTGAAACAATGATTATTTGTACAAGCCAGCGTGACAAAACGAGAGTTGGCTTGAGAGAAAACCCCTCGAATAGCAACACTGTGGAGAATCTTACTATTCTTGTTTCATACATTATGACACAACTAAATTTCACATCCCTCTTTGTATGCAGACTTGTAACTCTGGCATCATTTGTAAACATTCATCATCTCGTAGAAATTTGTTTGCTGTTAAAAGAGCATTAAGACCGTGTAAAGTAAATAAAAACAGAATGGGATTGCAATAAATCACTTTTGGAGAAGCTGCTGCAGGTTTGGCGATGACGTGATTGGCAGGAGAAAATACAAACTCAACAGACTCCACATATCAGGTCATCTTCACCAATAATGCGCAACATATTCATGCGACTCTCCACTCTCACGTTTGGATGATTATTTTTGTCTTTCCACGTCCATCTTTTCGAACCTCGAAATTCCTGATGGGGGCGATCCTGTGCCATGAATCTGTGTCACTGTGGACCTGCAGGGGTCAGAGCTGCCACTCGAGCTCCTCTCCTCTGCACCTGAACAACATCCACCTGCTGTCACCTGTATCCTCCGGGACCACACCCAGTCCTCCGCTCATCAGATTACTGATCTCCGCCACAGGCTCCTATACCTGCGTGGACATCGTCACTCAACGGATACATCCAGGCAGAGTCGTCCTCGCACTCACGTCCGCACACCTGGAAACACCTGGGCCGGAAGAAACCGAGAACGCCTGCTTCTTTTCTTTATTTGTTTTCATGTGTTGCTTTTTCTTTTAGGTCAGCTTTGCCTTCTGAAAGCCAGGACTGGTTTAAATCCGCGCAACTTTCGATATAAAGAAATATTAGCACACTTAAAAAAAGGTAAGATTTGTGTTCCATAATGTCTACATGTAAACACGTTCAACTTTCCGTTCCATTGTGGCTCTCCCTCTCCTCTAGATCTCTCATTAACAGATATCTTTACCGTTTCTCACAGCTGCGTGTGTTATCATTAGGACTCATTGTCAGCGATGTCATTTTCACAGCAATTTCGCCGGGATGTGGGCTGGATGTTATGGCAAAGCGTGCGTGTGAAGATCGTGTGCGAGTGAGAGATAGAAGGTCTCCGCTCATGGAAGAGGAAATGCAATAATTTATCTTCCCCTTTTATTACAGATTAAAATGGGCTGCTTCACATTCGTCAAATTGATGACGGTCTTGTTCAACTTGCTTATCTTCGTGAGTATGTTTCCGCTTTGATTGCATGCTCGGGTATGAGGAGGAGGTTATAGAGAGGGGGGGGGGGGGGGGGGGTTTGGGTGTTCATTGATTATGCTGAATCTTAACATGCAAAGTAATGTGAAAAGTAAAAAAAATACAAACACCAGAAAAACAATAGCTTTCGACACAATGCCCAGAAAATCATTTCATGTTGCCCTTCAATGCAAACAGACGGTACACAAACATTTCGGATCACTGGGCCAGAAGGCCTACTTTCTCCTCCACTTTCTCCCCACCGTAGCAATTTTCATCTCATTGACTTCAAAAGGCTCTAGTTTTGCCACCTACATCCCCGGCTTAATGTTGATAACTAATGTGCTTTGTGAAATGGAGAGAAACTTTGGCGAGGGGAAGCTGAATCCGCCCGCCGAGTCGGGCCCACCTGGGCTCCCGCTGTCACAGATGAAGCTCCCAGCACAAGTCATCATTTCCCCCCCCCCCCCCCCCCCCCCCACCCCCGAGTTACGATGCTCGATGAATCTGGCGTGGCAGCTCTAACACTCACAGCAGCCCACTGACCACGATGTCTCTCTGAAGTGTTAGCTCAAACACTTTCAACGGCGTTTAACGTTCGTCGTTGCACCTTTAACATCTCCTCTTCATCAGAGGAGTCGGAATCTGCATTCAGAGAATTTTTCTTTCGAGGAAATAAGGGCCAGGATTCAAATAAGAATCGATGTTCTTCATCGGAAGTCACAGAATCACGTTTGCAGTGAAGTGAAGCTGCTAAATATCATGCTATGAAGAAGGAAATATCTCTTCAAAGTGCACAGTCTCCAGGATTTCACAATTTCCGGTTGTATCAAATTTACATTTTTTTGGTATTCCCCTTAGCAAAACCTAAAATAAGATTCATTCAGAGAAAATGAACCAGAGGAGAACACACCAAACCCAGACAGGTGGAAGCCAGGGGAGAAAGATTGGCCAAATGCAGCAGGTTTGTACAGTGATGCAGTCAGACCATTGACTCCAGCAGGTGAGGCCAAGCAGTCCTGTTGAAAGTCCCTTTACACGATGTAATGTTGGGCTGTCCAAGACGAGGGTTGAAATCTTTGGTTGTCATTCAAAAGAGGTAGTTCTAGTACAGTAGATGTCACCGTGAGACATGACCACTGACAGCCGACCAAATTTTCCTTTGGTGACCAAACAGCCCGTGAGTCTGACCAGTCTGAATGAATGAATCAGCATATGACATGAAATTATGCAAAATGCAGTGACGAGCTTGTACTTGTCGGATTGTTATTGTACAGGTGCCTTCTGAGAGGGCAGAAGAAGCTGTGCTCTTTTGAAACACGTTTCCATTATCAAGAACCGAGTACCAGTACCCTGATTCTCAATTCCATTTATGAATTATCTTTTAAAGATCTGAAAATAAAACGTAGCTGAACAAACCGTAACGCTGATATACAAGTTTGCAAAAAAGCCTGCGATTTCAGCTCCAAGTGTGCATCTCCCCTCTGCCGATCTGAATGCATTGGGAATTAGAAGTATCTCCATGTATGTTGTGTTTGTTCAGACCAACGGTCGAGCGTAGGAACTTAATCGGATTGTCTGCTCCCAGTAATATGACCCATGAAAATGGGTTTTTAAACTGAACTGACGTCTTTCTCAATCCAGCCTTTTCAACGAGAACCAATTCCATTTAAATTGGGGTGGGCCGCGCCCGTTCTCTTTCCTGCTACCTCTGTATCTTTCTATCTCTCCATTCACCTCCCCCTGGAGGCCATGGCCTCCTATTCTGCAGCCTGTTATCCATTCCCTCTCCTCTAACCCTAATATCTTTTATTTCCCATCTCCATATATACGACACTGCTTCTTCTCCCCCCTTACTATTTCAAAAACCTGATTTACTTCCAGTCCTTTTGCCATGTGGGTGTTCAACTGACAGGGCATCCACCTGCATGTGGCACACCATCAAAGGGATTAGACATCTTTCAAAAAAAAGAAGAAAAGGAAAGCCATTGTGCCAGCTATAATTATACCTGGTGAGGGATGATGGTGGCACACGAGGAGTTAGAGGGGGAATATGCTTGTCGTATTACATTTAGCCAACGGTGCACTGATGGCACTGAACAGGTTCAAGAGACGAGAAAATAAAACCCGGAGTGAAAGGTGGGGCGAGGCAGAGAGAATGAAGGAGAGTAAAAAATAGATAGGGAGAGCGGGGCCAAGACAGGGAGACAAAGACAAGAAGGGGGGGGAGATGATCCCCGCGTGGGCGATGTCAGCGTCTGACAGGAGATGTGGAGTGTCGGGGCCTGAGGGGGAGGGGGGGGGGGGGGGGGGGGCGCAGCGGGGGGCCCCTGACTGCGACGAGTCTGATGGAGCCTGACAGACAATATCAGGTTTCAAACATGGTTTCTGCAGAGGACGAGGAAAGAAGGAGAAATCACTCAGCGCGAGGAGTTCAGGGTTAAAATACACGGAGGAGACGGAGGAGGAGGATAAAGGGGTGGAGGAGAAGGTCAGAGGTGGAGGGATGAGGAGGGAGAGACAGGCAGAGAGAGACAATGACAGTGGGATCAGGTGATTTCCAGACTGTAATATGAAACATCTGACATAGTTTTGATCGTGATTGTTATGAGCGGGTTTTGCAGGTTTTGAGCCAATAGTTTCACTAAATACACTTCAGTGTCCCCGAACGAAATGACTGCCTGCTCGCCTTTGTGATGTTCACAGTCAGAGATTATGAAGCAAGTTTAACTACTGTCAATTCTCTGTAAAGTTTGTATTAACACTATTATAAAATATTTCATAATATTCAAGTAAGACTGTTTTTATTAGCTTTTATTACAAGCTTAAAATGTCCCCATCTCCAATTGTGTTCTTTACAAATCTAAGATAATGTAGAGCGCATTTTCGCAGCACTAATTCAATAATATGAGTGAAACGTAACTCAACTGTATGTTGATGATGTTTTCTTTGATCCTCCTGCAGCTGGGCGGCCTGACCCTGCTGGCCATGGGGATCTGGGTGAGCGTGGACGGGGGCTCCTTCCTCCGGCTGCTGGGGCCGTTCTCCGGCCAAGGCATGCAGTTCGTCAACGTGGGCTTTCTCTGCATCGCCATCGGGGCCGTGCTGTTGCTGCTGGGGCTCCTGGGCTGTTGCGGGGCCCACAAGGAGAGCAAGTGTCTGCTGCTCACGGTGGGTGTAAAAGACACGGCTTATAAAGTGGCCGCACTAGTGCAGAGGCAAGTCAAAGGCGAGGCGGAACCAAACCAGAGCTAAAAGAGAGCGGATATTGGACTTACATCCATCAGGTGGACACAATCACCATTCCAATGGGATGACAATGTTACTCTGTGTCTGCTGGATGTTTAAGGAGGCCATTGTGACACCACAAATGATCACGTATTGGGTTCATCATGTGCTTTTAAATCCAGTCGCTCCTCATGCAGTATCCCACGCAGCCATGCATTTCCACCCCGGCTCATCAACAGCTCAGATAATGGCCACGTCCGCCCCCCCCTGCCTCATTCATGCCCGCAACACCACCAAACCCCCGAACAGTGGCGTACATTATTATGCTCATTAGCGACGAGGCTAACTACCTCTTAGTCCACTGCGGCAAGTCTAATGAGGAGCACAGGCAGCACGTTTTACCCCTGTAGAGCCCCCCCATCATGTCCACATCTGCCATCGAGTTGAATGATGACGGTGCAGCGGATCCTGCGACTGACGGCGGATATCTGGCTCACGTGAGAAACAGCTGTAATGGACTGAATAACTGCAATGGATGAGCTGAAAGAGGGCATCACTCAGGCTACGAGTCTCCTTATTGTCCCGCTGTGTAATCAGCCAAGCTTTATGGACAAGTCTGTGATTGTTACGTACAACAACAGCTGTTTAACTGGACCCTGGATATTCGGATGTGTTGGTGGTTACAAACCTCTTGATGTTTAAATGATTAATTTATTAATTCAGTATTTTATCTTTCCACATTCAGTCTTTTTGAAAAAGGCTCCATACTCTTAGACCCAATTTATTATTGACTTAAAAAGTCAATCTTTATCAGAGCAAATGTTGACACAAGGTAATCCCACAGCTTTACAGCATTAAGAAGACCCCACCCGTGCACGATTTGTATTATTTTGATATAATTAAATACAGAAAGAAAAAAAACATCTCATCTCCTCTAATTCCCTCCCTGCAGTTCTTCTCCATCATCCTCATCATTTTCATCACTGAAGTGGCAGCTGGAGTCGTGGTTCTGGCCTACTCTTCATTTGTAAGTCTCCCCCTCTTCACCTTCATTCACTGCCTCATCACATCCCCTTCCCTTCTATGACCCCTATTTCTCCTCCTCTTCACTCCCCTTCCTTTGTCTCTTAATTCGTCTCGTCCTCTCTCTTTCACCCTCTCACCTCCTCGTCCCACTCTCTGGATTTTATCTCCATGTAAATTCTCCATCATAGCCGTAGCCATCATTGAATTACTGGCTTTATGTCCGCCTCACTACATTCGGCTACTTAATGACTCCGGGATAGCCCGGGGCCGTGTGCGCCGTCGCTAACTTTGAGCAATTTATTACTCTGGAATATTGAAGCTAAAGCATTTTATATGCAAAACAGCCTATTTACATATGTGTTACCCTCACTCTATTTCTCACTCTCTCTCTCACACTCACACACACACGTGCCCTTTACATTAACACATATATGCCACGTATAATAAGTACAGGGCTTTCAAATGAGAATGTAAAAGGAGGTTAGTGAAGATTGGGATCCTAATAAAGAAAATAGTTTATTTTAATTTTTTTCTAAACCAATCAGAGGATGTATCTGAGTCCCCAGGAGCAGAAGAGGTAATCTAAACAGTATCCATCTGCAGGGAGGAGCTGATGAACGGAGAGTGGACTCTGCACTGCCTGGGAATTTCACATGTTTGTTCTGGTATCGTTGGTAGTTTGATCAGCAGCAGCAGCGCACTGCAAGGAATCTTAGTAGTACGTTTTTTTAGCTAAATGTGGACAAGAGTTGTCCTCTTGTGGACTGAGTTTTGAAGGGCGACTTGCATTTGTTGTATACTAGAAAGTGAATGGTGAAAACAGTAGTTAGATCACTACAGAGGCTGATATTTCCCCCTGCAATTGTTTTTAGTCTCGATATCTTTATGTTTTAATAAATTCTCTGAATTTTTGTAATTTTTTCCGCCATTTTTAGGTGCAGCACAAGTAGTTTGGTTGCACTCTTAAAAGGTCCGCACAGAGTGGATCAAAGATATTGCACTAAAGTGATGTAATTCTATGGACTCTATTGATCACATACCTGATGAAGACGTGATGTCAGAATTTTACTCAAATCTTTACTGGGAGCATCGATTCAGTGTTCAGCTGGATTTTTCAAGATACAGAAACTCCTTCTTGAATTTCTTTTTTTTTTTAAATATTAAAATTATTTCACTGCACTGACAATTTCTTTCTAATTTTTTAAATAAAATTTGATATTTGATTGTACGAATGATAAGTGGATGATTTCTGTTTCGCAGTAAATAGGTCGACCTTTAACTTCTCCTTCTCTCTCTCTGTTTCATGTTTACTTTCTCTCTCAGCTTTACCGTCCAACCCTGTGTCTGCTCTCACACAAAGACGCTAAGAGAGTGCGTGTGTTTCTCAGTGCATGTGTGTGCATGCGTCCTTGGAGGCTGAGCTGGGAGAACTGCTGCTGCTGAGGCAGTTTTGTTGAAATGAATCTGCCCCATCTCATGCTTGTCATTTACAAAAACTGAGCTATTGAGCTAGGCGTGCATTGTAAACAGCTTTTGCTGAGATGCCAGCATGCCAGCGCAGAGAGGGGGGGGGGAGAGAGAGAGAGATAGAGAGGGCGAGAGAGAGAGCTCAGTGAAATGCAAGACATAACTCAAGATTTGTCTTCCTGAAGGAGATCACAGATACGGTTAAGAGTCAATTTTATGCGGTTTGTTAGCTTTAGCATCATCTGTTCATTACAAACACAAAGGACATTGTCAGGTCCATGGCGGTCATGAGTGCATCAGAGCAGCTGTCCATTTCCTGCTTTTGATAAGACACAGTAAACACAATAGCATCATAATAATGAATATGGGCAATATACACCTAATATGCATACATATAGCCGCCTGTGTCAATAAGTAAGAGACAGAGGCGTGGACAATGAAAGGGGAGGATAAATAAAGCGCTGATCTATTCGGTCCTACTTATCTGCGGCATAAATCTGCCTTTTGGCCAGCGGGCCCCCGCAGCTCATCTAACCGAAGCACCAATAACCTTCAGGTGGTCAGAATAACTGAGATTTAATAAGCAATTCCAGCAGGCATTATGAGAGGCCGTCAGTGGTCATGGTTGTTCTTTCTCCGCCAAGTGATTCGGAAGTGACCCGGGTGGAGATTTATTACCGGGGGCCGATATGGACTTCACACTGCATGAATGAAATAGATGCGATGTGGCATTTATTGAATCACACCGACGTCTATGGACAGTAACGGAATGTTCTCTCAAAACGTAATCCAATACCGATTGGTGTTTTCTTTACTATCTCGTCATTAAGAGGAAAAATTAGCCCGAGTAGCTAAGTGATGCGGGATGATTAACTCCAATTACTTCTGCTTTAATGCTGCACCAATCAATAGCATTATATAAAAGAAAATGGAAGAAACGTGTGTACTTGGAAGGGCTCACTCGTGACAAACCCACAGAGAATCAACACCAGTGCTGTAGTTCCCCCTCAGCTCTACGGAGGAAGCATTAGCATTGTGATCATCTGCTATTTTTCATACACAATAATGTTACCTTGTCTTTGTTTGGATCAGTTGCAACTTTTATATTGTGCAGGAGATGGAACATATTTTTTCCAGATGTTTAGTCTGTGAGGACTGAGGATGTTTTTTTGTTTTTTTTAAGTGATGCTCAGCTCTGTGACTTGGAAGACAATAGATGCAGAGCAGAAACTGGGGCTTTGTCGACAGCAGATGAAGCACAAACGGATGTTTTCCAAAAATTCACTTCCATCACTCTTATTTGCATCTTTTTGTTTTTCCCTTTTCAAATTGTATATAGTCATGCAAAAAGGTGGATGGAAATGCAGCTTATGACTAATGGCACGAAGCATCGCCTTTCCTCTTAAAGCAACGCTCAGCTGAATGTAATAAGTAATAACATTTATTGCTTTTCCACTTAAGAACAATAACCAATTAGCAGCCGACGAGTCACTGACGTAAAAGATATCAATAATTATTTCAGGCGCAGCAACACACGGTAAAGCAACAAGAGATCAATAACACATGAAGCTGAAGATTTTTATCGCGTGTGTGTGTGTGTGTGTGTGTGTAGCAGGAGTTCCCTCTACTGTATTGTTAGATGTGTTATCGCCTCCCGCCTCACTGTGCCGTGGGTTACTGTAGGCTTTGTCCTGCCTGTCCGACGTGTGTGTGTGTTTGCAGGGGCCCATATCAGTGTGTAAGCATGCGAGTGTGTGTGTTTAACAGGATGTGGTGAGGCGCGGGGCAGAGTGACAGTGATGAATTAGCCGGCTGGTAATAACCCTCTCTGATCTCAGCCGCTCTCACAGCTTCTTGGGGGGCATTTTTAATTGTGGCATGTATCCCAGCATCCCCTTGGGCATCTCGTACGCCTGCCCCCTTCACTGTACACACACACACACACACACACACGCACACACACTCACAGAAGGAGAGGAAAAAAAGAAGCACTTTCAGACACATAAACCTGATAGACACTCGGTTGCACTTGTCCACCTGCACATACAGTAAGGCACACACTCACCCTCCTCATCAAATGGGTCTTTGCGTGACTGTACGCGACAGGATTATTAATCAAAATGGGGGTAAAGAAAAAAGACTATGGGAGGGAGGGGGGGAAGCCGTGAAAGAAAGCTAACCTGTGTGTTTGTGAAGGAATTCTTCCCCAACAAAAGACTCTCCCATACTGCCTGAACCATAACCTGCCGTTTTTTTGCACTTTGGATAAACACAAATAGCAGACAAAATGTGTCCTGACCAAAGCCATCAGGAACATCAATATATATGTAAATGCGCCCCCGGTTCACGACCATAAAAAGGAGAAGAATAATGGAGAATAATGTCAGGTCATTTTTTGATTTATTTTCATTTTTTCCAGGTGCCAGGCCGGGGCTGTTTATTTCCCAAGTGCTTTGTGTGAGAGATTTATTTAATTTCTGATGAATAGGTGACTCCCAGAGAATTACTTTTCCTGCCCTTGAAATCAGCTGCAGTATTTTATTTTCATAGTGTGATGTGTGTATACTCAAGTGTGTGTGTATGTGTGTGTGACACTGTTGGACTTCTGCAGTGAAGACATGTGCTTTTATAGCCATCTACAGGACCTTATTTGCATGTATGGGCCTCTCATATACATACTGGTATGTAAAAACGTTGGTGCTTTTAAAAAAAAGTTATTTTTGTTATTTTTTACTTAATTTCTAATATTGTACCGTTTACGCCACTACATTTTTTTTTGACAGCTTTAGTTATAGTAATGTCAAAGAATCCAATTAATAAAAAATGCAAATCAACTCGTAAATGATTGTTGAGCTACTTACATTTTATTATCGTGAGCTACACAAAGCGTGGTATTGGCTTGCTATATTGCCCCCACCTTAGGAGACTTTGCATCATAACATAGAGCCAACTAATCGCTGTAATTTGTTGCCATTTATTTTTATTATTGATTTTAATCCATTAGTGGTTGCAGTTCTAACTTCTAAAAAGTGATTTTTTTTTTTTTTTACCTTTAATGGAGCCAGGTTAAGTATTTTGTAATGGGAGGAAATTGTGGGAAAATTAGGGCATTTTGGAGAGTAACAACATTTTTGGTAAGTGTGGACTTTTGTGGACATGACATTTTAAGTGAGGAATATTTCGGGAAAACTGAGACATTTTAGAAAGTGATGGCATTTTTGGACAATTGGGACATTTTGGAAATTGAGGACATTTTTGCAAAGTAAGACATTCTGGAAAAGTGGGGAGGGACATGTTTGACAAATGAGGATACATTTAGTAAGTAAGACATCTATAGAAAGTGTGGATATTTAGAAAATGAGGATATGGAGAAAAATGAGGTCACTTCAGAAAGCGGACATTTTTCTCAGGCCAGAAAAAGTGAAGACAGAGTTCTTTGCCCTGATGAGAAAATGTAGACTTGCTTTTGGTGCTGTAGTTAGAGTTGCGTTTAGGTTAAGGTTAGAGGCGTGGGAAAACAAAATGTCAATAAGTGTCCTTACATGTGTGTGTTTTTCCCAGGCAGAGGGGATCCTCAAAGCGTGGGCGACCCCTGCTTTACAGACAGATTACAGCAGTGATCCTGTGGTCACTAAGATCTGGAATACTACCATGACAGAGGTACAGTATCGGCACTGTTTGTTTTTTACTTTTGCATTAAAGTACTGCTATTGCATGTGTGCCTGCAACAGAAATTGCATATGTATACTTCACCTTTAAGAAAAATCATTATATTTATTAAGGAATATACACCATGTGTGCTCAACATAAACGGAAATAATGAAGACATTACAGATCGTTTTTGACACAGTCTATATTGTTTTTTTAGTGGTGCATATTAATAAATAAAAAGAACACAAACTGAACACAGAGTGAACCACGGGATTCTTGAGCCCCTGAGGGTTGATTTAATAGATTAATGTTCTCTCTGTGTCCTTCAATAAAACAGCAAACAACCCGTTTCTAAAATGCAGCGCAACAATTTCTGAAATTAAATCAAACAGAAGCAACAACAGAAATGTAGACCGTGTGCAACATGGACCTGCCTTTGTCCATTCGTTTTACTTCAGCTCACCTGCACACAACAGCCTCAGTCAAGGTGACTCAGTAGAAAGAAAAACTTTCATTCTTACGGTGTGACAGCTCTACAATGGCTCAGTTTACATTGACAAAGTAAAACATTCAAGCAGTCTGACCTTGACAACAAAAAGAAAAAAAACTTGATGTTTTGCCTTCATTTGCCGTTGTGAGGTGGATGGAATTTAGTTGTTAACTCTCAAAGCGTCTAAAAGCGACATTTGTAAAACTCAAAGCAATGTGGTGCCCCAGAGAATGTGTCATGGTTACTTCAGAGTTTTAAGTGGTTTCACACTTTTTGGGTAAATGCAACACAGTAAATACAGATCTGTTCTCAATGCAAACGCACAATAAAACAGAGCAACAACTAAACTCACAACTCCCTCTCACAGAGCAGCAAGGCCCTCACTGAACTTTAATTATGTTTCTTAAACGGTTGCACAATGGAGAGGATTAATGCTCATGGATAACACGACATCTTTATCCACAAAGTATTCTCGTCAAGTGTTTTCCTGCTATGTCCCCCCCCCCCCTCGCAGCTGGAGTGCTGCGGTTTCACCAACTACACAGACTTTGTCGGCTCGAAGTTTGAAAAGGAGAACGGAGGCATCCTGCCGCCTGGCTGCTGCTGGACCAACAGCGCCCCCTGCAGCCCTGACGAGGCAGAGCGCAGCGCGGTGCAGGTGAGGTTGAAAACGGCACTACAGATAGATGATGTGAACAATCGCAACGCTAACATCCATCCCACACATAAAGGGAGCATCACAACTGCATTTGCATTGACTACTGGGTCTGGTATTACCTAAAACGGGAAATCTTATTTTACCGTAACAATTTCTTGCTCATAGAGGTACATGTACAGGCAACATTCATGGTAGGAAAGTCACAATACCAGAAATGTCGTAGTCGATACCAGTGCTAGTTGAATTCCATGATTCACGATACCCAATTCGATATCCCGGTAAAATTACAAAAACAAAACGATAAATCTTCAACATACATCGATAATAAGTTCACCGCGTGCTTTCAGTTGTATAATGCGTCAGCACTCGCTTTGTCACTTGCTAAGGGACAGTTGTACAAACATACCATGAGTCTCAAAGGCGTTCTATTGTCCCCAGGATGACAGGAGGATGTTAGTTCCGAGCCCTGATCCTTGGTGCCTGCCGTTCTGGTTTTCATCATTTTGGCATTGACTTGGTACCGAAGCATCAAGCATCTTGTGACATCCCTTATTCATGGCTGTGACAACGTCGACACTAATTGTTTAATAAATATTATAATTCATTATCTCAATTTAAGTTGGTCAAGGTTGTCCAATCACAGACAGGCTGTCTGCTACAGAGACCGCTCAAGGAACTATAAGGCACAAATTTATCCAGAACAAAATGAGAAAACATGTTTGAGCACGTGGGAGACTCAAAAAATGTCTTATTTTTTACTAACATGCTGATGTCATAGTATATAGACTTGTTGTCTCACCACGTCGGAAATCAGAAGTTTGAGCCACACTCAATGGGAGAATGGGAGATGCAATATCCCTTAAAAACGTTATTTCTCTCCTGGAAGACATTCATAGCGTTGTTCTCATTTGCACACACAAAAAGGGACAAAACGGTATAAAGAAAGCTAGAGAGGGTTCCTCTATGACCTCATGGCTCGCCCATCCAATAGTTGCTGAATTATTTCAGTCATTGCCATCAGTTCAACTGGCATGGCTACAAATGCCAGTTAGTTTTTGGACTGAGGTCAAATCAAATAAAGAATACAAGGACATTGATTTTGAGCCTGAAAACTGGTGATTTGCCATGTTTGTTTAAACATGGCAACATGGCCAATTTATTAAACTGAAAAACCCTTCAATACATTGAGAGTTAGAATGAGCTACTGTGCATCAGGTGCAGCCAGCCCTAATTTCCTTACTATCAAAAACGTGTATTATATTGCAAAATCAGTGAATGTCATATATTTTGGCCATTGGCGTCTTCCTTTCTTGTCTATTGTGTGTATTGTGTCAATTTGTTAGGAATGTATCATTCTATTTACACAAACATTTTGCTCAGGGCTGTTTCAAACATATCTTGGAGAACCTCAAAGAGCACGCCAACATCGTGGGAGGCGTCGCAGCAGGAATTGGAGTCTTCGAGGTAAAATAACACAGAAAGGCTAAACTTTCAAAAGTGTGAGTCAGTGCTTTGGTACATACTAAGTAGTGTAAAAATCCCCAATCAACAAACTCCAACTGCAAGGCCAGTGTCTTTGGTCAAAGTTAGTGGTGGTAATATTATATCTTTATTATAAGAGGGGGGATTAGAACCCTAGACATCTACATGGAGCCAGCTTTTCTGACAACCAGTCTCATTAGCCAAACACACCATGTGATCTGGATGGAAAAATGAAAGTCCCAAAAGTACATGTGTATCATATAGAATATGTGCACAGAAACATTTGATAATGATATAATACATGTGTGAAGAGGTAACCCTGTGGGTATATGACCAGTTTAGTTTTCTAGTCTTTTCTTTATTAATACTAGAGACCTCTGTAATGTCTGATTATCATCTGATCTGCACGGTTTTAGTAGCCTAAAGATAATACAAAAAGCAGATTAATTTGTGTTATCTTGTTTCCTCAGATTGCTGCAATGATAGTGTCCATGTACTTGTACTGCCACCTGGACACGAGAATCAGCTGAGACTCCTTCAGGGAAACACCACAGGAACGACACAGACATGTTATTTTGTTTTTTTAATCTGCATTATTTATTTTCTTTCTCTTTTCTGGTTCCCTCTTTTTTCAGAAAGATGTCTAGCTTCAATACAAAGTCATGTTTATGATCTATCTACTGTATCTATCGAGAGAGAGAGAGAGCACCTGCAGAGTGGAAATATTTCATATTTGCCAATAAAATATTTCTAACAGCATTTACTCAGCGATGGCTACACCTGGTTGTTCCCTATACATCTATTTTATGGAGTAGTCAACTTTTTTTTACAGGACTATATGGTGACACAGTGCATCAATTATTCTGAAAGGCGTTGCTTAGTTATGAACCGCCCACTCTGCAGGGCTTTTTAGCCTCTTTCAGCTGCTCCTTTTGGTCCTGTCTGGTTTTAGTCTCAGTGTTTCCAGAGCCAGCAGGCAAAGTTTTTTTATCAAACAAGCTTGGATAAACCCACTGTAAACTACCTGCCCGGCACCAAACAGCAGACGGACACAGTTAGAGACTAGCTGGCAAGCACTAAGCATCTCAAAACAACCACAAAGCGTTGCCAAGTGACATCAAAGAGATGCTAAACGATCACAAAGAGGCGCAAACAACCACAAAGCGATTCCAAACGGCAACAGAACAACACAAAACTACCACAAAATGACGCACATAAACTAAAAAGGCGATGCCAAGGGACATCAAAAAGTCGCAAACCACAAAGAAACGTGAAACATCCACAATAACCAAAACGCCTTTTACATATCTGTGCCCAGTGGCACATTGTCTTATAGTCCTTAGATGATTGAGATGTCCACGACCACAATGTATCCTTGTTTTCTATATTAATGTGATACAATCGTTCTTTTCTTAAAAACATGTATCTGAAGCCTTATTTCCCCATAAGGCCATGCAAGTGAAAGGAAACAGCAGAGCACAGTGCAGCTTTTGTCCTGTTTACTATTCATCAATGTTCCATCTCCTGCCCTTGGATATTACATGCATTGTGACACAAGGCTAAGTAAATACTGACCAATAGAAGGCCTCATAATGGGCAGGAGGCGGAGCGTTGTTCAGATATGCAGCAGTTTATCTACCGCTCCTAAATTAGTGCTTTCATCACAAATCCACAAGCGTTGTTCAACTGTCTCTGTGCGACAGAGACGGATACTGCAAGTGGGGGGGAGGAAGAGAGAGACAGAGAGAGAGAGAGAAAGAGAGAGAGACAGAGAGAGAGAGAGAGAGAGAGAGAGAGAGAGAGAGAGACAGAGTCATGCGAATAAAGCTATTGTGAATTAGAAATTTGAGTGGGAGAAACAGATAGACAGCGAGAGAAAGAGATCAACAGGAAGAGATCGCTTATTTTCAGTCTTGTGTGCAAAGACATGAATTCGGCGGCCATAATTAATTTCTGTCTCAGAGAGATCTTTCAAATTTTTTGCAAATGTCATTCTTTAAGCTCCTCTGATCAATATGTTTGTATTAACGAAATGTCAGCGCATAATGTGAAAAGTGACAGACGTGCAGCTCCCTTCAGCTCTACCGAGCCTTTTAGCGTCTTTTAGCTCATCGTTTTGGTTTTAAGGACCAATTCTGAAATTTATGGTTCCGCTCGCATCAGCATTGTTTCCATTATCAGCAAATAACCTCTGATAAGTCCTCGGTAGCCTCGGTGGCCAGCACCAAACAATAGATAGACAAAGTTAGTGATATTAGAAGAACCATCGAGGTGCAAACTAGCCAGATATGTTTCTCAGGAGTTGGAAGAGAAGAAAACATTCATCGGGTGGATAAAACAGTAATTAATGCTAATGTTGCTGTGTATCTAATACATGTGTGAATAGGCAATTGTTTGCTACCAGGTGATGTTGCCATTTTACCAAGTCATACAAATTCTACATCAAAAACAAAAAGGAATTTTTATTTCCTCTTTTCATTTTTCAATAAAAACATTTTTAGTTCTCCCTCTTTTACCGTCATGCTTAACAGTTACCACTCTGCAGCTGCTTTTCCGAGGTTTTCTTTTAAACAGGAATTCCTTTTTCATTCAAAAATGTTTTTAGACATAGAAGGCTTGTTGAAATGGAGAGACGGGGACAGAAAAGGAGCGAGAAGACAAACCAAGTTCGTTTTTCCATCCAATTATACACATGCGAGGTATTTAGAGTTAAATCTGTCATCGTCTCAGTGCTGCTGAGCTCCATGTTTAACAATAACCCCCGGCTCCCTAACTCACACATACACAAAATCAATATTCCATATACATCTCAGCCATCAGCCTCTGAGTTCGGCTCATCAGAATGCTCAATAGGTCAAAAATGGCATTTAAAAGGCGGCGAACAAACACACACACACACACACACACACACACACACACACACACCCTGATACGAACCAGCAATTTCTGACTGACAGGCACAAATGGCCAGGTCTAGAGCAAGAGCTGGTGGTGACGGATGTGTGTGTGTGTGTGTGTGCTGACAATGAAATAAATGCCTTGTGGAGAAAAAGGCGTTACACGGCGCTCTTGGCACTGTCAGTTAGTGCGTAACGCAGTAACACACACAAGAGCTATCGCTTTGTATTCAGTCAGAAAATCCATCTTAATTAGACGTGATTTCACAAATGTTTCCAGCAGAATGGTTCATAAACACAAACAGTGACATCAGCTCACAAGCACACAGGACAGACTCCATTAACACTACTGATCCCTGTTGAGACGGATAGAGAATGGATGGCCACCTGGGCTGGTGTTAATGCACCCTCAGCTGTTTTCAATCATATTGGATTATTTCCAGTAAAAATGTGCTCAATAGATAATTCTAAATTCATCCCAACGTGGTTCTTGTGTTTGGTGTTTGCTACATAATTTCTGTCAGTAATAACAATAACCCAGTGTTAAGACAGGTGAAGAAACACATGTCAAACACATGACAACTTCCATGTCAACCAGGAAGTGAGTCCGTAAATTGACCCTTCGCTAAGTCCTGCCCTGGAACGCAGACTGGCAAATCATAGCGTAGCTTTGGGCCAGCTCCGACAAGGGTTCCCCAACTATACAGCTCTGCTCCATAGTTTCTAAACATTACGTTTCTACGTCAAAATGTGTGGAGCTGACATTAGGAGAGTAAATTAGCACATCGTTAATTAGCGTTGTGACGTCTATGCTACACTAGCTACTGAAGGTACAATGAATGTATACACATGCTGCTTTTGCTTTTTATTGATTGTAACAGTATATAAAGGCCATCCCGGCTTCAAAGGAACAGTGACTTAATTGATCGTCTTCCGTCTCAATCGCCAGGTGATGTGGTGGTTCACTTTTACACCGTGATCTAAAGACTTTAGGTTGCAGCTTTATCTTATTAACATGTTGTTGTAGACAAATATTGTAGACTCTTCTATCTGCTTCTCTCTGAAAACCACTTTTACAGTTTTCCAAAAACTAGCTAATATATATTCAGGAAGTGGAGTTAGTGACAGTGTGGGCTCCATGGCAGCTTGATGGAGTAGCAGCGTGTGCGTGTGTGTGTGTGTGTGTGTGTGGGGGGGGGGGGGGGCTTAGGGAACAGTCAGTTGTGACAGATGTTTACAATAGTTTAAGGATGACAGAAAAGAGGAATGCACACGATTGTTGGAGGTGCTGATCACGAAAGTACGGGTAAGAAGGAAGACAGTCACTCACTCGTAGCCACCATGCAAAAAAAATATATTTAGACTTTTGTTTTTTGCATGGTGGCTACGAGTGAGTGACTGTCCTTCACACCTGTTCTTTCATGATCAGCGTGACGTTCCTCCAAATCATCCCCTCACCAGGTTTCTCCATCATTACCCACATGAGTGTTGAAGACCCCCCAGCAGAACTACGGCGCTGGTTCCTTCCCCACCAGAGAGTTTGACATGCTACGTCCCTAGAGCAGTATGCGATGCTAGGGGTCGACGTCCATGGGTCCTCGCTTTTGCCTGCCGCCTGGCTCACAATGCACCCAACCCCAATGCCCATCCCTGCGCGTAGGTGGCACACAGGGCGGCCACATTGTAAGAAACCAGAAATATCCTTTCAGAGACATTTTGTTCACTGGTCTGAACTGGCTGCTTTACTTTGAAGGAGATTCATTTATCATTTTGCATATCTAAAGCACTTAAATTCCTAGACCTGTAGTAGCCTTGAAATAAATATAAAAGACAACTTAGTATTGCACTTCTATAGAGGAAGGGGAAGAGAATACAAATACATTATTTCACAACTTTCCAGATGGAAATATAACTTGTAAAACTCTGCAGTGCATTACCAAACATTATCATAAATAATATAATAATAAAATGCTGCTTTGAAGGTAGGAAAACCACCTTTAGAAATGTAAAACTCAAATATCCGGTTTTAAAAGATTCAAGATCTATTACAAGCAAAAGTTTATTCCAATAATCGGACTTTGATGATGTGCAGTAGTCCCGGATCAGAGCCAAATTTGTCCTGTTTAATTACATCACAGGTTATGAAGGTCAGAGCTCAAAGGGCAGGAAGCCACATTTGTCCTCGGTAGACCGCAATGGCTGCAGAAATCCACTGAGCCCAGAGGATTTGCATACATTTCCCTTGCTGCATGAGTTTCCTCTCACCGTTGCTCTGCCTGGAGCTCTCTGGGGAAATCTGTAGGCAGCAAGAGGCCACACAAGTACAAAAATCTGAGCTAAGAATAACAATAGCACCGAGTTTATTTCATGAATAATATGCACTAATAATAAATCCTTCTGTATGAATTATTTAAACATACAGCTGGGTATGAAAAAAGAAAATTAAAAAAAAGTTGCAACACTATAAAACATCTTTATTCATCTCCATGATAAAAGATAAAATAACTCATACGTGTGTCAAACTGCACCGGAAACTTCCCCAACACACACACACAGCATACCTTCCACTATTCTCCGAATGATCTCACAGCATTACACAAGAATCAACCGTATTGCTGAGGAGACAATGATTTAGTTTGACAAAGAGACGCACACAAACTACCAAAATAATACAGTTCAATGAAAAGACAAAATGAAAAAGCAGCTTAAAAAGTAGGCATATTCTACTTCTTCAATTTCTTAAAACCAAAGTGAAGACTCCAGGCCACAAACGGACATTAATTCAGTCATGAGGCGGGCTGTATTACTGCTGAATAAGTGGTTATGTCTGACAGGAGTTTCTAACTGCAGATAGAAAATATGTGGTTCCTCAGCACACAATTACTCAAATTAAAATCAAACTGCTCTGCAACTACTGATCGATGCATCGAAACGTGATTCACACAGACTCATTAATTTCGTCAGTACAGCATTACGTCAGACGGAAATCACTTCAAAGCCAAAGTGAAGTAAGTGGATGAAGCTTCTCCTCACAAATAAACTCCCCTTTCACTTGAAATGGTGAGAACAGAGGGCGTTTTATGAATGCTGATTTCTGTAATCTATGACTTCGTATCTCAGTCAGATCTTCCGTCTCTCATCTCAGGATAACAAGATAATTACCACAGAATGTATAGCTCTCATAAAAATAAGAGGTTATGTCAAAATAACAAAAAAAACAAAAAACTGCTCGTTACTTTAAAATAAATATAAGTTGTGAGCTTGAAATAATGACTCTAATACAATAGCATCATCCTCTTAAGTGGCTGAGAGAGGCCAAAACGTGCACAAAACTCAGTGATTTGAAACGTGCGCTGCATTTAGGGACACGCAGCAAATACAACACTGCAGTGAGCTCGCAACACAATGAAAAGAGCAGCGTCTCGTAAGACAGACATGTTTTCAGAACAGCATTTCTAAAACAAAGAGCAAATAATAAAGCAAGAAAATATGACTACAATTTAGCATGGGAACTAAAGTTATAAACTGAATTCAAGAGAAAAAACCTTAACTTTTGAAAAATTATTTTCCACTTTTGTGTTGTAGTATAAATGTTGGCGCTGGGTATCATTCGAAAATGTTCAATGCTGGTGCTGATGCCGACATTTTCTACACAGACACCTAAAACTGTAATTTTCCTGGGAGCTAACTTTAATATAAACATGTTTTTCCTCATTTAACAAAGTAGACACATTTTTGTTTGGAGTATGCGGCCCAAATGTTTAAAGAACATCTATATGTAGTCAAACTAATTTATTCAGGAACTGTCTGATTTGAACACATTTAAAATAAGACAAAAGTGTGGTACAATCGAGTAAGCATAATGTATTACTTTGTTTCTGATTGGAGAGTATGTTGCTAAATCTCTAAATATCTTCAGATTTTTGTCTCTTTTAGCCACTATTGAGTTTCCCTCGGGGAACCTGATCTGAGGCAACTGACCCAAGCAGTCAATAATAGTAAAAACCCACAGGGCTGTTATCAACTCTTTAACTCAAAGTAAATATCTAATGCGGAAAAATATGCTGACCCTTTACATTTTTCATCAAAAAATATATAGGCTTGTATGTACATTATTATTTCATTATCTGTAAACGTTAGGCTCTTAAAAACACACTGACCTTAATAAAGTTAGATCGAAGAAAAAAAAGAAGCCATAAAACCATTGAACTCCTTTTCGATTGATCGATGTAAAATAAATAGAGATAAATTAAAATGTACAAAATGAAAAAAGCACTCAGTAGTTAAAAACACATCAAACTGAGAGGAAAACTGGCTAACTTGTGGCGTCAGTGTGTTCGTGTCATTTGTACAGTTCTTGTTTAAAAGTCACAGGTTGAATTGAAATTTACGAGGCCGCGGCTCAGCCCACAGTTGTCACAGAAACAGAAACAGACAGCTGTTGACAATCAATTTACAGTTTCAGTTGTTCAGTCACGTTTAACCAAAACTGGTTTCAGCATCATCGCTCCTCGTCAAGCTGTTGGACGGATGAAGTAGTGCATTTTGTAGTGTTAATCCCCCTTTCCTTTGGAAAGGAATAAAAAAGGACTCCATTTCCCAGGTATCCTCTTGTACACAAGTTCACATCTAGGAAAAGTCTGAAAAGTTCTGTGCTTATGGATCCCAGACTGGATTACGAGTGGTTGTTGGTGAAGAGTTAAGGCCTGGGCTGGTTGAAGTGTGTGCGTGTGTGTGTGTGTGTGTGTGTGTGTGTGTGTGTGTGTGTGTGTGTGTGTAACATCAGGTCTACATCTGCTCCACCGGTGCGCCCTCTTCTTTGGGCGGAGGCTCTAATTGAATGGGAGTGACACTGGCTGGTTTCTTCACACTGAGATGGACAGACGGGAGGACAGAGACAGACAGTGGGGAGAGATAAGAGATGGAAAGATAGTGACATACTTCTTGTGTTTGCTGCTACAGATGACAGTTGTTATCCTAAATAAATAAATTAAAGAAGTTCACAGACTTCTTGACAGTATGGCAGAAAAAAAAGAATGAAACCAATACGAAGAATGTTTGTTGCTGCTTTAAAACAAAGAAACAAACCTTAAATAAGAAAAAGCCACGGGAGGCTCAAGCAAAAGATACAGTAAATAACAGTCTTCTATGAAACGAGGGTGGATTGTGTTGAAAAGAACGACATTACGACTGCAAGTGCTTTCCTGTTTTTTGTGCAGTGACTTATATGTTTCACTACAGTCAGAAAAGTAGAAGATGGGAGAAAGGAGGATTGGACGTCCGTTCTCGTTTGATGTCGGGTCGTTGCAATAGTGCGTGTCCTCCTGCACACGTGGCGTAATAAATTCACGTCTGACTTTTAGAATTTCAACCACTTTGTGTATTAATTCTGGATACACCTGTGAGGTGCACCCCCAGACCCATTTTCCACAATGGTGCGACCGTGATTACCCTACTCCTTAATGGTCAGTACCTGACGGGATGTGGTTCCCCAAAAACTCAGATCTAGAGTTATAATTCTTACAAGCCTTCTCCGCTTCAGATGCACTTTTCAGGTTTCCGTTTCACAAGTGTCTGAGTGAGCAGATACAGACTCCAAATGTAATCGTTTCAGCTGTCCGCTACGCCTGCGCCTCAAAGAAGCCATGGCACAGCATGAAAATGAGACTCATCTCTTTCAAAGTATTCATTACTCAGATTTTTTGTGAAAAAAAAAAAAAAAATAGCTTTCATTACACAGACGGTGTAATGAGGGTGTTAGCTTGGCCCCTCAAAGAGCCTTGGGAGACCAGAGGCCACAAAACTCAATACTGCAGCTCAGGCTGTGGTGCTAAAGTTAGCCTCACTGCTACAGGCCGAAACCTTATCACAATACACGTTCAGTGCTGCACAGATAACTAGCTACATGCTATCATATTACCAACCCCTATATCTTGTGATACTCTTAGATGGCCACAAAGCTATTACACCTGTGTGTGTGTGTGTGTGTGTGTGTGTGTGTGTGTGTGTGTGTAGACGTGGAGCTGTGAAGGCCATGATATACTTGAAAGTGGACAGCAAACAGCAGACACGTACACCTTTTCTTGTTATGACCTATTTTGCCTAAATTTTCAAACTTACGAGTACGGGGAGATTGGCACGGCCACCACCAGGACATGATTCCTTTTCCTGAAGAGCCGCCACAGGCCTTGGTGGTATCCCCGGACATCCAGGTCCCAAACATGGAGGCACTGAGCAGAGGACGGAGAAAGACCAGGAATATTATCCTGTTCCTTAATAAGGCAGGGTTCAGTTCATGAGCCAAAAGCATAAAACATACTTGTGAAGTATTGTTTGGTTCCTGTGACAGATATAAGACGTCAATATCAATAATAAAAAAAGACAAAAAATGGACTCCAACATAAAACTGCAGTACCTGACGGGAACAACATACCTATGATCAAGTATAAAGCCAAAAGCATGTTGACAGTGAAGTTGATTCTCATAGAAATAAACCACCACTGGCATGGACTCCTAAAGTCCAACCAGCCAGAGTTCCCGTTCTGTCTTACCTTGGCGAGCTCTGTCCAGGTGGATGTGTCCGTCTCTGTCTCCATCTTAATGAACATGATGTAGGTCTTCCCCTCGGAATCTGGCAGGAACGAATCCTCACACGGGTTCTTAGTGTGGTCCAGTACCTCCGCTTCCCTGGGAACACACACACACACACACACACACACACACACACACACACACACACACACACACACACACACACACACACACACACACACACACACACACACACACACACACACACACACACACACACACACACACACACACACACACACACACACACACACACACACACACACACACACACACACACACACAATAAATATAACTTCATAATGTAATCTAAATCACCTATGGAATCAGAGTCTCTTTTAAATCGCACTCACTTCAACAGGTGCTGGATCTCCACTTCATAAGCATCTTGCTTTAAACTGTGAAGAACAAGAACACCAAGACTGTCACTGTGTTGCTTCATTATGTTCCACAAACAATTCAAGAACGTATGACATGAAAAGCAGCACATCAGTGAACAGAAAGAGCGTAACCTGAGTGAACACACCTGTCAACATTCCTCAGCTGCACATTGGGAACTGTGTTGAACCTGTGTTTCTTGAAATAGACCTCCTATGAGACAGAAAACAGTTCAATGAGACATAATAGCTATATATCGTCTAGTAGTGTTTTACCTTGAAAATTAGAAAGAAAAAACAAACAACACTTTGACTGCTACAGGGCCGATAAAGACGGAGATGTTGAATTGTGTCGCCCAGGGTTATGGTGTTGTTGTATCATGGAGCCATATTAAAGACCTTAATAAGCTCTCTCAGATCTTACATGAAAATAGCCGTTCATGTTGAGGCCGATGATGCCAAAATGGTACGAGCGGGACACGTCGGGGATGATGCACTCTCGGCCTTTCCTCTGCTCCGGCATTCGCATCCACATGTCCCAGTCCCACAGCTACAAGACAAACGCACACAGAGATCATCCACACTTTAACATATCTTCAACACAATCTCACGCACATTTAAAAAAAAGGACCAGCCATGTATTTCTGCATGTTCTAGCCGCTTACATTTAATGCACACTTTACATACACATTGCTGAGCATTTCCCAAATGATACCATAATTCTTAAAACTGATTTCCTTCCTTATAGGCAGCCATTAGTTTTAGTTCATTCTATGAAAATCAACTTGCATGTATTAAAAACTTGTTGTAGATAGATAATCCGGAAGTTCTCCTTTTAGCTCTGGTTTAGTCTTCGCCAACTCTTGAAAATAAAAACTAAATAAAACTTTAAGTGCTAGATACTCCACTTCCTTAAGAAGCTAGCCACTAACCGTGTCTGCAAAAGTAAATGCATGAAAAAAATGAAATAATAAAAGCTGACCAAGGCATTTTCAAAGAGATGAACTGAAACCAAATCGGAGTTTTTGGAAATCCATCCGATGCAATTTTGAAAATGGCCAGCTGGGATGTAGAATCTGCACAACTGGTAACAGGTTTAGGAAAACACCCAAAAGCACTGGTAAAGATTCTTAAATGCTGCACCTTCTCAGGTGTCGGCCACTTTGGCTCTAGTTCGTCCTTGTAGAGGCTCTTCTTCAGCACCCAGCCCAGACCGGGCATACTCTCCACTCTGTACAGCAGGGCCGGGTCCTCTGCTGTGTGCTCATAGCCCTGTATAACAACATCAACAGCACCGGTCAGTGACGCATGGACATTTTGTGTGTGCATCAAGTCTTCCTGCTGGTCAGTCAGTGGGCAGGAAGAAAAGGAAACAAGGAAAGACTCATTCAGATGTTTCGGATAAACAGATCCTGTGGTTGTCCTCCCACTGTGGACGATGTTAAGTCACACCCTCAGGTTAGAAGAAAACTGATAGAACGCCTCATCACATGCTCTATTGTTGAGGTCACTCCAAACAATCCTCAAACCTCCAGAGATGTTCAGACATTCAGACGTCAGTTACGCAACCATTAACAGCTACACACACACATTACACCTGCATCTAAACTGCAACAGAATAACTATTTCATGTAGTCGTCATGCTTGTTGCTGTCTGAACTAGACTACATGTGTATTTGGGAAGGTATGGGATGAAAAGAAGAGGAGTCAACAGTAAACAGTGGACAGGCAAAGACAAATTAGCCCTTACAGGCTGTTAAACAGATAAGTCACAGAAAACCAGAGGCTTGATGGTGACGGGCTGGTACAGTTTGAGCAGGTGAAGCAGTCGGCACTCACCTGGTCGTTCCAGGCTGAAATACAGTACAGGCTGTCATCCTCATCCAGCAGGTGGAGGGTCTGACTCACAAAACTGCAGGAGATACAAAAAAGCAACATTAGTACAGACAATTATTAAAAACTGCTTTGTTGGGCAACAGTAAACTGACAGAGGCAGTAAACTCAGGGAGGACAATGTAAGACAAAATATTATTACATAATAATAGAGGGGCAAACTTAAGACCCACACACATACCTAAACTACATGGCCAGAAATCAGTGGACACCTGATTTGTGATGGTTGATTATGTCACTCAAAGACAGGTATACGCAGCAGGTCAGTATGAAGTCAGTGTTCTTTTTTATCTACAAATTCTGACAAAAATTTTGTTTTAATGATGACTCAATCATCATTTCAAATGTAAAATAATTTTGTATTTCTATAGACCGACGCCTGCAAAATATAATTCAGGATTATGAGGACTCCCAAACACCCTGGAAGATGATTTTACTTTCTTTAGCAGTAACAGGCTTGTCCTTGTTGACAGAAGCCTAAAGCTCGTTTCAGAGAACAACCTGGCACTAAAAGTTGAGTGCTTCTGAGCTATTTGAAGCCGGCGCTTCAAAGGGGGGCCGGTCAGCCCAGAGGGGGGGAGCTGGAACTATTACAGCCGCAAAACGCACAGTTCAAAGCCGAGTCCGTCCAACAAAGGAAGGACTGGGGTTTCTGACGGCGCTGAATGCAGCTTTATCACTGCGACTCTGCTGCCATCTAGTGGCTATTCTGGCAGTTGAGATTCTTTTACACAATAGATGAGAAAATACATACATAAAACGTGAGAAATAGGAGAGGAAAAATGTTTTTTTGTGTCTAACCAACAGTTTAAAACTTTTAGACTTACTAGATTTAGATTTCCTATCCAGTACGAAAAATAAAAGCAGTAAATCCTCATATTTGAGACTTTGGAAAACCCCCAAAATATTTGTACGCATCTCCTAATATATAAGTTGACTCATTGTGTCCGCTCTACTCAGTTATATGTCGTAGTGATTGTGCATACGGGAGGACGTACCTGAAGAAGTCGATGGAGATATCCAAGTCTTCTTCTAGGACGATGGCAAAGCCGGCCTCCTGATGAAAAAAAAAAAAATAACACACGCTGGGTCAGCGCTGTCGTGAGACGTCGAAGGTATTCAATGAACAAATGAAAAGTTACAATAAATAAAGTTTTTAAAAAAAGTTCAAAAAGCACATTTCACTGCTCATTCATCAAGCACATGAAAGAGTAACGTTTTGTCGTTTGTATTGACAAAAAGAAACCAAAGCACTCACTGGGTGCAGGTTGAAGGTTGCAGTCAGACTCGCCTTGTAGTGCTGTGACAAAGAGCAGAATAAAGTAGCTGAAAAGTATTAAAGCAAAACATCTGGACGTCTTCTGTTATTTCTGTGTGATCCACGCAGGTAAAAATGGCTTAAATGAATTAGTAATTAGTCTACTTCAGGGTATTTTACAGTGAAAATATGTAATATGTATTATGTGTTAACTCTTAAATGGAGAGCTGACTGTTGTTTACCTGGGACACTCTGGCATTCTTTATGCTGATGGGTGTGTGCTGAACTCCCTTCAGTCCAAACAGCTCTACGACATCCATAGGCTCCTGGGTCGAAAACACACGCAGAGATGTACGAGTGGTTGAGTGGCTTATCAAGCTACACAGGGCTCTACGATGAAACATATACCAGATTATTTAAAAAAAAAAACATTAAGTTCCTGTTCTTGTGTATTTCAAGTGTATTGTGTATGTTCCTGTTTGGCTGTTTATGTTTGGACATTCAACATTTGAGACATAAGAACCCTGTTCGAGTGCTGATGTGAACCCGTAGCTTTACACCCATATTGCCACAGTGTTAGTACTTGTGGTGTGTACTGACCGGCACCATGGATGCATATGATGTGAGAAAAAAAGAGAGCGCGAGAGAGCGAGCAAAAACCTGGTACCTCATAATATCCATCGATGAAGACGGTGATCATCAGCGGGTTGACGCCGTGAGCTGAAAGAAGAGACCTCAGCATCCTGAAAACAGACGACATTTTGTTTTAGGCAAAGGAGATGAATGAGAGCAATTGATTTTTGTCAGAAGAGTATGTGATTTGTAAGGTTGGACAGCTATATATGGGGTCAGATCGGTCTCAGTATTAATGAAAGCACACAGAAGGATAGACAAATGTCATTTGTGCTTCATATATAAGTGACGCTCTCCACAAAAATACTTTGTAATGCACATTGAAATGGCTATTTTAAAATTCCACAAAAATAAGTAACCTTGATATGAGGTAGGAAGGCGGTTTTTACAAAAATAATAATTTAAAATTTCATATTTTTGTCTTCTATTATTCCAGTATTATTTCCTGATGTTTTAGGAATTTGCCATGGTATTGTATCAAAGCCATCATTTTGGTATTGTGACAAACTGTTTCAGATCTTACCTGTAGAGATAGTTGGGTCTGTTCCCTGCTATGACGGCCACTGGGACATTCAAGACATTACTGTTGTGGAGCTGCAGAGAGAAAATAAAGTGAGTTCTTCAGCTGAGTTTTGTTTTGACAATAACACGTAGAGCAACATTTTCTGTGAATCTAGGTTCAGCACGTGACCTCGCAATGTTCAAACCTTTAACCTGTGTGGGAAGATAAAGATGACACATAAGGAAGTGCTGAATATGGAATTTCATTTCACACCATCTGTAGCACTTCTACAATATTCTAATCTTACTTTTTTTTTGTCTTTTCATATTGTCTTGGACAAAACAACAAGTCCAGTGTCATTCAATACGCTGCGGTTTTACAGTAATTGACTTTCAAGGAATATGCTTATTCACTCTCTGGCGGAGAGTTAGATGAGAAGATTGACGTGACTCATGTCTGTAAGGTAAATATGAAGATAATGCCAGCAGCCTGTTATCTAAGCTTAGCATAAAGTAAGGGAACAGGAAACCTGGCTCTCTCTCTCTCTAGACCTCTAAAGCCTATTAATGTAAATATCAACAATTTAGTTCACAATTGTTCAAGTCTGTCTGTCTATTGAGAGGTGAACACTGAAACCGGTTTTGCTTGCTGGTCATCCTTTCATTATCCCGATGCTAGTAATTGTGGGTAAAATCCACAGTCCTCATTCTGTGCAAAAGTAGCAAGTGAATAGGTGTCGTTTCCAAAATATGCTTAACTTAACCTTAAAGATTTGAATTAAGTTTATTGTGCAGCTTTAAAATGACCTTACCAAAAGTAACTAAATCAGAGGTCCTTACCAAACCGCTGATTGTTTTAAAAACCTATATAGTGTCAAAAATTCAGACTCATCTCCCTAGTTACTCTTTACGCTCTTTCCTTCTCCGTTGTGTGCAGCTCAATGAAACAAACATCTGTCAGAGAAGTCACGAGTCCTGCTGTGTGTCTTACAGGGTCAGGGCTGAACTCGATGGGCGCCGGGTCTTTGCAGCTGCAGATGCTGCCGTATCCCTCCACTTTGCCGCAGAAGACCTTCCTCCTCTTGTTGAGCTCCGTGTCTGCCCAGTGGCACTCTGCCTCTGCAGGACGGAGGACCACATTCAGTTCGTTAGACATCTCCATGGAGTGCTAGCAGGCATGTGCAGCTTTAGATATTAAGACACCTTTTTACAGACTGGATCTTTTGGGTTTGGTTAGGTTTTGGCCTTCAAGGTGCGTCGCAATATGAGCAATTAGACAGATTTCCACACTTTTCCAAGCTCGCTAGATCTTACCTTCAGAGGCGGTGAGCTGCACCTCAGTCTTCAGCAGCACCGGGTCTCCCCAGGTGGACAGAGCTGGAGACTTTGAGTGCTTTTCTCCATACACCTGACCTGGAACCCCAAACACACAGGTAACCTCATAAAGCACGCTTCATTAAACTTATTATGAATTCTAACTTAATCCTCGCCTGTCTCCCCCCTTCACTGAGCTCATACTCTCTTGTTTTTCTTCTTGTTGTGATAACAAAAAGAACAAATGTAAAACAGATATCCGAGCCACAAATAACGATTTCTCCTCAACTCCACTTTGTGTTTAGAAACTTAAATTTAAAATTCTAACACAACAGCCTGGTGTTAAATCAGCTGTGGATTAAAAAGACTCTTCCGGGCAGACATGTTGTGGTTTAGTTTTTCAAATATCATTAGTCAACACATTGGAGACCACAAACAAAAGATCTACGTCCACTACGTAAAGTGAAAGTTTGCTTCTCTACCTCCTTTCTTCACCACCAGAGTCCACATGTCCCTCCAGCTGAGGTTGAGGGACACCTGGCTGCCGAGACTCTTCAACAGGTTCTTCGCAGCCTCCTTCAGGTGGAACGTGCCCTCATCCTGCAGGACAAAAAAAAAAAAGGTCATCTTTTAACGCGTCACAAGTCCACATGACACATGACACATGAAAATCACATGAATAACTGATATCCAATTCTTCTTTGAGACAGCTGCAGTGACTGACCTTTATGGTGAAGATGAGGACTCGACCCCGGGTCACCATGTTGAGGAAGAGGATCATGGCCTCGTCCTCGTGGGGAGAGTAGGTGTCGAATATCCTCTTGGCCATCACATGACCCTGAGACAAACAGGCAGTGACTGATTTGTCTGACCTTTGTGATTTGACCTCATTAAAAATATTCCTTTGAGGAGCAAAATTCTCAGTAACTCAGCGCCTGTTTGTTTATTGGGTATATATATTATTATCAACGCTACACAACCAAACATGGGATGAAATGGGTAAAGAAGTATCAACTGCAATGACAAAAAAGAAAAGCCGTAAAACTGTAATGAGGGAAAAGTTGTTTGTTTAACATTAACAGACAGAAAACGCTTACAGTCGCCTGGTTGAGAACTATCACATGGACGCCTCTGCCTTGCTCCCGCATATCATCCTCCAATACCTGCAGGAAGATGAGCAAAATAAAGATATGCTCAGTCGGACATTTTTGTTTCATATTCTTGTACAGAAGAAACGGTCTTTCATTTGAACTCACTGTGGTGCCGTCCACTGCCACGTAGACCTTGGAGCGGCTGGAGTACACCTCGATGTCTAGGACCTTGCGTCCTTTAGCCGGCCTGCGTGGGGTCTCCATGTTGGGTATTGTGTCCTCTAAAAAGGAGCATAGAAACAAGATTAGTTTCTCCCCAGTGAGGCCCTGCTGAGATGCAACACATGTTTCATAACAGTGTGTCAAATTACATTCACAAAACAAAAGGCATCTCTGTAATCAGGTGTAGTCCTCAATAACAGACTTGGACAAGTCAGAAAAAGGTGAGATTTCTATGTTGTTAAAAGACCCACCCACAGATCCACCTTAACAGTCTCATACTGAAACTAATGAGTTTAAACTTGCTGAACTTTTAGAAAAAAACATTCCAGTGGACATCCTCGGGACACCAACTAGCAGTGTTTTAAAGAAATTATGCAAAAGACATCTATAGTCATGGTTTCACTTTCTGTATACATCACAAAACTTCAATAAGGAGTTAGAACCAGCTGATACAAAATACATATGTGATACTGACAGAGCAGAAAACGTTTCTAAATTTGAAATAAGGTCACATCAAGAGTTTAAGAGGCTTACCGATTGATTCGATCATATTCTGCTCTGGAAACCTTGCCCACTTAAAGTAATTCTACAGTATTTTTCCCTATAGATATTATTGGAATTGCAATTGTTACAACAAACACGCAGTCGCTATTTTTTACAACACAATAAATTACCAAATGACATGCCAAAGTCACATCTTAGCCTAAAGCTGAAACTAGAGCATTCGGTGCTTGTGCTAGTCCGAACGTTAAAGAAATGGTGTAAACAGAAAGAATACTGGACATGTTTCTCACCATATTCGTGAGCCGCTGCATCTTCATCAGCTACTCTTCTTGTGTCCAAGATGAGTTTGATGTTGACGATCACAGTTATCAACAGAAACAGCACAGCGCCAGCCTGCGGGAGGAAGAGACGTACACTTTAAAATCTGAAATGCGGGTTTCAAGGCCGGTAGGTTATTATAGAAATCAGGTTACAATAACGTAACACTCCGTTAAAAAAACCATGATGACTGAAAGCAGGTCGCAAGCAGCAATCCATATTGCAACTTTTACTTTGAAAAGACAAAGCAACATTTCCTGAGAAGAGTTTCCATTATACCTTTACTCACCTGTCTACCACAAATACATATACATATACATATATATATACATATACATATACATATATATATATATATACATATATATATATATATATATATATACATATACATACATACATATATATATACATATATACATACATATACATATATACATATATACATACATATACATACATACATATATATATGTATATACATATATACATACATATACATACATACATATATATATGTATATACATATATACATACATATATATATATATATACAGTGGGTATGGAAAGTATTCAGACCCCTTTAAATGTTTCACTCTTTGTTTCATTGCAGCCATTTGCTAAAATCAAAAAAGTTCATTTTATTTCTCATTAATGTACACTCAGCACCCCATCTTGACAGAAAAAAACAGAAATGTAGAATTTTTTGCAAATTTATTAAAAAAGAAAAACTGAAATATTACATGGTCATAAGTATTCAGACCCTTTGCTGTGACACTCATATTTAACTCACATGCTGTCCATTTCTTCTGATCCTCCTTGAGATGGTTCTACTCCTTCATTGGAGTCCAGCTGTGTTTAATTAAACTGATTGGACTTGATTAGGAAAGGCACACACCTGTCTATATAAGACCTTACAGCTCACAGTGCATGTCAGAGCAAATGAGAATCATGAGGTCGAAGGAACTGCCCAAGGAGCTCAGAGACAGAATTGTGGCAAGGCACAGATCTGGCCAAGGTTACAAAAGAATTTCTGCAGCACTCAAGGTTCCTAAGAGCACAGTGGCCTCCATAATCCTTAAATGGAAGAAGTTTGGGACGACCAGAACTCTTCCTAGACCTGGCCGTCCAGCCAAACTGAGCAATCGTGGAAGAAGAGCCTTGGTGAGAGAGGTAAAGAAGAACCCAAAGATCACTGTGGCTGAGCTCCAGAGATGCAGTAGGGAGATGGGAGAAAGTTCCACAAAGTCAACTATCACTGCAGCCCTCCACCAGTCGGGGCTTTATGGCAGAGTGGCCCGACGGAAGCCTCTCCTCAGTGCAAGACATATGAAAGCCCGCATAGAGTTTGCCAAAAAACACATGAAGGACTCCCAGACTATGAGAAATAAGATTCTCTGGTCTGATGAGACCAAGATTGAACTTTTTGGCGTTAATTCTAAGCGGTATGTGTGGAGAAAACCAGGCACTGCTCATCACCTGCCCAATACAATCCCAACAGTGAAACATGGTGGTGGCAGCATCATGCTATGGGGGTGTTTTTCAGCTGCAGGGACAGGACGACTGGTTGCAATTGAAGGAAAGATGAATGCGGCCAAGTACAGAGATATCCTGGAAGAAAACCTCTTCCAGAGATCTCAGACTGGGCCGAAGGTTCACCTTCCAACAACACAATGACCCTAAGCACACAGCTAAAATAACAAAGGAGTGGCTTCGGAACAACTCTGTGACCATTCTTGACTGGCCCAGCCAGAGCCCTGACCTAAACCCAATTGAGCATCTCTGGAGAGACCTGAAAATGGCTGTCCACCAACATTCACCATCCAACCTGATGGAACTGTAGAGGATCTGCAAGGAAGAATGGCAGAGGATCCCCAAATCCAGGTGTGAAAAACTTGTTTCATCATTCCCAAGAAGACTCATGGCTGTACTAGCTCAAAAGGGTGCTTCTACTCAATACTGAGCAAAGGGTCTGAATACTTATGACCATGTGATATTTCAGTTTTTCTTTTTTAATAAATTTGCAAAAATTTCTACATTCTGTTTTTTTCTGTCAAGATGGGGTGCTGAGTGTACATTAATGAGAAATAAAATGAACTTTTTTGATTTTAGCAAATGGCTGCAATGAAACGAAGAGTGAAAAATTTAAAGGGGTCTGAATACTTTCCGTACCCACTGTATATAACTATTATATTTAAGTTAGATTTTATCCCTACTTTATAACTATTGTATGTCTTAGATTGTAATTTTTTTTCTTGCTTAATTATCTTTTCCTACATATTTTGTGAGCGTCGTTGGAGGGAGCTGGAGATTCAAGATTAACATTCTCAACTACTTCTTCTCTGTGGCTGTTTTGTACATGATAAAGACCAATAACTTGTAACAATGTTGGATAGATGAAGTATTGAAAGAGTGGACTAACATGGTCACGTGAATCCAAAACCACACTGGAGAGAATAACAAGGACAGTTTTGTAAACTTGTAAACTTAAGTGTCCGTTTTTTTTTTAATGAAGCGCTGGCTGTGCAGTTTTATCAATGGGATTTTTCTGTGCTGCTGCTGATGAAATACATCAACTCCAGCTTTCAGCAGAGCTCCACCGTCAGAGACAGTCGTGTTTCACATAACGTTACCTGGCAGAACCGACGAATCGTCCTCTTGTTGGTTAGCTTGTATTTCCAGGTGAGGTACAAGCTTCTTTGTTGGCGAGGGATGAAAGGCTTGGCTCTGGGATTGGGGGTCCAGGTCTCCATCCCGGGACACCGACAGCCGCCGCCGACAACAGAGCTCAGACCCTCCGCCTGGCCTCCTCCTGCTCCAGGGGCATGCACTGCTCCACAACACACGCCGAGACACGACTGGTTGTCACATCGTCATCTGAAAAACACGAATATAGCGCGGCACGGGTCAGAAATAAAGTTAGCAAAGCACGAAGTTCAGCTAACGACAGCTAGCTGACTATTTCTACACCAGCAAATTAAGTAGGTACTTCTAGCTCACTCGCTCAGTTTCACACACTCCAGTCGTCTCTTTTCTGCTGAGATATTAACGTTACTACTCACAGGGTTGTCAGTAAATCCAGCATTATCGTTTCAATCTCGTAGCCTGCAGCAAGATCCAGAAAAGTCGCTTGTAGCTGCCGCTACATGCGCGGTGTTTACGTCGCAGAGCAAACGACGTCACCAAGCTTCTTCTTCTCCTTTTAAAAATCACCCCCCTTCTTTTCTTCTGTGACTCTCTCTGCACTGTAAACAAACTTAGGCTCATTACTACCCTCAACAGGACGAATAATGAATGACATTAGTCTCCATTCATTTTTTTTAAGACGTAGCTCCAGCGACTCTCATGAATTATTTATATTTATTAATATTTTTGAAAGGTAAATCTGGTTCCTTGGTGTTGTTTAACAACACTTGGAGTACAACAACGTTTTTATGGTGTTTCCAATGCCCTCAATTTACCCTGGTTTAAAAAACAACATGATTGTGTATGAAAATGTAAAATAATCCAATTAACCAATTATCAATTAATATAGACATGATAATGCTTGAAAAATGATAATACACGTTTTTCGTTTTTGTGCTCTTTCTTGGCTACATTGAGGAAGGGTTTTCGAGCTATCTCGTCTGGATCAAAGGATTTGACAATGCACTGTGTGTAAAGAGAATACACACACACACACAGCTGATCAGCTCCCATATTTCTGTAATTGTATTAAAGCAATTGTCCTTCTGGATTGAAGTTGTTGAATGGTGTTTAAAAACTTAAAAACACCTTTAACTTTATTTAAATTTTAATATTTTAATACATGAAATTACAAACAGGAAATTTGTCTTTGAGTGGATTTAACCCGCCCTAAGCATCCAAGCATTGGGGATCAGTGTGTCACACAAGGGCCACAGCTGCCCCCAGCTTGTTAAAGACTTAAAAAATAAAGTTGAGGGAATTGACTTGGAATTTGTCAGTCTTGAATCTGGACTTCATAGCCAAGACTTGAATTTATAGTAAAAGAGAGAAAAGACATGATAATGTGAGCTCTGATGAGTCATGAGTTGTTCTGCTTGTTCAGTACGACAGATGTGCCTGTAGGTTTCTATTACTGGGAAAGGAAAGTCCACTGAGTTCAAATCCAGTGCTCAACATTACATCATTTACAACGCCATAGAAGTTGAACATTTGTCATTTTATGGTGCCGCACCTAAAGCACCACTGTACATAGTGCAAAGAGCAGACACCAGAGACTCATATTTAGCAAACTACTGCTGGATGATGAGGTAAGCGTCTGCTTCTGCATGTCAATCTGCCATCAGTAGCATTGTCAATATATGTTAAACATTATGGATCCAAAGTCATTTGTTTGATTTTGTCCCTCCATACGTTCTATTTTCCTCCTTCGCTCGATTCTCTTCTTTCCCTCGTTTATTTTCTTCATACCATTTATTCCTTTGATTTCTTTAGTTTCTTGCTCCATGTCTTTCTCCTCTTAACCTTTCATCCCTTTCAGACCTTTCAGATCTTTTTTTCAGTTTTTATTGTCCATATTTCTTCTTTCCCCCCTTTCTTTAATTATTTTCTTCCATCTTTATTTCTGACTTTTTTCAGTTCTTTCCTTATTTTTCCTTCTCACCTTCTGTGCTACCCATCGTCTTTTCCTCTATGATACTTTCCTGCTGCCTTCTGATACATTATTTCTTTATTCACTCCTTATTTTCCTTTTTCCTTCTCATTCATTAATTGGTACTCTGTTTTGTCCTTCCTTCTTACCTTTTAAGTCCTTCTTCACTTCTAACCTTACTCCCTTGTCTTTCTGTCTTTTCTTCCTATTTCGTTTTTATTTATTGGTTTATTTGATATGGGACAGTGCACATTACTAAAAACATTTCTGTAAATGCGCCAGAGTTAACCAAAAGGCTATTTTTCATCTGTAGTCCCAAGAGGCAGATGTTTTCTCCTAGCTGTTCTCCCCTCTGATACTTCTTTCCTGATCTGTTCCTTAAATTATTCATTTCCTACTTTATTTCCTTCACTCATTACCTTTTTTTGTCTTTCTTTCCCTCCTTTCCTTGTTATTTTTCTGATATTGGTTTCTTCATTCTTTCCTTCCCTCACACATTCGTTCCTTTCTGTCCATTCATTGTTCCTTCCTTCCTCAACATGAGGATTATCGCTGTGATTATCTAAACTTAGCACACCACAGAGCAAATGATCTTACTGTACTGCACAAGTGTTTTGTCATTTTTAATCCCCATCAGTGCGGCTCGGAGTCAAACAACACTGGAGTCCAAACTGGAGGCCCTGCAGTGCCACTTCACCTGGGATCTGCACCCCAGCAGGACTACACTTGTTTGTCTCAGGGACCAGCTGGAGGACATCGGCACAGAGGAGGGATACAGCTGGCTGGGTCACAGTTACAACCTACAGGGGTATATTCACTACCAGCTTGGGTTCACCGATGATGCCTGTCGTTTCCTCTGCAGGGCTGCGGAGGCCTTCCGCCAGATGAGAAACACCGTCTCAGATGAGGGCCCCTGGTTGGTGGTGAACCACGGGAACCTGGCTTGGCTGCATTACCATAAGGGAGAACGAGCAGAGTGTCAGGCTTACTTGTTAAAAGTCGACGCCATGATGAATGAGTACCCATCTCCATCCCAGGACGAGCTCCATCCGGAGATCTACGCTGAAAAAGCCTGGACCCTGATGAAGTTCGGCACAGACAAAAGGCAGCTGGCTGCAGATTACTTCCAGAGAGCCATCAGGATGCAGCCGGACATGGTGGAGTGGCACACCAGCCACGTCATAGGGTTAGAGAATACTCTTAGACACAGTGACAAAAAGGTGGGGGCTGACATCTTTGAGAAAATGAAAATTGCCAAAGAACATGATCCAGAGAACTTGTACCTCGCTGCTCTGTACTTTGAGGCATGTGCTGAGAAAGGGAAGAACATTGAAAGTGGAGCACGTGAGTTGGCCAGGAGGGTTTTAAGAAAGCCCATCAGCAGCTACAGTGGTATCACACCATTACTAAGGCTGTACAGAATCTATGTATCTATGGATGAGGCCATTGATTTGGCAGAAGAGGTTCTGGAAAGACATCCAGATGAGCGTTATCTGAAGAGATGTGCCGCACTCTGCTACAAGAAGAGAATCTTCCAGGGGAGGGACAATCCCCTGGAGCACAGCATGATCGACAGAGCAATCAGTCTCCACAGGGAAGTGATTACTCTTTACCCTCTTTCTTCACTTACGATAGAAATATCTCTTGCCAACATATACGCAGAGTCCAATAACCAAGCTGAAGCGGACCAGATATACGAGGAACTGCTGGAAAGACCTGACCTGGATCCCGAAGGGGCACAGATGCTTTACAACTACTATGCAAAATATGTACATTTCAGTCGAAAGGAGAGCTACAAGTCAATAGAATATCACATGAGGGCCGCAGCGATACCGCAACAATCTTCCTATCGTAAGAACAGCATTAATACTCTGGAGAGGATTAGAGAAAGAAACAGAAACCGAATGTGCAGAGAAATTGATGAGTTTCTGAATAACCTTCAATAAAGCCTGGAAAAAAGCGGGAGCGTTTGATGTTTGTAATGTTAACAACAACATTGGGTCTAAATCCAGAGTAATTAATGATTAATTATAAAGCTTCCTTGCATAGGTTCATAACTATGAGACTCCTTTCACATTGTTTTCAGATTAATTTGATGAAGTATTGTATGTATATTGATTTAAGCCAGGCTGCAACGTTTGATTCTGAAAAGTGAAGCAAATGCCTTAGGGCCTTAAACTTGCATTCTTTCTAATGACCAGAAGGGGGCGACTCCTCTGGTTTCAAAAATAAGTCAGATTGTATAGAAGTCTATGAGAAAATGACTCTACTTCTCACTTGATTTACAGTATTACCTCAGTAAACATTGTAAACATGAATTTATGGTCTCAATCGCTAGTATAAAGTCTTCTTCAATACAGCATGATGTTCATTTAGTAAATTATGGTCCCTTTTAAAATAAAATAGATGATTCACACTGTATCCGTGTATTCTTAAGTACTGACTGACCCGATCTACTTTATGAGGCATAGAATAGGATATTCAGTGACACTGCGAATCATTTGTTTTCCATAATCACTCATGGAAACAGGAATAAGAAGATAATATAAATTAATTGGAGAGAAAATAATGTAGCTTGGTAAGACGTTGACATAAACCTTTTACGACCCAGTGTGTACGCTACTTTTTATTCCACTACATTTATTTGACAACATCAGTTACTAGTTACTTTGCATATTCAGATTATTAAGACAAAATATAAATTATTAACTATAGATTATGATATATCATTATGGATCACTTACCAGCAATAGATAAATTAATTAGAGCTAGCTCCACTTTTGGCTTTTTCACAGAGGAGCAGCGGCTGCTGTAATCTCCACAGTTCCATTAGCTGCATTTATGGGGACGCCACACTTCATTAGTGGTTACATGAGTAACCCACAGTGTCACGTCTTCGTTTATTTCCTGATTAGATGCTGTCCACTGCTGGCATAGCATTTCTCTTTGTAAAAAACAAGCAATCTACAAATTTGATGATTTTTTTTTTTTTTTACTTTCATTTAAGTTGAAGTATTTTAAACCTCTTAAATTGTCTCAAATATGCATCACACCCAAGCTTGTTAACATTTCGTAGGAATTGTGACACTAATAGGCAAACATACTTTAAGTTTATATCAAATGATCACGAGCATTAGAACGTCAAAGCAGTTGTAATTGATATTTTTATATTAATGTAATTAATTACAATTTTAAAAAAAAGTTCAACTGAATACAGGTTAAACCCACCCACGTTATTATTAGACGCTCAGAGAAAGTGCTCCGGGAGTGTGATGACATAGTATAAAGACCAAAAAACCTAAAGCAATAGTTTTTGTTTGAATTCTCAATGTTAACCACGTGTTTACTGTGGCTGGGCTATCCTCTGTGTGACAAAGTATCACGTATTGCCTGCCAACAACTTCACTGTATCATAGCACTGTATCATCAAATAGTCACTATAAAATGTAGGATTATCTCCATTTACTGATCATTATTTTATTTTAAAAATGACCACATCTTTTATTTTATTCCCCTTTAATTTTTTTTATTTACTATTTAGTTTTAGCTCAGAGGTCTAATTTTGCATTTGGAAATATTCTATTGGAGGAAACTTCAAAACAAAAAGTTATTGGTTCAAGGTTAAATAATTGATTGCAATAGGTGCAAAACAACACAAGTCCCGCCTCCATAACTCAGGCTCGACAGTGACAGTGAAATAAACAATGTGGTGCAGTTTAGCCCCACATTGTTTATTTCTTTGCTTGTTCACTTGTTGATTTGATTTATTTATTATTTGTATAATTTACTTCATCCCTCTTTTATTATGACCTGCATTTAGGCCTTCTATTGAAACTCACTTGAGTGGAGACAAATCTTTTATTCCATGCATTGTCAATAAAATCTATATTTTTGGCTCCAGTTTATTCTGGGTCTTGTGCATTGAGTATCTCCGGGTCACACTCATAAATACCTAAATGTGAACTAGGTTAGGGAAGTGTCCTTCAAGAATATTCATAAATATTACCCTGCCAATCACTACAAGCGGAACAGCTTTTTTTGTGATGAATATTCAGAAACTATTTTTGCATTTTTCTCTCACCAAGAAATTCTGGAAAGACCTTTGCAGATTTGTTACTGACCATATCTTTGAAGACTTAATATTATGGGGAAATGAGGCTCTCTAGATGCTTACCATCTGTATGTTTTTTATGTTTATAATTTTGACAAATATGATATACCCCTGGCTCTTTAATTATTTTTTTATTTGTATACTATCCCCTGTATACTAAATCTGTGTTCTTTTGTTCAATAGAAAACAATTAAGCAGAGATTAGTAGCCAATTAGTGGGAAATAACATGACCCTGTGGGTCGGTTGTCTTCTTGTCCTCACTAACTTTTTGAGTCACCAGCTGGCACAGATATGTAAACCTATCGCTAAGCAAATGATAAACTAAACTGAGTTTATCATTTGACCATACTGACCACAACGGAGCACGTCGTCTCGTGTCTATAGCAGGAGAGCTTGTTATCTGTTAGCAGCCGGTGCACAGCAGAGTCCTGCGATGTGTTTGGCTAACAGCTAACGGGGCTAATACAGTTAGAGCTAACAGCTAATGGGGCTAATACAGTTAGAGCTAACAGCTAACAGGGCTAATACAGTTGGAGCTAACAGCTAATGGAGCTAATACAGTTAGAGCTAACAGCTAATGGGGCTATTTCAGGAATTTCTTTGAAAAGTTGGCTGCAGACAGGAACTCTCTTCTTGGGTTGGGGAAGGCCCCGATGGTTGCGCTGATGGTAAAACACAACATTTCAGAAAACACAACATTTTACATAACAATATATTTGACTAAACAAAACAACATTTCACAAAGCTTAACGGCATAAGGAACAATACACAACCCAAAGCAATAAGAACACACATAACAAGAAGCACATAACACAAAACACAGCATAACATCATAGCTCTTCCATCAGCCACACTTGTAGACCACAAGGTGACAGAAGAGCTCCTTTTTTTAAAGAGCCACTGCCTGATCGTCTAACTTGCAAAGATTTCTGAAACTCCGAATCACTGATTATTATTCGTATTACATGACAATTTCCATAATATAGCATGACCATCCCATCCATCTG
Organism: Anarhichas minor; assembly: GCF_050575085.1. Taxonomy (NCBI): domain Eukaryota; kingdom Metazoa; phylum Chordata; class Actinopteri; order Perciformes; family Anarhichadidae; genus Anarhichas; species Anarhichas minor. The sequence continues at coordinate 251,969 of NW_027466542.1, read as the reverse complement.
TGACAAATAACAATGGATAACAAAAAGCATACATTAGACAAAGACCTCATGTACCTCATGAAGCAGTAAGGCTGGTGACACAACTTACTGACACTAAAGAAGGTAAATAACCACATATTTCAAAGATTAATCTATTTGTGCTTACTTCTATCTTTATATATTTTTTATAAGAAAGCAATATAATTTATCAATATCATAATGCAACTGACTTGTTTTGCTTTGGCTTGTGAAAGCACCTGAATAAGATTACAATAAGATCAAATGCAACAAACTAAATTAAGCAGTAAAATAAAAATGACAGTGCTGCTACAGTGCAGTGCAAGATATGAAGAAATAGCTCTAAACCCAACTTGCAATATAAAACAGTACAGTCACCTCAATGAATTGTCATTGAACGTTTGGCTGCCCGTTCCACAACATTCCAGATGATGAAAAAGTAAAGGACTTAACACAGTATGTCAGACTATTTCATCCATGTTAAAACTATTTCTATCACAGTGACACCGTCACTGGTTTGTTGTCAAGGAAATCTTTATCTTGTTTTCCTTTCGCTATGAGCTCACTGACACATAACACAAAACAACAAAACAATTATCACTACTACATTTATATGACCATAATAGTGACTCTTTACTTAATCTCCAACAAATTCAGCCAATAAATAGATAAAGATGTTAAAGTTAGCTCCACCTCAATCAGTTACAACTACAGAGCACTGTGATAGAGGAATCCCTCCTCAGTTGTTCTTCCTGAGTATTTTAACCATCATTTAATTTGTTCCCTATTATTTAAACACAGCCTACTTTGCCTTTCCTTTGCTAATACACTGTGAGGTGTCCGGACACAGAAAATAGAGGAGTTAGAAATGAACAAGGCAGACAAGGCCCAACCCACTTGATGAATCAGGTAACGTGATTTTCAATGTTCTATTATTGAAGTAAAACTAGACAGAGTCAGTGATGTCAATTCAACAAGAGCAGGTGTGGCAATGTCGTCATAGAACATCAACAACACTGCACTGCCAACAAAAACAAGAAAGTGCATTCAGTAGAGTGCAGATCTCCACCCAGTGCTGCAACGACTACTGCTGTAATGTTTGATCGAATGAATACAAACCCAAATTGCATCCCGTCTAAACTGTAAGCGTATCAGACACATTTCCACTCGCACATCTCATGTAACAGACACTATCATTTAAGAAAAAAAGGGTCAATAAAATAAATATATAAACAAACAAAGATTACACTAATATTAGACGGAAACTAACAGTCCTGTGTTTAGTTCTGCTAGCTGTATTAGCCCCGTCAGCTGTAGCGATGTGTACTGAAACCCGGAAGCCTCTTACAGTTTTTTGCGTTTGCTTATACACTTTGGCTCATCGTGTCAAAAGTATGAATTTCTGAAACAATGTTAGGTGTTGTGTACACAGTCATGAATGAGCACAAAACATATTAGGCTGATGGGTTCAGTAGTATGCGAGATTAGCCATGGGCAGAGAGACAGACACAGAGATGAAGAAACAAGGACACTCACACACACACACACACACACACACACACACACACACACACACACACACACACACGAGCACACACGTCGAACACACGTTTAAATTATATGAAAACAAAAGGCTATGTAAAGCATATGCAAATATTCAAGACCACAGTATATATCTATAATATATTTATTTATGATTCAATTTATGATCAATCTTTGATTGATTTTTCCAATTTACAATAGGACCCCATTGTATGTGTGGGTTTAACATGTTGGTTGCACTAGTTACCTGTTTTATATATATATATATATATATATATTAGGGCTGGGCAAGTTAACGCGTTATTATCGCGTTAACGCATTAATTAATTAACGCTGACAATTATTTTATTGCGTGTTAATGCAGTTTTTTGTTTTTTATTATTATTTTGAAAGTCCGTTGCTCACTGCCAGCGGTGGAAGGAGGCTTCGGCAGACTACGTTGGATGCAGCGTGTGGGAGAAGTATAGATAAACAAAAGCAAGACAAGCTAACAAATGCTACAGAGAAGTGGATACAAACTGCAGGCCGACTAGTATTGTGGAAGATGTCGGTCTGAGGAACGTTCTCAAGGTGCGTTTGGTGTGAAGAATCGCAGCGAATGACAGCACATATGAGCCTCAAGACGTACCATCACAAGAAGAATACATGAGTTGTATGAAAAGAAGAGGACTACAAAAGCGACGCCGTTACAACGTGCACCAGCTGTTGCTCTCACTGGAGACTACTGGACATCGCTGGGTAATCATCATCACCTTGGAGTTACAGCATTATATTGATGCACAGTGGGAGCTGCATTCACATGCTCTGACTGTCATGAAGACAGAAGACAGACATTTTGCTGAAACGTGCAACATTTTATTAATGTTGCACAGCAGTGGAACGTTTCACATAAAGTCAGCACACTTAGCACAGATAGTGCAAGAAACATAACTGCTACTGTGTTAAGGGAATACTGCTGTTAAAAAGCACCTTATTTGTTTAAAGTGCAAACCAAATGTTATTGCACTTTTGTTCATAAAGCAGTACTTTTAAAACATAAGTGCGCAATACACGACTTTTGACGTGGTCATGGGTGGACCTGTACAGATACACGTCATGGAAAAAGTTGAGTATGTTCGTGCAGGTTAATACGTGTTAAAGCCTCGTGCTTCAGGTCACAGTCAGGCAGTTTCTCATCACTTCTCAAGCACATGCGCTCTTTTTGTTCCCAACAACTACTGCCAGTGACGCCTGCATTATCAGATTGGGTGTTATTCATGTGTTGCTCGGACTCCTTTTTTTACTACCTGTTAGAACAGGGGGGCTGGGTCAAAGCTCCTATGAAGCCACCACAAGACCTCTGAAACAGGTTTTTTAAAATAAGTAAATTACTTTATAGTAATTTTGTGTTGTGTTGTGAATTAGTATGTAAATATATACAAAATGAACTGTAAATACAGTTTTGTTCATGTCATGTCACTGTCATCAAATGCATTTTGTGTCAAAGCAATTCAATTTATCCATGAATTGCATTAAATACAGCTTCCCCTGTTTTCACTATGATAAATAACCATGGCATGAAGATAATGATGAAAATATAGCTTCACCAAAACCGTAAATAATGGGACTGGTGGTATGGCTTTTATGAGGCAGGTGAGTGTGAGGCAGCATGGAAAGGGCCTAAATGCCGACAATCCAGGCGAACAAGAACAGTTCAGTGATTTATTGAAAAAATTAATGTAGGCTTACTGAAATAGGGAGCAAGTACGAAGAGAAGTGAAAGAGGTGAATGTGAATGGCAGGTGACTACGACAGGTGGAAAGGTGAAAGAGCATCTGGTGGACAGGTATAAATTTGGCAATGACTGCAAGGTGTCAAAGAAATGTAAGGGCATAGGGAAGTGCGAACAGCAGAATGGAATGGCAGAGAAGCAGAGGTAGTGACAATGTTGAACCCATCATACTGTCTTACTTGTACTTAGTATTGTTTAGTGGTGGTATGTAGGAGTGGCAATTCAGCAAACGCAGGTGTTGCAATTTCCTCACGGTCCTGGAGTGACTGTACATTTTGAGGAAATCTAAAGGGTTAACATTGACTAACTGGATATCAAATCAATATTTTGTTTTTAAGGTTTCAAATTTTTCATGCAATTTGAGATGAAATGTAATGTGGAATGTAAAAAGTATTTTTTTTTAATACCAAAAATGCCTTACAACTGCTCCCCCAGCATCAATAACTCCAGCACTAAACGACTGCCAACCCAGCAACTGATGCCTCAACAACAACTGCTGCCAAAGCACCGAGGAGCAACTGAGCTGTGGTCTAATGTTAACCAACTGGGGTCTTCCGTGTCATTCACCCATTACGAAGAGCCTTCCAAAAAGTACAGTCTCCTTTCAACATCTCTAATCCTCAACAATTTGTCCTGCATTTGTTGCTGTGTGTATTTCTTCCGGGCATTGCAGCTCATCTGATATGTGTTTCAGAACTGTGAAAATGTTTCCATTTTCCATTCTTCTGCAATATTTCCTGACCCCTTTCTGGTGTGTTGGTGATTTAGCATTACCAATTTTGGTTGCACATGCACAACTCCTGACAATGTTTGACCAGCATGCAGTCTTCAGCTTGTTCAACATTGACCTGTAATCTGACTAGTTTTAGGTGAAAAGATGCCAACTCCAAATGTAGGTGTTAAAGACACCACGACGCAAGACTCAGCTAGGCAGCCATTTCCTTCAACGCTTCACGTTAATCCCTGATGTGGATATTCGGAATTAAAGCCCTTTGAATCTTATATGAGCTATCCTTCCTCTAAATAATCTAAACGGTATATAGGAAGCTGCCATGCTACATACTGGATGCTACGCTAACCCTAACCCTAACCCAAAAAGACATTTTTTTATAATACATTTGGTAATGATGTTGGGAAAATCATGTATTCATGAATATGAATTTAACAATAAAAAAGCGTACCTTTTTGTTTGAAGGATGTTGAGCAATATGTGAAACTACTTTCAAATTTGAATAACAAAAAGGCTATCAAGAAACTCTATGTTATTTATGTTTGTCATATTTTTTGTCTGATATACCTCTGGCTCACGTTATTGTGGTATTTGTATACTATCCCCTGTATAAGGAATCTGTTCCATTGGGTAATTCACTAGCTTAGGACCCCGCCTCAGCCGAGGGTGAACCTACGTCGATTATTTGGAGCGTTGAGGAATGGTTGGTGGAGATTAGCCAGTAGCAGTTTGGGGAAGGCTTAGTTGAGGATCCACTGCAGCTCCTGGGCCTTGCAGATCCCCCGGTCTCCATGTGGGATAGGAGGATGGACTATGGGGGGAGATAACCTTGGCTGGAATGGTTTAACAAGAGGGTGGGAGGGTGGGATGCAGAAAGCACGAGCCAGCTGAGGCTTAGAGTGGGTAGGTATTTGTAGGAGTGTGGCCGGAAGTGAGCGAGTGGCTGAGGCGTGGTCCTGCTCCTGAAATTCAGCTAAATGAATTGATCTACAATAAAAACAAAATGCAGAGATTAGTAGCCAATTAGTGTAAAACAACATGATGCTGTGGATTGGTTTCCCTACTTTTCTCTCAAAGTTTTCACAAAACAAATTCAATAAACGCATCGGCATCAGGTGAGCTCAAATCGTAATGGGTAGATGGGTATTGGAATTCATTCAGTATGTGGACAAAAACACAACTAACTGTATGGTAATGGTCTGCATACATGCATTAATAAGCTAATGTTTGGTAACATGTTCACCACATCAACTTACAAAGTTAATGATATGTGAATTGTGTTCACAACTTGTTTCAACTGTCCCCAAATTGCCAACATATATAAAATTAATCAATTAACAAATAAATAAGCAAAGATGAGATAAGATAATCCGGTAACACTTTATAATAACTACACACTATGAAGCATTAGTTAAGTATGAGTAAACACTTAATTCATCCTTTATAAAGCATTGTTCACTACTACATATAAAAACGTTCTTAATCATATACTAACACTTTAAATGATCGTATTAATCTTCTACAACTCCTTAATAATTGGTTTGTAATATATATAATACTTCATTTACAAATGGGGAATCCATCATTTATAAAGTATGAAAACACAATCATGAAACACATAATAGACGAGCTTATTAATGAAGAAAAAAACATTCATAACTGTTGTTATGAATTGCATACTAATGTGTTAATGTAGGAACAAAAGAGTAAAAAATCCACAATAACTAAAGTATAACTGTAACTAAAAACTAAAAAATATTCTATATACAGACAGGATAATTGTTGTATGCACTGTGTATTTATAATGCACAGATTTTTAGTGTTGGGTGGTGTACTGGGAGCAGAGCTGGTTGTGCAGCCTGACAGCGGCAGGAAGGAAGGACCTGCGGTACCTCTCCTTCACACACCGGGGGTAAATCAGCCGGTGGCTGACGGAGAGCACAGAGCTGCCAAGGTGTCCCGCATGGGGTGGGAGGTGTTGTCCATCAGGGATGAAAGCTTAGCCATCCTCCTCCTGTCTCCCACCACCTCCACCGTATCCAGTGGACACCCCAGCACACTGCTGGCCTTCTTGATGAGTTTGTTTAGTCTGTTCCTGGCAGCTGTCGAGATGCTGCTGCCCCAGCAGTCCACGCCATAAAAGATGGCTGATGTCACCACAGAGTCGAAGAAGTTCTCAGGAGTGCTCCCTACACTCCAAAAGACCTCAGTCTCCTCAGCAGATAGAGTCTGCTCTGACCCTTTTTATAAAGTGCGTGTGTGTGGTCAGTCCAGTCCAGTTTATTGTTCAAGTGAACACCCAGGTACTTATAAGATCTCACAATCTCAAAGGAACAATAAACAGCACAGAGCACTGACAACACACATAACACGTATTACAAAACAGAAAACATAGCACCATGTAGACCACAAGGTGGCAGAAGAGCTTATTTCTATCATTTTTTTCATGATCATCTTACCTGCAAAGACTTCTGAAACTCTGATTCACTTTTTAATATACGTATTAAATTACAATTTTCTGAATTCAACAAAAACATCCCATCAGTGTATGAAACTACATTACAATGATTTACAAATATCATACATTAGACAAAGACTGTAAGAAGCTGACAAACTGGTGACATATTTTCAAGATATTTTACTGACTCTTGAGGTAAAGTAACAGATATTTCAAAGATACATTTATTTGTACTTATTGCTGCCATAATACTTTTTTTAGGAAAACAAAATCATATTGCAACTGACTTTTTTGTTATGGCTTGTGAAAGATAGAATGAAATAAAAACAAACCAGATTGAACAGTAAGAAGAAAACATTACAGTGTAGCTACAGTGCTGTGCAAGATAAAACAGTTGTAACTTTAACTTGAGTTGAAAATGGAATTAAATGGAATGTTTTGTCGGGTTGCCAGTTCCACAAAATTTCAACTGATGAAAAACAAGAAGCACACGCAAAGCCAGTCAGAGTATAATAATGTGTGAGCGAGGGCATTCCTTTACACCCTCCCGATAGGGAACAAATTAAAAGATGGTTAAAATACTCAGGAAGAACAACTGAGGAGGGATCTCTCTCTCCGGATGGACAGACAAGCAATAGATGTCGTATGTACTGAATAGACCCACATTATAAAATTACAGTATAGACAACCATATGACAAAATGATACATAGAATGTAAACATAAGTGAAAAAGATGGATCCAAGATACCAAGCAACTGGAGCCCGAGCCACACAACTTCCTCTCCAGCATGCAACCTGGAAAGAGCAGGCAAACGTACAGGACTGTCCACTGCTTATGTTACCAACATTGTGTATGAAAGGTAGGTCAGGCTTGCAGCAACTGCACACAGGTTTGTAGATGCCAGAGGTTGGAGAAGTGCTTGACCCATTTGTCACTGTAGATGAAAAATATATTATGACGCAGCTTCTTTTGTTGTCAGTTAGCAATTTTCTGAAATACATTTTCAGATACTTTGCTGAATTAAAACGAGTAATACAACAATCAAAAGTAAAAGTACTTCCTCTATCACAGTGCTCTGTAGTTGTAACTGATTGAGGTGGCGCTAACTTTAACATCTTTATATTTATTGGCTAAATTTGTTGGAGATTAAGTAAAGAGTCACTATTATGGTCATATAAATGTAGTAGTAATAATTGTTTTGCTGTTTTGTGTCATGTGTCAGTGAGCTCATAACGAAAGGAAAACAAGATAAAGATGTCCTTGACAACAAACCAGTGACGGTGTCACTGTGATAGAAATAGTTTTAACATGGATGAAATAGTCTGACATACTGTGTTAAGTCCTTTACTTTTTCATCATCTGGAATGTTGTGGAACGGGCAGCCAAACGTTCAATGACAATTCATTGAGGTGACTGTACTGTTTTCTATTGCAAGTTGGGTTTAGAGCTATTTATTCATATCTTGCACTGCACTGTAGCAGCACTGTCATTTTTATTTTACTGTTTAATTTAGTTTGTTGCATTTGATCTTATTGTAATCTTATTCAGGTGCTTTCACAAGCCAAAGCAAAACAAGTCAGTTGCATTATGATATTGATAAATTATATTGCTTTCTTATAAAAAATATATAAAGATAGAAGTAAGCACAAATAGATTAATCTTTGAAATATGTGGTTATTTACCTTCTTTAGTGTCAGTAAGTTGTGTCACCAGCCTTACTGCTTCATGAGGTACATGAGGTCTTTGTCTAATGTATGCTTTTTGTTATCCATTGTTATTTGTCACAGATGGATGGGATGGTCATGCTATATTATGGAAATTGTCATGTAATACGCATAATAATCAGTGATTCGGAGTTTCAGAAATCTTTGCAAGTTAGACGATCAGGCAGTGGCTCTTTAAAAAAAAAGGAGCTCTTCTGCCTCCTTGTGGTCTACAAGTGTGGCTGATGGAAGAGCTATGATGTTATGCTGTGTTTTGTGTTATGTGCTTCTTGTTATGTGTGTTCTTATTGCTTTGGGTTGTGAATTGTTCCTTATGCCATTATGCTTTTTGAAATGTTGTTTTGTTTAGTCAAATATATTGTTATGTAAAATGTGTTTTCTGAAATGTTGTGTTTTACCATCAGGGCAACCATCGGGGCCTTCCCCAACCCAAGAAGAGAGTTCCTGTCTGCAGCCAACTTTTCTAAGAAACTCCTGAAATAGCCCCATTAGCTGTTAGCTCTAACTGTATTAGCCCTGTTAGCTGTTAGCCAAACACATGGCAGGACTCTGCTGTGCACCGGCTGCTAACAGATAACAAGCTCTCCTCATATCGACACGAGACGACGTGCTCCATTGTGGTCAGTGCTCAGTTCAGTTTGTCATTTGCTTAGTGATAGGTTTACATATCTGTGCCAGCTGGTGACTCAAAAAGTTAGTGAGGACAAGAAGACAACAACCCACAGGGTCATGTTATTTCACACTAATTGGCTACTAATCTCTGTTTTTTTTTCTATTGAACAAAAGAACACAGATTTTGTATTCCGGGGATAGTATATACAACAATAACTAAAGAGCCAGGGGTATATCATATTTGTCAAAATGATAAACATATAAATAAGATACAGATGGTAAGCATTTAGAGAACCTCATTTCCCCATAATATTACGTTTTTAAAGATATGATCGATAACAAATCTGCAAAGGTCTTTGTAGAATTTCTTGGTGAGAGAGCAATGCAAAAATAGTTTCTGAATATTCATCACAAAAAAAACCTTCTGCTTGTAGTGATTGGCAGGGTAATATTTATGAATATTCTTGAAGGACACTTCCTTAACCTTGTTCACATTTAGGCATTTATGAGTGTGACCCGGTGATACTCAATGCACAAGACCCAGAATAAACTGGAGTTTTTATAGATTATTTTGTGTTTCCTGTAGTGGTTTGATAGCTACGTGAGTATTGTTTTAAGACTGACTGACGAGTGCTAGCTAAACTGATAGTAGCCTTGCATTACATTCCCTAGTTTTTTCTGGCTCGTACTTTTTGTTTATAATGAAGTGAATCAACTCTTTATGTTCTAGTAGGTCGTTTAATGCTAAATATGTTAATTCATGTCACTGAAAGATGTAGTGTTGCTCACGCAGCGCAGCCATTTGGAATAGTGTATTCTTCACATATACGCCACATTAACTGTGAGCCCATTGATAAAGTGCAGTTAGGAAGGGTTTTATCCCAAGCTACAACAAATATGTTGTCACATAGAATAGCATCCTGTCAACTCACCTTCCCACCTTGCTTTCAGAAAGAAAGTGCAGGAATGCACAGCACTTTTTTCATAAACAATGGGTTTGTTGTTTGGTGTCATGCGTCAGTCAGTGAGCCTCAGACGAAAGAAAAACAAGAATTTTCTTGATGCAAAAACAATGATGGTGTTGTGGTGATAGGCGTTGTTCTGACAGGGTGGAAACAGTCTGACATACTGTGTAATGGAATGTTCTAAACCAGAGGTAGCCAACACGGTGCCCGCGGGCACCTGGTCGCCCGCAGGCACCATGTGAGTCGCCTGCTGTGTAAAGAAAAAAAAAGAAAAGAAAAGGAAAAAGTTCTTAATTAAATTCACAGCATTTGCTGTTTCAAGTTGTGAAAGCAGACACATAGCGCTAATTTACAAAAGACATATTAAGCATAAATCTTAAAAGATTTAAGACTTAAAATGTACTCATTGTGATATATATATATACTATGACATGTTCTAAAAATAGCACTAGTCCCCATGGAGCTCCGTCTAAAAATTGTAGTTTCTGTTCTTTTTGAATCAAAAACGGTTGCATTCATGTAGATTTTAAAAGGAAGAGGCCGCCGCACCACACCAGGTTTTCAGGTTTTGAATGGCGGGCGCTTCCCGTCGGCACCGGACGCACAGGTCCGCAGGTGCCCCGCGGCCTGTTACAGGTCGTAACAGGCCGCGGGGCAACAACTCGTGGGTGGCGGGGGTAGAGGCGAGGCAACGCAGTACGATCGAAAAGGCCCAGACTAGAGGTTTGAACGCAGGCGACCAAAGACGCTCGCGTGCCTCGGAGGGTTGGATCCCCCCCTCGGCTATAGACAAGACTTTTTACTAGTTTCTTCGTGGAGAAAAAGGTACCCAAAAAAAAGCTGGTGTCAGTGACTACAGACTACAGGCCGGCATGCAGGCTTCATTGCGCAATGCAAAGTTGACCCAGACTTCCCAAAATGTGGTGATTAGTACTAATGTAATAGGATTCATTTAAAAATGTGAAAGAGTTGATTTTTTTATCATACATAACTGATAATTTGAATAAACATGGGACAGAGTTCATGATTTGTTCAAACATGTTACAAAGGTAGTGGTTAGTACAAACGAGACATGATTTGAAGATATAACAGTTAATGATTTCCTAAAAAATGTTAGAAGTGATAATTTGTACAAAAATATAACAGGTGTGATTTTGAACAAAATACACAATCATTGTTAATAATTATTGTGAGGAATAATTAATATTGACATGTGATCAGACAGTCTCTTCACATATATTATTATTATTAAGGTGATCTGTGCAACTTTGTTATTCAGGAAGTTTGTATCAAACAAGTAGCCCTTCGTACTACTCAGTACCCTTGAAGTAGCTCTCTGTTTCAAAAAGGTTGGTGACCCCTGTTCTAAACGAACACTTTATTATTACACAGGTAGTTGTGCATGTTCTTATTGTATTTTTTCATTTTGAATGTTGTAAAACTGGCAACTTGACATTCTGTTCAATTAAATGGACTGCATTGTATTCCTTTGTAATTTAAATTTAGAACTATTTATTTATATCTTGCATTGCACTGTAATTTAGATTCTACCCTGGTTTGTCCTGTTGTATCTTATTTCTTTAAAACAATTATAAATCATATTTGTGTCTTATTTACTGTTTGTATATATATATATATATATATATATATATATATAGATTAGTGCTGGGCAACAATTACAATTAATTATCGAGATTAATCGCATGATTTTTCTGCGATTAATCACGATTAATCGCATTGTTATGTGCAAAGTTCAATAATGAATTCAAAAGTAGTGTATTGCGCACTTATGTTTTAAAAGTACTGCTATATGAACAAAAGTGCAATAACATTTGGTTTGCACTTTAAACAAATAAGGTGCTTTTTAACAGCAGTATTCCCTTTACACAGTAGCAGTTATGTTTCTTGCACTATCTGTGCTAAGTGTGCTGACTTTATGTGAAACGTTCCACTGCTGTGCAACATTAATAAAATGTTGCACGTTTCAGCAAAATGTCTGTCTTCTGTCTTCATGACATTCAGAGCATGTGAATGCAGCTCCCACTGTGCATCAATATAATGCTGTAACTCTGAGGTGATGATGATTACCCAGTGATGTCCAGTAGTCTCCAGTGAGAGCAACAGCTGGTGCACGTTGTAACGCCTTCGCTTTTGTAGTCCTCACCTTTTCATACAACTCGTGTATTCTTCTTGTGACGGTGTGTCTTTAGGCTCATACGTGCCGTCATTCGCTACGATTCTAAAGGTGCGTTCACACCAAACGCACCTTGAGAACGTTCCTCAGACAGACATCTTCCACAATACTAGTCGGCCTGCAGTTTGTATCCACTTCTCTGTGGCATTTGTTAGCTTGTCTTGCTTTTGTTTATCTATACTTCTCCCACACGCTGCATCCAACGTAGTCTGCCGAAGCCTCCTTCCACCGCTGGCAGTGAGCAACGGACTTTCAAAATAATAATTTAAAAAAAAACTGCGTTAACGCGCGATAAAATAATTGTCGGCGTTAATTAACGAATTCGTTAATTAAATTCAATTCAATTGAATTTATTTTTGTATAGCCCAAAATCACAAATTACAAATTTGCCTCAGAGGGCTTTACAATATGTACACATTTGACATCCTCTTGTCCCAGGACCCTCACATCGGAACAGGAAAAACTCCCCCAAAAAAAACCTTTAACGGGAAGAAAAGAGGAAGAAACCTGTGGGAGAGCAATAGAGGAGGGATCCCTCTCCCAGGATGGACAGAAGTGCAATAGATGTCATGTGTAGAACAGGATAGTGAATTACAACACATTCAATGTAATTTCAGCACATTCAATGTATGACAGAACCACGGCAGGAGGCAAGACCTGGTCCAGGTATAACCCGGATACACAGGAACCTGTGAGGCGAGAAAGCACAGAGACTCTGGTGAAGAAGCAGGTCAATAATGTGCATTAATGGTATCGGTAATATGAAATAGTAATGCGAGTAATAATAAAAGTGATATTAGCAGTTGGAGTCAGCAGGGCCATGGTAGGAGGAAGGACAGGGTCCAGATGAAACCAGGCTCCATGGAAACCTGTGAGGAGAGAAAGCACAAGGACTCCGGGGAAGAGACAAAATCAGTACTGTGCATTAATCAGTACTGTGCATTAATTAACCTTCTGGTGACGACAGCCCACGAGCCCTATTTTTAGCCCTCTGCTTGAAAATTGCATACCCATACTAAAGAGAGTCTCCAGCTCTAACTACAAGGTCTATTTTAATAATTTTGATGCTAGAATACTGGTAACACTTGTGAGATGTGTTGAATTGTGTAAATATTTTGTATATGTTACTGGTTAATATAGCAAAATAAGACATTACACAGCTGAAATTGAAAATATTCAGCTTCGCCTGGAAAAAATGCACTTTCATTGATAAAAGGTTATTGAAATAATGCAGCTAGCTCCCTAAAACTTTCCCAAGTCATAGCATAACTGATCAGTAGTTATTAAAAAAAGGTTAAAGTGGAATAAAGTGGAATAAAGTGAATAATAAGAGGTTTTAGTCAGGCGAGGTCATCATTTTCGAACCAGCTGTTGCAGCTCTTACATTGTACTTTTATACACTATATAACTATATATTTCACTTTCTTTATCACTCATATGATTCAATACATCCAAATACAGATAATAGGAATCATATTCATATTCATAACATCATCAGAGCCAGTTTTGGCTGTCATCTGTAGGATTTTCTCAGTTCATGTGTGTGTATGTGGCTGGATCTCAGCCTATCCTCGGTCGATTTCAAAAAACAACCCCTCCTTCGACGCGTCCGAGTCTCAGGAAGACCTCTGTCGAGTTTGGTGGTGATCGGCAAAAGTTTCAAGCAATCAAGTTGCCAGAAGTGACGAGTGTACCCCGGCGGAAATTTCCGGTCGCAGGCAGTCTGACCACTCGCCCAAGCCTGCTTGACCGCTCTTATTCTGGAAACAAGTCGGAAGTCAACAGTATGCAGTTGGCAACAAGGACTACAGCTTTGGATCGGAAATTCTGCGGCGTTATTATCCATATTTTTCATAAAACTTGGGCGCATACCTACGATTTTTTTCGGCGGAGTTCAGCATGAAGGTACGTTTGATCACTCACAACTGTTTAGTGTTTATACGGATCGGAAAACAGAAGTTAGTTACGTGTTCCGCCACGTGTGCTAATGCTATTAAATGCATTGCATGACTGGGTAGCCGTTAGCATGAGGGTACAAACATTGATTTACTGTACTCATAACGCCGATTTCTGGCCCGGATTTGGTGCTTTTATGCCACGATATTTTTTTGCTTATATGAGTAGCCTATAGTTGTGTTTGGAGTGTGTAAGAAGTGACTTATATGATGTTGTTGTCCATACTTTGCTGTTTCATCCAAAAAAAAAAGTGGCCACGTCCACACTACTGGCTAATAATCATTCTATTTTCCGCATTTGATTTTGAGGGGTTCTGAGCCCGGGAGCCCCCAAATGGGGGCCGCTCGTCACCAGAAGGTCAGTACTGTGCATTAATGGTATCGGTAATAGGGTTAATAATGAAGATCGTAGTAGGTGTCAGCAGGGCCATGGATGGTTGAAGGACCAGTGTCCAGATAAAACTGCGGTCATGGGAACCTGTGAGGCGAGAAAGCACAAATACTCCGGGGAAGAAGTAAAGTTAGTAATGAGCATTAATGGGACATCAATGCATACAGACAGAGGTGAAGAAGAGGAGGAGAGAGGTGCTCAGTGTATCCTAAGGAAGTCCCCCTGTAGTTTTTGCCTATACCAGTTTGTCTAAGGGCTGGTTGTCTGGGCGATAATAACGCATTAACTTGCCCAGCCCTGATATATATATATATATATATATATATATATATATATATATATATATACTAGTACAACGGGGTCCTATTGTAAAATGGAAAAATTAATCAAAGATTGATCATGAATTGAATCATAAATAAATATAGTATAGATATACACTGTGGTCTTGTATTTTTGCATATGATTTACATAGCCTTTGGTTTTCATATAATTTAAATGTGTGTGTGTGTGTGTGTGTGTGTGTGTGTGTGTGTGTGTGTGTGTGTGTGTGAGTGTCCTTGTTTCTTCATCTCTGTGTCTGTCTTTCTGCCCATGGCTAATCTCGCATACTACTGAACCCATCAGCCTAATATGTTTTGTGCTCATTCATGACTGTGTGCACAAAATCTAATGTTGTTTCAGAAATTCATACTTTTGACACGATGAGCCAAAGTGTATAAGCAAATGCAAAAAACTGTAAGAGGCTTCTGGGTTTCAGCACCCATTGCTACAGCTGACGGGGCTAATACAGCTAGCAGAACTAAACACACAGCAGGACTGTTAGTTTCCGTCTAATATTAGTGTAATCTTTGTTTGTTTATATATTTATTTTATTGACCCTTTTTTTCTTAAATGATAGTGTCTGTTACATGAGATGTGCGAGTGGAAATGTGTCTGATACGCTTACAGTTTAGACGGGATGCAATTTGGGTTTGTATTCATTCGATCAAACATTACAGCAGTAGTCGTTGCAGCACTGGGTGGAGATCTGTACTCTACTGAATGAACTTTCTTGTTTTTGTTGGCAGTGCAGTGTTGTTGATGTTCTATAACGACATTGCCACACCTGCTCTTGTTGAATTGACGTCACTGACTCTGTCTATTTTTACTTCAATAATAGAACATTGAAAATCACGTTACCTGATTCATCAAGTGGGTTGGGCCTTGTCTGCCTTGTTCATTTCTAACTCCTCTATTTTCTGTGTCCGGACACCTCACAGTGTATTAGCAAAGGAAAGGCAAAGTAGGCTGTGTTTCATTTCAAATCAAGTAAATTGTATTTATATAGTGCAATATCACAAATCACAAATTTATCTCAGGGGGCTTTATGATCTGTAGAGCCATACGGGCTCCCTCTAACCTTAGACCAGGGGTCTCAAACTCATTTTCACTCTGGGCCACATCAGCATCATAGTTTCCCTCAAAGGGCCGGTTGTAAATGTAAGACTGTGTAAATGTAACTACTCCTAACTTATTGGTAAATAACTGTCTCTGCATTTGATTATTGTTTATTCAAGTGTAAACATATTGTACATGCAGTTATATAAATGTAAAAATATATTTAAGCACATTTCTGTTATTATAACTTAAATCCTTTTAATTTAGGGTTAAGAAACCCACATTACTCTATCAAAGATCAAACTATTAAAGAAAATATCAAACACAAATTATTACAATAACTTTGTTCAAAGCTTAAAATCCTTTCAAGGGTGCGTTTGCACAATCCCACGTGAAGTATTTCTTGTGTTTTAAAGCCACGTTTAAAGTAGTCTTCAATGTACTCACAATACATTTCCATTTCAAGTGTACAGTAACCAGCCAAAGAGCTGCTTCTATGACTGTGTGTTTAAGTATCTCATCATTCTGACTTTCTATCTCATAACTTCGACTTTCTATCTCATAATTTTGACTTTCTATAATAATTTTGACTTTCTATCTCAGAATTATGACTTTCTATCATAGTTATGACTTTCTATCTCATAATTTCGACTATGGGGATACTTTTATTATCAAGTCCAACTTAATTTATTTTTTTTTTACTTTTATTTTTTTTTTTTTACGTGGCGGGCCGGCTACTTCTACTTTGTAAGAATTCTTAGAAGGCACTTAAATTACATTATATGATCATGGACTTATTTTCATTGTTGTCCCTTGGAATTACACAATCCACCATCCTTTATTAAGACCTAGACATTCAATCTCTAAAATAAAGAAATAATGTGTTACTAGAAAATAACTGGTGAAAAAAATGGAAAAGAAATATTTTCAGAAAGCAGAAGAGGGTAATGATTATCAAATACACCCAAACAAGAAATAATTCTCAAAACAGTTGTAAATTTAACTTGAATTGAAAATGGATACAGTCATTAAATGGAATGTTTCGTCGGGTTGCCAGTTCCACAACATTTCAACTGATGAAAAACAAGAAGCACACGCGAAGCCAGTAAGAGCATAATAATGTGTGAGTAAGGGCATTCCTTTACATAGTACGTCAGACTATTTCCTCCCTGTCAGAACAACGTCAATCACATTGACTCTATTACTGGTTTTGGCATCAAGGAAATCTAGTTTTTCTTTTCTCTTTGGCTCACTGACGCATGACACACAACAACAAACCAATTAAAAATAAAGAAAACCTTTCTGCTGTGCATTCCTGCTACTTTGAAAAAAACTATTAAAAGGCACTTAAATTACATTACATGATCATGGACTTATTTTCAATGTTGTCCCTTGGAATTACACATTCCACCATCCTTTATTAAGACCTAGACATTCAATCTCTAAAATAAAGAAATAATGTGTTACTAGAAAAGAACTGGTGAAAAAAATGGATGAGAAATATTTTCAGAAAGCAGAAGAGGGTAATGATTATCAAAGACACCCAAACAAGAAATAATTCTCATTTAAATGTAGAACTTAAGAATTAAGTATTTATACTTTACTATCTGAGTAAACATTGAAAATGAAAAAGGGTGTGGGAGAGTTTGTTGACGTGATGCTTTTCCAAGTAACAAAAGAAGATATGAGAACACACCCAAACCTCAAGGTTTTTCTGCATGCGTTGTTCATTTATGGAACACCTTTGCAGTATATAAAGTATTGTGGATATGAAGGCGTAGTATCCAGTAAAAATAATCTGCAGTACTTACCTGTTCATCATGATGAAGCTGATCTTTTCTCTGACCCTCTACGTGGTACTCTCCAGCACAGGTAACTTTACTTTTTCTTAATCTTAATCTTTTTAAATCCGTACAAATATTCTAGAGAAGATGAATATGGATAAGACTTAATTGATCCACAGGGGGTAAATTATAGAACAGCAGAAGAAAAAGTCTACAGATGTAGGAAACAAATAAAGGCAATTTAAAATAATAAATACAACAAAATATGAAAAATAAGTAAATTACAAAATGTACTTCAACTTCTATTGTTCATAATACAATACTTGTGCAATACACATCACAAGACTTGGCTGTGCAAGTAGTGCAGAAGAGTCTTGTGGTGTAAATTAGACACTTAAAAGACTTTTAACCATAACAACCTCATGTCATTTAAAATCCATTCACACAAGATGAAGAACAGTTTTCAGCCTTTACAGAAAATCAATGAACTTCAGATATTTGATTTGACATTTGAGATGTGATCGTCACTCATTGACTGTTTTTCTCCCAAATGCAGCTCGGGCACTTCAGTGTCAGACTTGCACAGATCAGCAGTGTTCAAACCCAGTGCTAGCCACATGTTCCTCAGAGACGATGTGTGTAACAGCTTCCATTCAAGGTAGGCATTTCTTTATACCATGTTCTACTTTTGAGTGAAATAAATGTACTGCAAAGTTATGTGTTCTTTCCGTCAATATTGACGAACTGCACTTTTTATTTTGTAGCCTCTTCACCTGGAATTCCAGCACAGCAAATATTCAAGGCATGTGCATCATCCTCCCTGTGTCCAGTCACAGGCTCTCACACATTTTCAGCCAACTTGGGTTTTTCGGATGCAGTTGCATCTGCTATGTGCTGCGACACAGATGATTGTAATGCAGCCAGTCTACCGTGTAAGTACAGACGGATAAGTAGCTCATTTAAGATGAGAAAAGATAGAAATTGATTTTAAAAAAAGTACATTGACATCCTGGCATCTTCTGAGAAGTTACATTTTCATTTTGTGAAGCTTAAATGTTCTCTCTTCCTCAAACTAATTATGTTTTTTTCTCTTTCAGTCCCTGCTGCTCAGACAGCTAACGCCCTACAGTGTTTCAGTTGTAACCCCTTCACCTCTCAATGTACTTCTCAAGTACAATGTAGGGGGGTGGAGGACCTCTGCTTTCAAGCGAGTGGTGAGTCATACGTGGTTTCCAAAATGTGTTTTACTAAAGTATCTGATCTGCAAGATCTAGAAAATGAAACCAATGGAGGAAAGTGATGCAGTACATGTACTGAACGTTGTTCATGTATGTTTTATCATTTGTTAATTATATTACATATCAGAGGTATATATTGTACTTTTTTCTGCACCACAGTACTTATAGATCACAATACCTGCATTACTACATTTAAATGACCATTATAATGACTTGTTACTTAACGGATTAAGAATTTATCATCATCTCCCACAAATTCTGCCCACAGTAGGTAAAGATGTTGAAATTAAACAAGTTGCATGTCAAAATACAATAACAAAAAGTATACATGACAATAGAATACTGTGACAGGGGCAGTACTTTTTAAACACTGAAAGTATATTTTACATTGTGGCAATACTCATTTTAATCAAGCAGTGGATCTGAATATTTATTCCTAAAATTAGCTGACTGACAACAATAGATGCTCTGTAATAAAACTGATTTTTCATCTACAGTGACAAGTGGGACCAGCACTTCTCCAGCTTTTGGCTGTGCGTCTGCAAACCTGTGTGCAGCTGCTGCAAGCCTGGGTAGCCTTCCATTACTGCAAAGCGTTGGAAGCATAAGTGGACCATCCTGTTGTGGAACCAGTTTCTGTAATACTGCCACAACAACTGCCACTCCAACAACAACCGCAATACTGGTAACTACAACTGCTGCGCCGACGACGACAACAACCATTTCTCCAACGACAACTGCAGCCCCAACAACAACTGCTCCCCCAACAACAACAGCAGCCCCAACAACAACTGCTCCCCCAACAACAACTGCTCCCCCAACAACAACTGCAGCCCCAACAACAACTGCTCCCCCAACAACAACAGCAGCCCCAACAACAACTGCTCCCCCAACAACAACTGCAGCCCCAATAGCAACAGCAGCCCAATCAGTCACAACTACCACCAGTGACGCCTGCTGTTTCAAACTGAGTATGATCCATCTGCTGCTCGGACTCATTATCTTTGCTGTCTGTTAGAACAAGGGCGCTTCGACAAAGCACCTATGGAGCTACCAGAAGGACTCTGAAACAGGATTATTATCGTAAAATAAAAATGAAAATAAGCAGTGAAGAATAGTGTTTTCAGCTGAAACAAAATAAAAACGATAACCTATAAAAAAAACTAAAACTAAACTAAAACAAACAAATGAGAGCAAAAGAAAAATAAAAATAAATAATTTGAGTTTTAGTGTTTGAGCTATACTATATCACTACCAAAATAAGATGACTAAAAAAGAGAAAAGGAGATTAAATAACATGATTTAAATATTTAAGTAGATCAAATGCCATTTATCGAAGCTGTTCAGCTCAGAGTTATTGTTTGAGGCGGAATACAATTGCAGGTGAAAAGTTTTCTTGTGAGTGTGATTGTGAAAGAGTACTTAAATGTATTCCCAGATCACAAGATTAAAACATAATAGCCATTCCAACACAGTTCTTCCATAATTTATTTTGTTTGTGAATATAGCTCCATCTGAGACATCATCTCTGGCACAAAAACATCAAAAGATTCTGTAAAACTAAAGATATTAAAAGTAAAGCTAATCCTTTATGAAAAACTGGAACAAAGCTAAAGCTAGCAAACTCACTCTGAAAACTGACATTAACTAAAGTAAAATGAAATCTTAAATTAAAAGCTAAAATATAAAATTAAAAACAATTGAAAAGTATAACCTTGATCTGCACTCTACTCTTTTTGTTTTGTTTTTTGCACTTTTTCAAATATTTACATGTAATATGAATATATATTGCAGTGGTGTAATGTAATGTGACTACTCTCTATGTATATTAAAACCTGTTTAATAAAGCTTTTCTGATGTTTGAGAACAGTGTATAGCTTCTGTGGTGTTTTTATCCAAAAGGCCAAGAATAATGAACTAAAGACAAATGTGAAGCCACTTTAATAAAAAATATAATATGTTTTGTTATATAATTGGTTACACTCAGTGGCATACCACAAATGTCTGGGCCCCGAAAATATTTAGCCTCAGTTCATTCCACTATTCTCCTCACTACTAGGACTGTGGTTACACACATTTCTAAATCCTGAGTTCTTGTTTCAAACTCTTTACAAAGTTATCTTTATCAACATGCCTCTCAACACAACAGTTCATCTCACATCCAAAATGCACTAATGCAACCTAAATGCCACACAACCGGTAGCCCTCTTGTCTCTGAACTTTCCTCCATGAGGAAAATAATTATTCTGGTTAATGAATTGCAACAGCCGGAAGGAAAAGTAATATCATGCTGGGATGTGGTCTTTTTTATTTTAATTTTTTTAATTTTTGAGATGAAGCAGAGTGTCGCAAATGACTTTTTAGTAATTTTGTGTGGATTAGTATGTAAATATGTGCAAAATGGACTGTAAATACAGTTTTGGTGGTGGTTGAGTCATGTCACTGTCATCGAATGCATTTTGTCTCAAAGCAATTAAAAGTTATCCATGAATGTTATTAAATACAGCTTCCCCTGTTTTCACTATTATAACTAACCATGGCATTAGGATAATGATGAAAATTGGGCTGCCCCAAAACCGTAAATAATGGGACTGGTGGTATGGCTTTCATGAGGCAGGTGAGTGCGAGGCAGCATGGAAAGGGCCTAAATGCCGTCAATCCAGGCGGACAAGAACAGCTCAGTGATTTATTGAAAAAATTAAGGTAGGCTTACTGAAATAGGGAGCAAGTACAAAGAGAAGTTAAAGAAAATCCACAGGTGAATGTGAATGGCAGGTGACTACAACAGGTGGAAAAGTCAAAGAACATCTGGTGGACAGTTATGGAATGGCAATGACTGCAAGGTGTTAAAGAAATGTAAGGGCCTGGGGAAGTGGGAACAGCAGAAAGGAATGGCCGAGAAGCAGAGGTAGTGACAATGTTGAACCCGTCATACTGTCTTACTTGTTGAATCATTATTGTGTTCATAATAGGACAACTATTGTTTAGTGGTGGTATGTAGTGGCAATTCAGCAAAAGCAGGTGTGGCAATGTTCTCACGGTCCTGGAGCAACTGTACAATTTGAAGAAATCTAACTGGATATTGAATCAAGATTTTTTTTTTCAACTTTTCACGCGATTTGAGATGATATCTTAAACATGGGTATAAAAGACATGTAGAATGTAAAATGTATTTTTTTTTTTAATACCAAAAATGCCTTATTAATTAAGTGTTTAAAGCTTGGGTAAACAATGAAAGCAACAACCAGCAATATCTCAAAAAGTCACTACAATTAGGCCTCCCTCTCTCTCACACAAACATGGCTATTGTCAGTACTGAAAGCTGTGAAGCTATAGCAGCTTGTGGAAGACTCCGTGATGCGCAATGAGTGCAAGGCAGGTATGCAATCCAATCCTTTCACAGGCTTATTACAGTCCTGTGACAGCCACAGATACCAGATTTTTGGGGATGTAATGAGAATTTCGGCAAATATAACAAAAGATGTTTCCAAAATAAACCCACCCTACTCATCATTGACTTTATAATACATTGTTTTACACATTATAAGTTTTAAGCAAATATAAAGATATTTTAAGTGTTTAATAATGCGTAGTATATAATCAACAATTCTAACTTCTCCCATGAAGAGTTATTATACATTATTACAACTGTGTTACATGTCATTCATTTTCTGTTTACATACCAGCATCCAATTCTGAAAGCTTCACAGGAGGAGTTCAAGTTATTTAAAACTACACCTATACAAACTGAAAAGACCTTCAACTACATTATAGTCTGCTATAAGACCTTATCTTTACTGTAAATAAGGTGATTCAGCAAAAAAATCAAAACAGAACCTGGTTGAAAATGTCATGTCGTCTTCACTGCACCCAATGTAGTGAAATCACAAAGAAATAGTTGTTTTATATAAGTTAAAGTTGTTGTGCTGAAAATGTCTAGTAAATAAAACAAGATTACAAAAACTTAGTAGCCAGGTATACCTCTCTCTCATCACAGTAAAAGTTTATTCAACAAATCAGAAAACACATAATCCACGTGACAAACAAATAGGAAAACAGGAGCTCTTTGGCTCAAAGCTGCAGCTTCAAATGACATCCACCTGATATAAAACTTGATATTGAAATTGAAAAAAATAGTGGTGTTTCATCAGTGCTTTCAGTAAGCAAGGAAAACTTGCTTTTGCTATGTGACTTGGTAATGGTTTAGTCTGACAAATTCTGATTGTACAAGCAAAATGAATGTGTTCAGCTTATCTCTTTAAATCCGAACTCCAAAGTGTCGTTTAACAGGTTAAAGCTCTTCTTTCTTCTTTAGGATTATCTGCCGCACCATTTCAGCTACCTTGGGTCTGATTTCTTTGACAGAAACTTTTGGTCCCCATGCATCCAACACGTTGCCATTTACATCAACAAGATACTTCCAGAAATTCCAGTCAGGCTCATTTCCAGAAGACTCTGCAGAGAATGAGGGAAGGAAAACGAGTTAATATGTATCAGTTATTGTCATCTTCCTTTGTTCCTTCATTTCATTGCTGCCCTCTTTTATTTATTCTGACCTACATGTTTACCTTTATTTTAATGTCTTCCTATCCTTCTCCTCTGTTCACATGATTTCAGTATCGTATATGCTTACTGTACTGTCCATGTTTTGTTATTTGTGTCATTTGTCATTTCTGAATATCTAACATTTGCCCTTTAATGGAGTGATCCTCCAGATTCCACTGTGTTAATTAGAAACCTGCAGGTTTCTAATTAACACAGTGGACCATGGTTGTCTCGGGCTCATTTGCTTAATAAAGAAAACATCTTCAAATGATGCAAGAACAAACTCACACCAACACCATCACATCTCACTCACCAACAAGGTACTTGTAGACATTGTTGGCTCCGGTTCCGACGACAGCGATTTTACTGAACAGGGGGAAGGAGACTCCGTAAACTCTGCGAACAAAACTGTCGATCTCCTTGTCGCTGCCGGGCTCCTGCTGACCAAACTGGTTGCAGGGGAAGGCCAGCACATTGAAGTGATACGGCCCAAAGTCCCGCTGGAGCTGCTGCAGGTCTTCGTAGTGCTCTTCAGTGAAGCCACATTCACTGGCTACATTCACCACCAGGGACACCTAAAGCCAAAGGATCACACCGTGAAGACACTACACTAACAGTCCTGACAGTCACAAAACAACAATTAACAGCAACAGAGGAATTGTAAACAGCTGTTCACGTACCTGCTGAGTGTAGATGCACTGAACATGCTCTGTGCACATCATCTGTTAGTTTTGTTAGCTTGTGTTCATCTCAGAAAGGACTATATGTGAAAGGAAGGAGAAAAAGTGTTTTCTAGTTTCATACCAGGGTTGATCAATAAGTACACAATAGATGGAGCTTGGAAAGATCATTTTATTTTCATGACTATGAGGAATTTTTACTACATGACATACTATTCATCCACGATATATTTACAGAGCAAAAAAGTTTTTTGCTTCTATATTAATGCTCTGAATATCAAATTTAGCAGCTTTAACACAAGCCAAAAGAAAACTCTAACCTCTGAGCCCTTTATTTTATTTATTGGTTTATTTGATAAGGGACAGTGCACATTAATAAAAACATTTCTGTAAATGCGCCAGAGTTAGCCAAAAGGCTATTTTTCATCTGTAGAGCCAAGAGGCAGATGTTACAAAATAAACCTAAAAACAGAATATAAGATTGAATTTAAAAGGTTATACAATATTGACGCTTTACAATGCGTGCACAAACAATGACAAAAAGTGAGAATATTAATATACGTAGTATCATCACTCAGGAGACTCATACATTGTCAAGTACTAACAAGACATGCAACACGGAGGCTCTCAAAGTCAACACACACAAAGGAAATAAAATAAGGGATAATTATGTTAAATAGAAACATGCACTAAAGACAATATTATGCTGCACTTAATAGTCCTGCAGGGGAGGGTGACTGCCTTGCAAGCAAAAAAATATAAAGTATGTGCATATGTGTTACTGCAAGTTAATAAACACGTTTGCTGACATTTTTTTTGCTGCTGTTGTTTTTGTTAACTGTCCTCTGCCTTAGGATTGCAAGTATCCAGGCTCTTTTAGAAAGATTCATTGAGAGATAAATAAATATAAATAAATGTATATGTATATATATTTACTTAATCTCTCTCTCTCTCTCTCTCTCTCTCTCTCTCTCTCTCTCTCTCTCAATTTCGTTTCCAATAAAGATTTGTTGTATTAGAATAAGCAGAGACAGGTTGTATAATGTTTACAACTCATAGCTGTACTGAATGGTAATAGAGCACTAAAAGATAAAATAAAAATAACTAGTATAAATCAAATAAAAATATATATTATATATAAGATAAAATATTTCTCTCTTTCTGTCTTGGCTAATCACATGCACGCACTCACACACGCACGAGCCACTGAATGCCATGGAAACGGACCCGACCGAGGTTACTTAAGGCCTCAGAACTTTCTGATCGCTCACTCTGCACTTGGAAACTGAGCGGAACACTTCTTGAGCGGAACAACTCTTGAGCTGAACACCTCTTGGATATCCATACCGTGGAGAGCTGACTCTTTGAGTTTTTAACTTCTTGAGAAAAGCTACTTGATACGAAACTTGTTGGAGAAACTACTAGATCGCTACTATCGTGGACAACAGAAGCGCCTGAAGATCTTCGGCTGAAGGAGGAGCACCTGCGGGGAGTGTGCTGTGAGAGATGGCCCATACCTGTGCTGGTAAGACAACGTTTACATTTATTTTAGCATTTTTGTTTTTGATTCATCCCCTTCAAAGCATTTAAAGCATTCTCAGTTTAGAAATCAGTGAAAGGTGAACAGTTGACACTATATTATCAGGCCTGTCGGAAACAGACACTCTGTAAACTGATTATTTGAGTGTGGAATGTGTTCACAATAGTATAGATGTTTAATTAAACACAGTTATTTTGGTTTGAAGGCATCCAATCTTCCTATTTTAACATTAGAATGTATATTTCTGAAAATAGAACACTTTCATAAAAGTTTTAATAAATGCTGAAGTTGTGCACCATGGTAACCATATGGAACGATTAGAGGCGAGCGTCCGGACGTAGCTTGCGTAAGGACGTATCCTGCGTAAGGACGTATCCTGCGTAAGGACGTAGCCTACGTCGTCAAACCAGGGCACGATGCGACCCTGAGTGGGTTTGACTGTTGAAACTTGAGTTATTGAACAAACATCTGATCCTTTTACGTCATCATAGTACATAAACTATGTCTCTAACATTTAGCATTGACATGCGCTTTGCTCGTTGTTGTGGTATTTGGTTTTCGAGGGACAAGAGAGCGATCCGTTAAGTAACTGTACGGGGCTGCAGGTGCGCGTGCTGCATCTCCTCCACGCGCTGTGATATGCAACTCATAAACCGGGAGAATAATGAATTATAAACTAAAGAGGTTAGTCATGTTGGATTAATGTAGACACGTTTCACTGTGCGTCGCTAGTTCAACAAATACGTTCACGCTGTTTATTGCAAGCCAGTGACCGTTTCGTCCACACAAATGCAAAATAAACGTCTTTGTCCAGAGCTCACGAGTACTCGACATTATTAATATAGTTGTGTTATGTGTTCAAACTAACAGACGCAGAGCTGCACTATGTTTGCTATAAATGTTTAAAGGTGAACCCTCTTGTGCGTTGGGGACTTTATGTGAGTTGTGTAGTGCTGTCCAGTTACTTTATGGCTCTGCTGTCGTCTTTTCTAATTTGAACTTTGATTATTGCTTCATGTAATCCAGAAATATTTCATGTTATGAGAAATCCTGACAGTTTAAATGTTTCCCTCTCAGCTGGTGTCGACTACGTCGTCGAACGTCCTGCACAAGACGGCCTCCCTGAAGTCATCAGGATCCTCGACGACGACGAAGGTAACCTCCCGATCCTTATCTCTTGCGTTGTGGGTGGATTTCAGGTGGAGCCAGGCGAGGTGGGTGTAGGTCAGGTGGAGCCAGGCGTGGTGGGTGTAGGTCAGGTGGAGCCAGGCGTGGTGGGTGGAGGTCAGGTGGAGCCAGGCGTTGTGGGTGCAGGTCAGGTGGACTTCATCGTTGTGGGTCCAGGTCAGGTGGAGCTCCTCGTGGTTGCAGGTCCGATGGAGCTCAACTATGTGCGTGGGTTGCTTCAGGTGATCTTCGCTGACGACGAGGACGACGAGAGCGAAGATTCCGGGTACTACTCCATGGATGACGTGCCGGAAGATGATCCGCCCCCAGTCCCCCAGAGGGCAGAAGAGCCCACCAACAGGAGCAGGGAAGAGGACCTCACGGAGCAGGCGAGTGTGAAGAGGCAGAGGAACGGTGAGGACGACCACGAGGACGCGACGCCCTCCACTTCAGGCCTCGGATCCTCCATGAAGAGGAGCAGGGAAGAGGACCGCACAGAGCAGGCGAGTGTGAAGAGGCAGAGGAACGGTGAGGACGACCACGAGGACGCGACGCCCTCCACTTCAGGCCTCGGATCCTCCATGAAGAGGACCAGAGAAGAGGACTACAGGGAGTCGGCGCCCTCCACTTCAGGCCTCGGTCCCTCCACAAAGAAGAGCCGGGCAGATGACTACAGATGGTCTCCACCCTCCACTTCAGGCCTCCGCTTCCCCCCACACAGAAGATACTGGCAGTCGGCTGAAGACAGCGACTCGGATTGAGACCGACCGCCTGTTTGCTGCAGGATTGTAAAACCTTTGCGTCTGGCAGGACTGATAAAGCACCAGACAGCCTTCCCTTGCGTCTGGCGGGGTTGGCGATAGGCAGCATCCTGCAGCAGAGCTTTTAAATATCTCTTCTTTGTTGATTTTCCGTTTGAAAAATGGTTGATGCTCGACGCAGAAACCAAAGGTAAGTTAGTAGTGAAGATTCTGTCATGGGAGTTCAAGATCAGGACCCAATAGCAAGACCACAGGAGACAGAATCTGGTCAAACTGATTTTATTTCACCAT
The DNA here is from genome assembly GCF_050575085.1 of Anarhichas minor. Taxonomy (NCBI): domain Eukaryota; kingdom Metazoa; phylum Chordata; class Actinopteri; order Perciformes; family Anarhichadidae; genus Anarhichas; species Anarhichas minor. The sequence goes on along the minus strand of NW_027466542.1, from coordinate 224,246 downwards.
CATAAAGGACAGGAATGTGTGGAGCCCGTGGATCGACACCAGAGGACAGACAGATCGACGGTGTGATGTCCCGTGGATCGACGTTGTGATGTCCCGTGGATCGACACCGGAGGACAGACAGATCGACGGTGTGATGTCCCATGGATCGACACCAGAGAGGAGAGCAGGTGAAACACGGGTCAGACAGGGATCCTGACAGGTTGTTCACTTTACTCACAACTCGGATTGAGACTGACAGCATGTTTGCTGCAGGATTGTAAAACCTTTGCGTCTGGCAGGACTGATAAAGCACCAGACAGCCTTCCCTCGCATCTGGCGGGGTTGGCGATAGGCAGCATCCTGCAGCAGAGCTTTTAAATATCTCTTCTTTGTTGATTTTCCGTTTGAAAAATGGTTGATGCTCGACGCAGAAACCAAAGGTAAGTTAGTAGTGAAGATTCTGTCATGGGAGTTCAAGATCAGGACCCAATAGCAAGACCACAGGAGACAGAATCTGGTCAAACTGATTTTATTTCACCACCATAAAGGACAGGAATGTGTGGAGCCCGTGGATCGACACCAGAGGACAGACAGATCGACGGTGTGATGTCCCGTGGATCGACGGTGTGATGTCCCGTGGATCGACACCAGAGGACAGACAGATCGACGGTGTGATGTCCCGTGGATCGACGGTGTGATGTCCCGTGGATCGACACCGGAGGACAGACAGATCGACGGTGTGATGTCCCATGGATCGACACCAGAGAGGAGAGCAGGTGAAACACGGGTCAGACAGGGATCCTGACAGGTTGTTCACTTTACTCACAACTCGGATTGAGACCGACAGCATGTTTGCTGCAGGATTGTAAAACCTTTGCGTCTGGCAGGACTGATAAAGCACCAGACAGCCTTCCCTCGCATCTGGCGGGGTTGGCGATAGGCAGCATCCTGCAGCAGAGCTTTTAAATATCTCTTCTTTGTTGATTTTCCGTTTGAAAAATGGTTGATGCTCGACGCAGAAACCAAAGGTAAGTTAGCAGTGAATGGTTGTTATTCTGTTGTGTATTTTTCTTTGTAAAGTCTAGATGTCGTCACCAGACAAAGGTAACTCAACACAAGTTGCCTCAAAGTCTCACTTAACAGTTATTCAAAGATTCTGTCACGGGAGTTGAAGATCAGCAACAAAAGTCTTCCACTCCTGTCTGTCCTGGGCGAGTCGCTGGATGGTGGCCCATGAGTGGTTTAGGCTCTGCATCTCCTTCTCCACAGTTCTTCTCCATGCGTTTCTTGGTCGGCCTCTTTTTCTTTTCCCTTCTGGTGTCCAATGTAAGGCTGTTCTTGTAATATCAGCAGGATCTTTTCTCAACACATGTCCTATCCATCCCCATCTTCTGCTCATTAGGATGGTCTCCATGCATTCTTGTTGGCATTTGTCATACAGTTCTTCATTTGAAATGGTGTTTGGCCAGAAAATGTGCAGTATTTGTCTTAAACTCTTGGTGTGGAAGGTTGATAGTCTGTTGAGGTCTTCTTGTGTCATTCTCCAGCATTCAGAACCGTACAATAGGGTGGATAAAACACAGCTCTGATACAATTTAAGTATGGTCTTGATGGTGTACTGCTGTGACCTCCATATGTTGGCTTGTATCAGACAGAGGTATGGTAAAAATTACTAACGTTAAGAAAAGTTTTCCAAGTCTCTTTTACTCAGGTATCGATGGCTGTAACACAGGAAGCAACATCCTGGATCTCCTAGACAACAGAGAAGATGTGTTCACTCTGGACCAGATGAGAAGGATGGATGACCACAGGACCAGATGAGAAAGATGGAGGACTACAGGACCAGATGAGAAGGATGGATGACCACAGGACCAGATGAGAAGGATGGATGACCACAGGACCAGATGAGAAGGATGGAGGACTACAGGACCAGATGGAGAGCGGCGGTCTCCTTTCTTTCAGTGGGCTGAGTAAGTAATCCCTCACTAAGACTACAGAAGTATCAGTAATAAGATTCCATCATTGAACAATGTAAAGGTCGTATAGTTGAGTTAAAAGTATTCATCTCTTGTGTTTGTGTCTCACAGGGCAGGACTCCTCTGTGCTTTTTTCTCACTCCTGGGGCAACTGAGAGTAGACGTCTTCCAAACCATCATCCCAGGAAGACCCAGACCCACCACAGACCACTGAACCACTCTCAGCACCCCAGTGAGTCCGAGACCCAGTGAGTACGGTTACGTCCTCCCTGCCCCTCCCCCCTCCGACACCACCCGCTCCACCCACCAGCCGAGAGGACGAGGAGCGTCCCGTCCCCACCGGCACAGAGGACGTAGTTTGTCTCCGTCTGCTTCTTCTGTGCTGGTGGGTTTGGGAAGCTCCTCACACACACACAGGAAGCCGTCAGCAGCTCTTTGCATCTGCTCAGAAGTCAAGGAGACAGATGCGTTTGTCACATAGAACACAGTATGTTGATGTAAACTGTATGTACTGTATGTATACTGTTTATTTACAGAGTAGCACAATAAAAATCAATGTATGACAAACTTTCTAAATATGTCTTTATATTAGAAACAATATATTTCTGATGTAATTCAAAAATCTGACAATGTACGACAATTAATATACAATAAATATTGTGCAAGTGATAATTTAATATCTTTTTGATTTTCATTTGACTCAAAGGTATTACTGTTAGTACTGTTAAGTATTGATAATCATAATATTACATGTTGATATAAATAAAAAAGGGAAAGCTTTAGATTACAGCCCCAACGTGCAGCATTATTCTTCCCAATTTAATTATAACTAAATCATAAATAATTGAAATCTTTACTGATTGTTAACTAGTACAGAACTGATGACACATACATGTAGGTGCAAGGGAACAAGATGTGACGTTAATGAATAAGGGGGAAACAATGTGGGAACTTAATTAATTCACATCATTATTATAATTTATATATACATTTATGAATATATATATGTATGTATATAGGTGTATATATGTGTGAATGAAATAAAAAAGTTATTGATAAATACATTATTTTATTTACAAGAACTATAAATGATTGAAAATTAGTTATCATAGAAACTGATTGAATTATTAACTGATTATTAATTTAGAAAAACTATATTATGAAAAAGAACTATGAATGAAAAACTGATTAAAACTAAAACCTTTACAGTATATTAATATCTGTATATACAGTATAATCCTTCTGATCAGGCATTCTAGGCAGGAAACAGGAAGTCCTCTGTAGCGTAGGCCATCTCATTTCAGAGACCGCATGGTCCAGCCTTCGCGGTCCTCAAAGGACGCGGCCCACGTAGACCGCGAAGGCTGGGTCCTCCGAAGGATGCAGCCCCTGAACTGAGACACAGCTACTGACTCCAATACAGTGGCTCGGATCAAATGGTTCATCATCTGTAAAGAGAATGAAATGAACCCAACTTCTACTACTCTGGAGTTCAGGAATTAAATTAAACACCGTGCAACATTTTAATTGAAACTAACTGGTGGTCAAAATCCTAGCTGCTCAACATCAGTTTCAATTATTACAAAATAAAGAACATGAAAACAAAACAAACCTTAAAGAGAGGGCCAAAACCTAAGGGCCAGACAAGGAGGACATTAATCAGAGAGGCAATGAAGAGTCCAAAGATCACCGTTAAAGAGCTGGAAACGTCCACAGAGAGGATTTGAGTTTCTGTCCACAGGACCACTTTAAGCTGTTCGGTTCATTTGGTTGTTGTAAAAAGATAGAAAAGCTACAGAGCGCTTAAATTAGCAATGCCAGCTAGTGACATACAACACAGTACAGAAGGGTCGGTGGACTGTCACTACACAAGTCCTGTTTCATGAATGGAGCATTTCTTCTTCTTTGTGTTGTTGAACAGCAGTTAGCACCAGCTGATGCGCTATACCACCCCCTCTGCATAACAGTATGTCGGTCAAATTGGTCAAATTCTGCATCATATTCCCCAAAACTAGTCTTGTTGAGCGGCAACGTTTGGAAATAATATGATAATATATGACAAGTCTTGTCTTTAATTTGAATTCCCACTATAATAAATAGTATAAATGGACCATGTTTACTCATATTTCTGTTCCATAAAACCATATATGTAACAAAATGCTTATTGTATTGATAAGTGTTGTTCACCTGCAGTGGAAATGCTGACTTAAACAAGTCCACTAAGATCAGGTTGTTAGTAAATTGTATCCCAATATTCAATTAAATTTATTTTGTATAGCTCAATATCACAAATTTGCCTCAGAGGGCTTTATAATCTGTACACGTGACATCTTCTGTCCCAGGACCCTCGAATCGTCCTGGGATTCCCCCCCCCTCCCCCCCTCCAGCACTTATTATTGTTGAGGGTTTGACTGAATCTTTCATGTGTTGAGATCTGGCTGATATTCGACACTAAAAAACATCCATGTCAGAGGCACAAAACATAAAAGCATGCAGAGTATGTGAAATACATAAATCAGTCAGACACAGCTAAACAACAATAAAAGACATGCATGCAGGTAGATGAGGGTCGACCGGTAATTTCAAGACGGACAGACAGGTGACAACAGACAGATCGAGGGAAAGTTCAACACAGACAGAGGTGCAGTTACATTCTAGTGCTGACAGAGCTGGGTACTAACTAACCATTTATTTAATTGAGCTTTAAATGAACTGTATGTTTGTAGTTCTCTAATGGTCACTGGGATGGAGTTCCATTGTAGTGCAGCTTGTACTGAAAATGCAGACTGACTGAAAGCACTTTTCCTGAGTGGGATAATGCAATCCCCTCTTGCTGTGCCTCTTGTGAGCCGATATCCAGTTGTTCTTGTGATAAAGTCATGGCTGTTTCACCTCAGGGTGTGGTTGTTTTGTTGCACAATTAACCGCACCCTATAGTGATGTCACGGTGTACTGGCACACCCAGGCTTACAACCCTGCAGCACCGTGAGTAGTTTAGCAAAGCAGTGGAAAGTAACTACATTTACTCAAGTACTGTAATTAACAACAATTCTTAGGTACCTTTAACTTACTCGAGTATTTCTTCACTTCACTACATCTCATACGGAAATATTGTACTTTTACGCCAGTGCATTTACCTGACAGCTGCAGTTGTTGATTACTTTGCGGTGAAAGATTATATATCTAAGCAAATATGATTCGCTTACAAAATGCATGTTAGCAGTTCCACCAAGTGACTTCCCCATTAAATTTCTCTCATGAAAAATCTCTCATTTAAATAGCTTTCCCATCATGTAGCAATAATTCAGTCGAAAGCCCAACATATGACTACAAATGTTCATCAGAACTTTGTTTTGTCCTCTTCTTACTCCATTTAAGTTGCATAATACAAGATCGGGAGCATTTTTGATTGCCTGTCAACGGCTGTCAACGTGGCAGTGCCTAATCTGGCATCTTTGAGCTATTGGTGCTAACAGTAAACACTAAACTACATAACTGCATATACAGTATGGAGCATTTTAACTTGCCCCACCTCCACCAGCTACAACAGTTAAATGCTTATTATAATTGGGTGCATCAGTATTAACAATAAATGGGCATCATTCACCAAGTGTTACATGTAATTTCTTCCTAAAACTCACCTACATAGTTTTGATGAAGACTCTGACATCCTCCAATGTTTTCTTATTTGGGATTTGTTCTCAGGTATAAGAACAACATCTACTGACACTCAAGAGCACATTTGAGTGGTGACATGTTTGTTCAAAATAATTTGTTATTGCATTTCCTCAATTCTACAGTTGTAATACATAGGATTCATATTTCAATATTTTTTCATTCATGATAGGTTTTAATAAGAATTTCCATTACAGTGGAAACTGCTGATAGTGATCACAGTGATTTGTCACATATATGGATCAAAACGTTTAGGAGAGAATCATTACTATATGAATAAATAATGTCCTTATGGTAATCAATAGTCCGCTTTGAGTGTTCATTTTGGGTCTTTTTATACATGACACATATGAAAAACAAATTTAAATAGTTCATATTCGATTTTTATACTAGGCAGTGATAGCCTACAGTTTTTATTAGGCCTATTAAATATTTAGAAATTTAGAAAACGCCAGTCAACCAGCTTAGTAACCAATTTGCACTACTGATGTTACTTTATTTGTAAACAGCAAAATTGTGTTTTAGGCTATAGCCTAATTATAATTTGAACTACAGTAAGCTTTATTCTATATACAGTACTGTACTGTATTATAGTGTATTTGAAATATACACAACATTTTTGAAACAGTCAATACAATTGTGTAAATAGTGAAACTGTCCGTTTCATAACTTTATATTCATATAATAAATAATAGTAGTAATTTGCATGACAGTAAATACCTCGAGTACTAACATTCCATACATTTTTTGTGTTACTTAATATCCACAACTGACTCTAGTTAATGTGACAGCTCGTTTTGTGTTTTACAATTGAATAATATTAATAATTAATAATTTAATTATAACAACAATTGAATAATAATAATTTAATATTAACAGAAAATTCAGCTGTTTAAGAACTCGTCATGAATCAAACGTAGACTGCTAATGAACTTTCTCAAGAATAAAAAAATAAAAAAGTAGATATTAGTGAATGAACGATTTTTCATGCAGGACTGTTACTTGTCATGGAGTATTGTTATGTTGCTGTACTAGTAATTTTACTTTGGTAAAGGATCTGAATACTTCTTTCACTGAATGAGAGTTCCATGTCTGACGAGATCAATGCCTTTGTTGTTTACCTTTTCATGCTAAGTGTAAGTGACGTGGTTATGGGTGGACCTGTACAGATACACGTCATGGAAAAAGTTGAGTATGTTCGTGCAGGTTAATACGTGTTAAAGCCTCGTGCTTCAGGTCACAGTCAATCAGGCAGTTCCTCATCACTTCTCAAGCACATGCGCTCTTTTTGTTCCCATCATCTAGTGCTGACATCTAGTGTCACAATCAAGCAATTCAAGTGTGATGCATCTGAAAACCTCATGGGGCTATGTGCATTATAGAGTAGACCAAACGACTGCCAACCCAACAACAATTGCCGCCACAATAACAACAAATACAGCCAAACAACAACTGTTGCCCCAACGACAACAACAGCGGGCAAAATGACAAAAACTGCCCCTTTGACGACAACTGTTGCCCCAATGCAAACGTCTGCCAACCCAACAACAATTGCCGCGAAAACAACAACAAATTGCCCCAACACCAACTGTTGGCGCCACAACAACTGCAGCCCAATCGACAAGAACTGTTGCCCCAACGCAGACTGCCAACCCAGCAACTGATGCTTCAACAATTTTTTTTACTATCTGTTAGAACAGGGGGGCTGGGTCAAAGCTCCTGAAGCCACCACAAGGCCTCTGAAACAGATTTTTTTAAATAAGCAAATTACTTTATAGTAATTTTGTGTTACTATTTTGTGTTGTGAATTAGTATGTAAATATGTACAAAATGGACTGTAAATACAGTTTTGTTCATGTCATGTCACTGTCATCAAATGCATTTTGTGTCAAAGCAATTCAATTTATCCATGAATTGCATTAAATACAGCTTCCCCTGTTTTCACTATGATAAATAACCATGGCATGAAGATAATGATGAAAATATAGCTTCACGAAAACCGTAAATAATGGGACTGATGGTATGGCTTTTATGAGGCAGGTGAGTGTGAGGCAGCATGGAAAGGGCCTAAATGCCGACAATCCAGGCGGACAAGAACAGCTCAGTGATTTATTGAAAAAATGAATGTAGGCTTACTGGCATTGGGAGCAAGTACGAAGAGACGTGAAAGAGAATCCACAGGTGAATGTGAATGGCAGGTGACTACAACAGGTGGAAAGGTCAAAGAGCATCTGGTGGACAGTTATGGAATGGCAATGACTGCAAGGTGTTAAAGAAATGTAAGGGCCTGTGGAAGTGGGAACAGCAGAATGGAGTGGCAGAGAAGCAGAGGTAGTGACAATGTTGAACCCGTCATACTGTCTTACTTGTTGAATCATTATTGTGTTCAAAATATGTAGTATGTAGGAGTGGCAATTCAGCAAACGCAGGTGTGGCAATTTCCTCACGGTCCTGGAGTGACTGTACATTTTGAGGAAATCTAAAGGGTTAACATTGACTAACTGGATATCAAATCAATATTTTGTTTTTAAGGTTTCAATTTTTCATGCGATTTGATATGAAATGTAATGTAGAATGTAAATTGTATTTTTTTTAATACCAAAAATGCCTTACAACTGCTCCCCCATCATCAATAACTCCAGCACTAAACGACTGCCAACCCAGCAACTGATGCCTCAACAACAACTGCTGCCAAAGCACCGAGGAGCAACTGAGCTGTGGTCTAATGTTAACCAACTGGGGTCTTCCGTGTCATTCACCCATTACGAAGAGTCTTCCAAAAAGTACAGTCTCCTTTCAACATCTCTAATCCTCATCAATTTGTCCTGCATTTGTTGCTGTGTGTATTTCTTCAGGGCATTGCAGCTCATCTGATATTTGTTTCAGAACTGTGAAAATGTTCCATTCTTCTGCAACATTTCCTGACCCCTTTCTGGTGTGTTGGTGATTTAGCATTACCAACTTTGGTAGCGCATGCAGAACTCCTGACAATGTTTGACCAGCATGCAGTCTTCAGCTTGTTCAACATTGACCTGAAGTCTGACTAGTTTTAGGTGAAAAGATGCCAACTCCAAATGTAGGTGTTAATTTAAAGACACCACCACGCAAGACTCAGCTAGGCAGCCATTTCCTTCAACGCTTCACGTTAATCCCTGATGTGGATATTAAAGCCCTTTCAATTAAAGCCCTTTGAATCTTATATGAGCTATCCTCCCTCTAAATTGGGATCATAATTTAAATGAAACGGTTGTGTGGTTTTACAACACACTAATTTCCCTTCAGAATTAACTCCAGGATGTTGAGTGTCACTGACAATATCAGGACAATCTACGTATATACAATTTTTTTTGAATTAAAGGTCTTTAAAATCTCATATATCAGCTGATTTACCTTGAAATTCAGATTGGAATGATGGTTTGAATGTTGGCAGGATGGAGGTGGAGAGAATGGAGAGCTCTGCTCTGCTGGGGCAGCCTCGGCCATGCTACCTCAGCCGTCTGGTTTGACCCACAGCTGGAAACAGTGGCGTGAGGCGGACAACCGTACAGCTGTACGCCGCTCACCCGAAACTGGATCCCAGTTAGGCCAACTGTACGGTATATAGGAAGCTGCCACACATACTGGGTGCTACGCTAACCCTAACCCAAATATACATTTTTTTATAATACATTTGGTAATGATGTTGGGAAAATCATGTATTCATGAATATGAATTTAACAATTAAAAAAACATACCTTTTTGTTTGAAGGATGTTGAGCAATATGTGAAACTACTTTCAAATTTGAATAACAAAAAGGCTATCAAGAATCTTAACATCTGTATGTTTTTTATGTTTGTAATATTTTTTGTCTGATATAACTATGGGACTATGTTAATAAATGCTTTATAAACGCGTATTAATACTGCAATTCATGATTAATTAATGATTAATTCAGTAGCTGATACTCGTTAGTAAAGTGTTTTGCGTGACCTCATCTAAAGTGGGGACTATCTATGCCTTACAAAGCATTTATAAATGACATTGAAAGGCCATCAGTGCCATTTTTTCAGAAAAGGCAAATAGTCACAACACAAAGTGATCAAGAACATATCAATAGTTTTTGCAAGATGCAAATAATATACTGTTAAATACAAACCTCTCAGGCATTCATTCATGTAAGAAACAAACAAACAAAGAAATTCTCCTTCAGGAGAACATGGCTGGATATAAAACATTTGTAAATGTACAACTGGAGCTAACCAGGAGCTTTGCATATTAGTAATATAATAAATTCACACACCGGGGGTGAATCAGCCGGTGGCTGAAGGAGCTACACAGAGCTGCCAGGGCATGCCGCATGGGGTGGGAGGTGTTGTCCATCAGGGATGATAGCTTAGCCATCCTCCTCCTGTCTCCCACCACCTCCACCGTATCCAGTGGACACCCCAGCACACTGCTGGCCTTCTTGATGAGTTTGTTTAGTCTCTTCCTGTCGGCTGTCGAGATGCTGCTGCCCCAGCAGTCCACTCCATAAAAGATGGCTGATGTTACCACAGAGTCGAAGAAGGTTCTCAGGAGTGCTCCCTACACTCCAAAAGACCTCAGTCTCCTCAGCAGATAGAGTCTGCTCTGACCCTTTTTATAAAGTGCGTGTGTGTGGTCAGTCCAGTCCAGTTTATTGTTCAAGTGAACACCCAGGTACTTATAAGATCTCACAATCTCAAAGGAACAATAAACAGCACAGAGCACTGACAACACACATAACACGTATTACAAAACAGAAAACATAGCACCATGTAGACCACAAGGTGGCAGAAGAGCTTATTTCTTTCATTTTTTTCATATCAATGGCTGATCTTCTAACCTGCAAAGACTTCTGAAACTCTGATTCACTTTTTTCTGATTTTCTGAATTCAACAAAAACATCCCATCAGTGTATGAAACTACATTACAATGATTTACAAATATCATACATTAGACAAAGACTGTAAGAAGCTGACAAACTGGTGACATATTTTCAAGATATTTTACTGACTCTTGAGGTAAAGTAACAGATATTTCAAAGATACATTTATTTGTACTTATTGCTGCCATAATATTTTTTTAGGAAAACAAAATCATATTGCAACTGACTTTTTTGTTATGGCTTGTGAAAGATAGAATGAAATAAAAACAAACCAGATTGAACAGTAAGAAGAAAACATTACAGTGTAGCTACAGTGCTGTGCAAGATAAAAGAGTTGTAACTTTAATTTGAGTTGAAAATGGAATTAAATGGAATGTTTTGTCGGGTTGCCAGTTCCACAAAATTTCAACTGATGAAAAACAAGAAGCACACGCAAAGCCAGTCAGAGTATAATAATGTGTGAGCGAGGGCATTCCTTTACACCCTCCCGATAGGGAACAAATTAAAAGATGATTAAAATACTCAGGAAGAACAACTGAGGAGGGATCTCTCTCTCCGGATGGACAGACAAGCAATAGATGTCGTATGTACTGAATAGACCCACATTATAAAATTACAGTATAGACAACCATAAGACAAAATGATACATAGAATGTGAACATAAGTGAAAAAGATGGATCCAAGATGTCAAGCAGCTGGAGCCCGAGCCACACAACTTCCTCTCCAGCATGCAACCTGGAAAGAGCAGGCAAACGTACAGGACTGTCCACTGCTTATGTTACCAACATTTTGTATGAAAGGTAGGTCAGGCTTGCAGCAACTGCACACAGGTTTGTAGATGCCAGAGGTTGGAGAAGTGCTTGACCCATTTGTCACTGTAGATGAAAAATATATTATGACGCAGCTTCTTTTGTTGTCAGTTAGCAATTTTCTGAAATACATTTTCAGATACTTTGCTGAATTAAAACGAGTAATACAACAATCAAAAGTAAAAGTACTTCCTCTATCACAGTGCTCTGTAGTTGTAACTGATTGAGGTGGAGCTAACTTTAACATCTTTATCTATTTATTGGCTGAATTTGTTGGAGATTAAGTAAAGAGTCACTATTATGGTCATATAAATGTAGTAGTGATAATTGTTTTGCTGTTTTGTGTCATGTGTCAGTGAGCTCATAATGAAAGGAAAACAAGATAAAGATGTCCTTGACAACAAACCAATGACGGTGTCACTGTGATAGAAATAGTTTTAACATGGATGAAATAGTCTGACATACTGTGTTAAGTCCTTTACTTTTTCATCATCTGGAATGTTGTGGAACGGGCAGCCAAACATTCAATGACAATTCATTGAGGTGACTGTACTGTTTTATATCGCAAGTTGGGTTTAGAGCTATTTCTTCATATCTTGCACTGCACTGTAGCAGCACTGCCATTTTTATTTTACTGTTTAATTTAGTTTGTTGCATTTGATCTTATTGTAATCTTATTCAGGTGCTTTCACAAGCCAAAGCAAAACAAGTCAGTTGCATTATGATATTGATAAATTGTATTGCTTTCTTATAAAAAATATATAAAGATAGAAGTAAGCACAAATAGATTAATCTTTGAAATATGTGGTTATTTACCTTCTTTAGTGTCAGTAAGTTGTGTCACCAGCCTTACTGCTTCATGAGGTACATGAGGTCTTTGTCTAATGTATGCTTTTTGTTATCCATTGTTATTTGTCACAGATGGATGGGATGGTCATGCTATATTATGGAAATTGTCATGTAATACGAATAATAATCAGTGATTCGGAGTTTCAGAAATCTTTGCAAGTTAGACGATCAGGCAGTGGCTCTTTAAAAAAAAAGGAGCTCTTCTGTCACCTTGTGGTCTACAAGTGTGGCTGATGGAAGAGCTATGATGTTATGCTGTGTTTTGTGTTATGTGCTTCTTGTTATGTGTGTTCTTATTGCTTTGGGTTGTGAATTGTTCCTTATGCCGTTAAGCTTTGTGAAATGTTTTGTTTTGCCAAAAATATTGTTATGTAAAATGTGTTTTCTGAAATGTTGTGTTTTACCATCAGGGCAACCATCGGGGCCTTCCCCAACCCAAGAAGAGAGTGCCTGTCTGCAGACAACTTTTCTAAGAAATTCCTGAAATAGCCCCATTAGCTGTTAGCTCTAACTGTATTAGCCCTGTTAGCTGTTAGCCAAACACATGGCAGGACTCTGTTGTGCACCGGCTGCTAACAGATAACAAGCTCTCCTCATATCGACACGAGACGACGTGCTCCATTGTGGTCAGTGCTCAGTTCAGTTTGTCATTTGCTTAGCGATAGGTTTACATATCTGTGCCAGCTGGTGACTCAAAAAGTTAGTGAGGACAAGAAGACAACAACCCACAGGGTCATGTTATTTCACACTAATTGGCTACTAATCTCTGTTTTTTTTTCTATTGAACAAAAGAACACAGATTTTGTATTCCGGGGATAGTATACACATATACAACAATAACTAAAGAGCCAGGGGTATATCATATTTGTCAAAATGATAAACATATAAATAAGATACAGATGGTAAGCATTTAGAGAACCTCATTTCCCCATAATATTACGTTTTTAAAGATATGATCGATAACAAATCTGCAAAGGTCTTTGTAGAATTTCTTGGTGAGAGAGCAATGCAAAAATAGTTTCTGAATATTCATCACAAAAAAAATCTTCTGCTTGTAGTGATTGGCAGGGTAATATTTATGAATATTCTTGAAGGACACTTCTTTAACCTTGTTCACATTTAGGCATTTATGAGTGTGACCCGGTGATACTCAATGCACAAGACCCAGAATAAACTGGAGTTTTTATAGATTATTTTGTGTTTCCTGTAGTGGTTTGGTAGCTACGTGAGTATTGTTTTAAGACTGACTGACGAGTGCTAGCTAAACTGATAGTAGCCTTGCATTACATTCCCTAGTTTTTTCTGGCTCGTACTTTTTGCTTATAATGAAGCGAATCAACTCTTTATGTTCTAGTAGGTCGTTTAATGCTAAATATGTTAATTCATGTCACTGAAAGATGTAGTGTTGCTCACGCAGCGCAGCCATTTGGAATAGTGTATTCTTCACATATATGCCACAGTAACTGTGAGCCCATTGATAAAGTGCAGTTAGGAAGGGTTTTATCCCAAGCTACAACAAATATGTTGTCACATAGAATAGCATCCTGTCAACTCACCTTCCCACCTTGCTTTCAGAAAGAAAGTGCAGGAATGCACAGCACTTTTTTCATAAACAACTGGTTTGTTGTTTGGTGTCATGCGTCAGTGAGCCTCAGACGAAAGAAAAACAAGAATTTTCTTGATGCAAAAACAATGATGGTGTTGCTGTGATAGGCGTTGTTCTGACAGGGTGGAAACAGTCTGACATACTGTGTAATGGAATGTTCTAAACCAGAGGTAGCCAACACGGTGCCCGCGGGCACCTGGTCGCCCGCAGGGACCATGTGAGTCGCCTGCTGTGTAAAGAAAAAAGAAAAAAGAAAAGGAAAAAGTTCTTAATTAAATTCACAGCGTTTGCTGTTTCAAGTTGTGAAAGCAGACACATAGCGCTAATTTACAAAAGACATATTAAGCATAAATCTTAAAAGATTTAAGACTTAAAATGTACTCATTGTGATATATATATACTATGACATGTTCTAAAAAGAGCACTAGTCCCCATGGAGCTCCGTCTAAAAATTGTAGTTTCTGTTATTTTTGAATCAAAAACGCTTGCATTCATGTAGATTTTAAAAGGAAGGGGCCGCCGCACCGCACTAGGTTTTCAGGTTTTGAATGGCGGACGCTTCCCGTTGGCACCGGACGCACCGCCGCCCTCGTAACAGGCCGCGGGGCAACAACTCGTGGGTGGCGGGGGTAGAGGCGAGGCAACGCAGTACGATCGAAAAGGCCCAGACTAGAGGTTTGAACGCAGGCGACCAAAGACACTCGCGTGCCTCGGAGGGTTGGATCCCCCCCTCGGCTATAGACAAGACTTTTTACTAGTTTCTTCGTGGAGAAAAAGGTACCCAAAAAAAAGCTGGTGTCAGTGACTACAGACTACAGGCCGGCATGCAGGCTTCATTGCGCAATGCAAAGTTGACCCAGACTTCCCAAAATGTGGTGATTAGTACTAATGTAATAGGATTAATTTAAAAATGTGAAAGTTGATTTTTTTTATCATACATAACTGATAATTTGAATAAACATGGGACAGAGTTCATGATTTGTTCAAACATGTTACAAAGGTAGTGGTTAGTACAAACGAGACATGATTTGAAGATATAACAGTTAATGATTTCCTAAAAAATGTTAGAAGTGATAATTTGTACAACAATATAACAGGTGTGATTTTGAACAAAATACACAATCATTGTTAATAATTATTGTGAGGAATAATTAACATTGACATGTGATCAGTCTCTTCACATATATTATTATTATTAAGGTGATCTGTGCAACTTTGTTATTCAGGAAGTTTGTATCAAACAAGTAGCCCTTCCTACTACTCAGTACCCTTGAAGTAGCTCTCTGTTTCAAAAAGGTTGGTGACCCCTGTTCTAAACGAACACTTTATTATTACACAGGTAGTTTTGCATGTTCTTATTGTATTTTTTCATTTTGAATGTTGTAAAACTGGCAACTTGACATTCTGTTCAATTAAATGGACTGCATTGTATTCCTTTGTAATTTAAATTTAGAACTATTTATTTATATCTTGCATTGCACTGTAATTTGGATTCTACCCTGGTTTGTCCTGTTGTATCTTATTTCTTTAAAAAATTATGAATCATATTTGTGTCTTATTTACTGTTTGTATATATATATATATATATATATATATATATATATACTCTACTGAATGCACTTTCTTGTTTTTGTTGGCAGTGCAGTGTTGTTGATGTTCTATGACGACATTGCCACACCTGCTCTTGTTGAATTGACATCACTGACTCTGTCTATTTTTACTTCAATAATAGAACATTGAAAATCACGTTACCTGATTCATCAAGTGGGTTGGGCCTTGTCTGCCTTGTTCATTTCTAACTCCTCTATTTTCTGTGTCCGGACACCTCACAGTGTATTAGCAAAGGAAAGGCAAAGTAGGCTGTGTTTCATTTCAAATCAAGTAAATTGTATTTATATAGTGCAATATCACAAATCACAAATTTATCTCAGGGGGCTTTATGATCTGTAGAGCCATACGGGCTCCCTCTAACCTTAGACCAGGGGTCTCAAACTCATTTTCACTCTGGGCCACATCAGCATCATAGTTTCCCTCAAAGGGCCGGTTGTAAATGTAAGACTGTGTAAATGTATCTACTCCTAACTTATTGGTAAATAACTGTCTCTGCATTTGATTATTGTTTATTCAAGTGTAAACATATTGTACATGCAGTTATATAAATGTAAAAATATATTTAAGCACATTTCTGTTATTATAACTTAAATCCTTTTAATTTAGGGTTAAGAAACCCACATTACTCTATCAAAGATCAAACTTTTAAAGAAAATAGCAACGACAAATATCAAACAAGTTATTACAATAACTTTGTTCAAAGCTTAAAATCCTTTCAAGGGTGCGTTTGCACAATCCCACGTGAAGTATTTCTTGTGTTTTAAAGCCACGTTTAAAGTAGTCTTCAATGTACTCACAATACATTTCCATTTCAAGTGTACAGTAACCAGCCAAAGAGCTGCTTCTATGACTGTGTGTTTAAGTATCTCATCATTCTGACTTTCTATCTCATAACTTCAACTTTCTATCTCATAATTTTGACTTTCTATCTCAGAATTATGACTTTCTATCTCATAATTTTGACTTTCTATAATAATTTTGACTTTCTATCTCAGAATTATGACTTTCTATCATAGTTATGACTTTCTATCTCATAATTTCGACTATGGGGATACTTTTATTATCAAGTCCAACTTAATTGTTTGTTTTTTTTTACGTGGCGGGCCGGCTACTTCTACTTTGTAAGAATTCTTAGAAGGCACTTAAATTACATTATATGATCATGGACTTATTTTCATTGTTGTCCCTTGGAATTACACAATCCACCATCCTTTATTAAGACCTAGACATTCAATCTCTAAAATAAAGAAATAATGTGTTACTAGAAAATAACTGGTGAAAAAAATGGAAAAGAAATATTTTCAGAAAGCAGAAGAGGGTAATGATTATCAAAGACACCCAAACAAGAAATAATTCTCAAAACAGTTGTAAATTTAACTTGAATTGAAAATGGATACAGTCATTAAATGGAGTGTTTCGTCTCCAACAACAACCGCAATACTGGTAACTACAACTGCTGCGCCGACGACGACAACAACCATTTCTCCAACGACAACTGCAGCCCCAACAACAACTGCTCCCCCAACAACAACAGCAGCCCCAACAACAACTGCTCCCCCAACAACAACAGCAGCCCCAACAACAACTGCTCCCCCAACAACAACTGCAGCCCCAATAGCAACAGCAGCCCAATCAGTCACAACTACCACCAGTGACGCCTGCTGTTTCAAACTGAGTATGATCCATCTGCTGCTCGGACTCATTATCTTTGCTGTCTGTTAGAACAAGGGCGCTTCGACAAAGCACCTATGAAGCTACCAGAAGGACTCTGAAACAGGATTATTATCGTAAAATAAAAATGAAAATAAGCAGTGAAGAATAGTGTTTTCAGCTGAAACAAAATAAAAACGATAACCTATAAAAAAAACTAAAACTAAACTAAAACAAACAAATGAGAGCAAAAGAAAAATAAAAATAAATAATTTGAGTTTTAGTGTTTGAGCTATACTATATCACTACCAAAATAAGATGACTAAAAAAGAGAAAAGGAGATTAAATAACATGATTTAAATATTTAAGTAGATCAAATGCCATTTATCGAAGCTGTTCAGCTCAGAGTTATTGTTTGAGGCGGAATACAATTGCAGGTGAAAAGTTTTCTTGTGAGTGTGATTGTGAAAGAGTATTTAAGTTGATTCCCAGATCACAAGATTAAAACATAATAGCCATTCCAACACAGTTCTTCCATAATTTATTTTGTTTGTGAATATAGCTCCATCTGAGACATCATCTCTGGCACAAAAACATCAAAAGATTCTGTAAAACTAAAGATATTAAAAGTAAAGCTAATCCTTTATGAAAAACTGGAACAAAGCTGACATTAACTAAAGTAAAATGAAATCTTAAATTAAAAGCTAAAATATAAAATTAAAAACAATTGAAAAGTATAACCTTGATCTGCACTCTACTCTTTTTGTTTTGTTTTTTGCACTTTTTCAAATATTTACATGTAATATGAATATATATTGCAGTGGTGTAATGTAATGTGACTACTCTCTATGTATATTAAAACCTGTTTAATAAAGCTTTTCTGATGTTTGAGAACAGTGTATAGCTTCTGTGGTGTTTTTATCCAAAAGGCCAAGAATAATGAACTAAAGACAAATGTGAAGCCACTTTAATAAAAAATATAATATGTTTTGTTATATAATTGGTTACACTCAGTGGCATACCACAAATGTCTGGGCCCCGAAAATATTTAGCCTCAGTTCATTCCACTATTCTCCTCACTACTAGGACTGTGGTTACACACATTTCTAAATCCTGAGTTCTTGTTTCAAACTCTTTACAAAGTTATCTTTATCAACATGCCTCTCAAGGCAACACTTCATCTCACATCCAAAATGCACTAATGCAACCTAAATGCCACACAACCGGTAGCCCTCTTGTCTCTGAACTTTCCTCCATGAGGAAAATAATTATTCTGGTTAATGAATTGCAACAGCCGGAAGGAAAAGTAATATCATGCTGGGATGTGGTCTTTTTAATTTTAATTTTTTTAATTTTTGAGATGAAGCAGAGTGTCGCAAATGACTTTTTAGTAATTTTGTGTGGATTAGTATGTAAATATGTGCAAAATGGACTGTAAATACAGTTTTGGTGGTGGTTGAGTCATGTCACTGTCATCGAATGCATTTTGTCTCAAAGCAATTAAAAGTTATCCATGAATGTTATTAAATACAGCTTCCCCTGTTTTCACTATTATAACTAACCATGGCATTAGGATAATGATGAAAATTGGGCTGCCCCAAAACCGTAAATAATGGGACTGGTGGTATGGCTTTCATGAGGCAGGTGAGTGCGAGGCAGCATGGAAAGGGCCTAAATGCCGTCAATCCAGGCGGACAAGAACAGCTCAGTGATTTATTGAAAAAATTAAGGTAGGCTTACTGAAATAGGGAGCAAGTACAAAGAGAAGTTAAAGAAAATCCACAGGTGAATGTGAATGGCAGGTGACTACAACAGGTGGAAAAGTCAAAGAACATCTGGTGGACAGTTATGGAATGGCAATGACTGCAAGGTGTTAAAGAAATGTAAGGGCCTGGGGAAGTGGGAACAGCAGAAAGGAATGGCCGAGAAGCAGAGGTAGTGACAATGTTGAACCCGTCATACTGTCTTACTTGTTGAATCATTATTGTGTTCATAATAGGACAACTATTGTTTAGTGGTGGTATGTAGTGGCAATTCAGCAAAAGCAGGTGTGGCAATGTTCTCACGGTCCTGGAGCAACTGTACAATTTGAAGAAATCTAACTGGATATTGAATCAAGATTTTTTTTTTCAACTTTTCACGCGATTTGAGATGATATCTTAAACATGGGTATAAAAGACATGTAGAATGTAAAATGTATTTTTTTTTTTAATACCAAAAATGCCTTATTAATTAAGTGTTTACAGCTTGGGTAAACAATGAAAGCAACAACCAGCAATATCTCAAAAAGTCACTACAATTAGGCCTCCCTCTCTCTCACACAAACATGGCTATTGTCAGTACTGAAAGCTGTGAAGCTATAGCAGCTTGTGGAAGACTCCGTGATGCGCAATGAGTGCAAGGCAGGTATGCAATCCAATCCTTTCACAGGCTTATTACAGTCCTGTGACAGCCACAGATACCAGATTTTTGGGGATGTAATGAGAATTTCGGCAAATATAACAAAAGATGTTTCCAAAATAAACCCACCCTACTCATCATTGACTTTATAATACATTGTTTTACACATTATAAGTTTTAAGCAAATATAAAGATATTTTAAGTGTTTAATAATGCGTAGTATATAATCAACAATTCTAACTTCTCCCATGAAGAGTTATTATACATTATTACAACTGTGTTACATGTCATTCATTTTCTGTTTACATACCAGCATCCAATTCTGAAAGCTTCACAGGAGGAGTTCAAGTTATTTAAAACTACACCTATACAAACTGAAAAGACCTTCAACTACATTATAGTCTGCTATAAGACCTTATCTTTACTGTAAATAAGGTGATTCAGCAAAAAAATCAAAACAGAACCTGGTTGAAAATGTCATGTCGTCTTCACTGCACCCAATGTAGTGAAATCACAAAGAAATAGTTGTTTTATATAAGTTAAAGTTGTTGTGCTGAAAATGTCTAGTAAATAAAACAAGATTACAAAAACTTAGTAGCCAGGTATACCTCTCTCTCATCACAGTAAAAGTTTATTCAACAAATCAGAAAACACATAATCCACGTGACAAACAAATAGGAAAACAGGAGCTCTTTGGCTCAAAGCTGCAGCTTCAAATGACATCCACCTGATATAAAACTTGATATTGAAATTGAAAAAAATAGTGGTGTTTCATCAGTGCTTTCAGTAAGCAAGGAAAACTTGCTTTTGCTATGTGACTTGGTAATGGTTTAGTCTGACAAATTCTGATTGTACAAGCAAAATGAATGTGTTCAGCTTATCTCTTTAAATCCGAACTCCAAAGTGTCGTTTAACAGGTTAAAGCTCTTCTTTCTTCTTTAGGATTATCTGCCGCACCATTTCAGCTACCTTGGGTCTGATTTCTTTGACAGAAACTTTTGGTCCCCATGCATCCAACACGTTGCCATTTACATCAACAAGATACTTCCAGAAATTCCAGTCAGGCTCATTTCCAGAAGACTCTGCAGAGAATGAGGGAAGGAAAACGAGTTAATATGTATCAGTTATTGTCATCTTCCTTTGTTCCTTCATTTCATTGCTGCCCTCTTTTATTTATTCTGACCTACATGTTTACCTTTATTTTAATGTCTTCCTATCCTTCTCCTCTGTTCACATGATTTCAGTATCGTATATGCTTACTGTACTGTCCATGTTTTGTTATTTGTGTCATTTGTCATTTCTGAATATCTAACATTTGCCCTTTAATGGAGTGATCCTCCAGATTCCACTGTGTTAATTAGAAACCTGCAGGTTTCTAATTAACACAGTGGACCATGGTTGTCTCGGGCTCATTTGCTTAATAAAGGAAACATCTTCAAATGATGCAAGAACAAACTCACACCAACACCATCACATCTCACTCACCAACAAGGTACTTGTAGACATTGTTGGCTCCGGTTCCGACGACAGCGATTTTACTGAACAGGGGGAAGGAGACTCCGTAAACTCTGCGAACAAAACTGTCGATCTCCTTGTCGCTGCCGGGCTCCTGCTGACCAAACTGGTTGCAGGGGAAGGCCAGCACATTGAAGTGATACGGCCCAAAGTCCCGCTGGAGCTGCTGCAGGTCTTCGTAGTGCTCTTCAGTGAAGCCACATTCACTGGCTACATTCACCACCAGGGACACCTAAAGCCAAAGGATCACACCGTGAAGACACTACACTAACAGTCCTGACAGTCACAAAACAACAATTAACAGCAACAGAGGAATTGTAAACAGCTGTTCACGTACCTGCTGAGTGTAGATGCACTGAACATGCTCTGTGCACATCATCTGTTAGTTTTGTTAGCTTGTGTTCATCTCAGAAAGGACTATATGTGAAAGGAAGGAGAAAAAGTGTTTTCTAGTTTCATACCAGGGTTGATCTTAGTTTAACAATAAGTACACAATAAATGGAGCTTGGAAAGATCATTTTATTTTTATGACTATGAGGAATTTTTACTACATGACATACTATTCATCCACGATATATTTACAGAGGAAAAAAGTTTTTTGCTTCTATATTAATGCTCTGAAAATCAAATTTAGCAGCTTTAACACAAGCCAAAAGAAAACTCTGACCTCTGAACCCTTTATTTTATTTATTGGTTTATTTGATAAGGGACAGTGCACATTAATAAAAACATTTTTGTAAATGCACCAGAGTTAGCCAAAAGGCTATTTTTCATCTGTAGTGCCAAGAGGCAGATGTTACAAAATAAACCTAAAAACAGAATATAAGATTGGTTTTAAAAGGTTATACAATATTGACGCTTTACAATGCGTGCACAAACGATGACAAAAAGTGAGAATATTAATATACGTAGTATCATCACTCAGGAGACTCATACATTGTCAAGTACTAACAAGACATGCAACACGGAGGCTCTCAAAGTCAACACACACAAAGGAAATAAAATAAGGGATAATTATGTTAAATAGAAACATGCACTCAAGAAATGTATTATGCTGCACTTGTTAAGACACTAAAAAACATCAATGTCAGAGGCACAAAACATAAAAGCATGCAGAGTATGTGAAATACATAAATCAGTCAGACACAGCTAAACAACAATAAAAGACATGCATGCAGGTGATGAGGGTCGACCGGTAATTTCAAGACGGACAGACAGGTGACAACAGACAGATCGAGGGAAAGTTCAACACAGACAGAGGTGCAGTTACATTCTAGTGCTGACAGAGCTGGGTACTAACTAACCATTTATTTAATTGAGCTTTAAATGAACTGTATGTTTGTAGTTCTCTAATGGTCACTGGGATGGACTTCCATTGTAGTGCAGCTTGTACTGAAAATGCAGACTGACTGACCTTTCTGGTTGATTGTTTCATGGCTGTTTCACCTCAGGGTGTGGTTGTTTTGTTGCACAATTGACCGCACCCTATAGTGATGTCACGGTGTACTGGCACACCCAGGCTTACAACCCTGCAGCACCGTGAGTAGTTTAGCAAAGCAGTGGAAAGTAACTACATTTACTCAAGTACTGTAATTAACAACAATTCTTAGGTACCTTTAACTTACTCGAGTATTTCTTCACTTCACTACATCTCATACGGAAATATTGTACTTTTACGCCAGTGCATTTACCTGACAGCTGCAGTTGTTGATTACTTTGCAGTGAAAGATTCTATATCTAAGCAAATATGATTCGCTTACAAAATGCATGTTAGCAGTTCCACCAAGTGACTTCCCCATTAAATTTCTCTCATGCAAAATCTCTCATTTAAATAGCTTTCCCATCATGTAGCAATAATTCAGTCGAAAGCCCAACATATGACTACAAATGTTCATCAGAACTTTGTTTTGTCCTCTTCTTACTCCATTTAAGTTGCATAATACAAGATCGGGAGCATTTTGATTGCCTGTCAACGGCTGTCAACGTGGCAGTGCCTAATCTGGCATCTTTGAGCTATTGGTGCTAACAGTAAACAATACCTAACTGCATATACAGTATGGAGCATTTTAACTAGCCCCACCTCCACCAGCTACAACAGTTAAATGCTTATTATAATTGGGTGCATCAGTATTAACAATAAATGGGCATCATTCACCAACTGTTATATGTAATTTCTTCATAAAACTCACCTACATAGTTTTGATGAAGACTCTGACATCCACCAATGTTTTCTTATTTGGGATTTGTTCTCAGGTATAAGAACAACATCTACTGACACTCAAGAGCACATTTGAGTGGTGACATGTTTGTTCAAAATAATTTGTTATTGCATTTCCTCAATTCTACAGTTGTAATACATAGGATTCATATTTCAATATTTGTTTATGTTTTAGGCTATAGCCTAATTATAATTTGAACTACAGTAAGCTTTATTCTATATACAGTACTGTACTGTATTATAGTGTATTTGAAATATAAACATTTTTGAAACAGTCAATCAAATTGTGTAAATAGCGAAACTGTCCGTTTCATAACTTTATATTCATATAATAAATAATAGTAGTAATTTGCATGACAGTAAATACCTCAATGAGTACTGACATTCCATACATTTTTTATGTTACTTAATATCCACAACTGACTCTAATGTGACAGCTCGTTTTGCGTTCACTTCCTGCAGAAGCACCTCCATTTCAGAACTATTTTTATAACTATTACAATGGGATTCATTATTATAACAACAATTTAATAATAATAATAATTAAATATTAACAGAAAATTCAGCTGTTTATTAAGAACTCGTCATGAATCAAATGTAGACTTCTAATGAACTTTCTCAAGAATAAATAAATAAAAAAAGTAGATATTAGTGAATGAACGATTTTTCATGCAGGACTGTTACTTGTCATGGTGTATTGTTATGTTGCTGTACTGGTAATCTTACTTTGGTAAAGGATCTGAATACTTCTTTCACTGAATGAGAGTTCCATGTCTGACGAGATCAATGCCTGTTGTTTACCTTTTCATGCTAAGTGTAAGTGACGTGGTCATGGGTGGACCTGTACAGATAAACGTCATGGAAAAAGTTGAGTATGTTCGTGCAGGTTAATACGTGTTAAAGCCTCGTGCTTCAGGTCACAGTCAGGCAGTTTCTCATCACTGGATAAGTAAGCACATGCGTTCTTTTTGTTCCCATAGTGCTGACATCTAGTGTCACAATGAAGCAATTCAAGTGTGATGCATCTGAAAACCTCATGGGGCTATGTGCATTATAGAGTAGACCCTATATACAAACCAAATCCTTCACAACGGCAACCTTCTTAAAACAGCAACGGTGCATTATATATAAATTATATATGTATTTGAAACACTGTACAGTGATAACTAGGTATGGTAATAACATGGAATCATCCGTGAAAGAGACCTTCAATAGGGACATTGGGGAGGATACATACTTTATATTTGTTTTACGGTGTTTAAGGGAGCATCCTTTGAAGTTCTGTTTAAGCGAACAATTTAAAGATTATATTAAAAACTAAAATAGAATGTATTGAATTTTCCTACTACAGTGATACAAATACTATGCGGCCGACAAATTATTCTGTTCTACTTTCGCTGTCATGTGGTGTCTTTTGACATGTGTTGAACAAAGCCTGGTTGACTAATTGCAATAAACAACAAATAAAGCCATCATGAAGAAGAAACCTAACTACAAATAAAATGGCTTATGTTCAGTCTCATTTATTAACCCAGCCAAATTTAAATAAAATCTGAAGTGCATACAGGTTACATTGTATCAACTCATTATAGACGGATAACGGCGAATCTAGTCTACCTGCTTTGAATGAAAACTCTATGAAGCTCCTGCAGCTGCAGGGGCTCTGCAGGCCTCTTGCCACGTAGGCTAGCGGGGCTACATGATGGGACATCCCGAGCAGGCTACAGCAGTCAAACTGCACTACTGTGTTAGTTACGTCTACTAACACAATGCTAACTGGGAGAAATTATAAATAAACATTTCCATGCAAAATGCATTCATGCCACCGGTTGACATGCAGAGACCGGTTACAGTGAGACTCTAACATCACCGATATACTGTATGTATAATGTTACCTCAAACTTACCGAACCCCGGTATTTTTCCAGGGACACTAACTTCCCCCTGATGTTCACAACTTTAAAAGTATAAAAGTCTTTCTGTTTGGTCTCAATGAGGCTGAATAGAGTCAGCAACACAGTGAGTGCTCCTGGAAGCATCTTTACAGTCAAACTGCCAACGCAATAGAGAGGAAGCTTCTTCGAAGTCCTACGGCTCTTCTTGGTTCGGGCGGTGAAGCTACAGATGGAGAGGACAACACTTCCTGGATCTTCCGGCCATAAATGACAAAATAAAAGCTGTGTTGACGAATTTGTGTTGCAGCCAAAGGAATTTAGATTTTGACTAACTCAAGTGCTGCAAATAAAGTATGCACATTGGGTTTTTTGATTTTGATTTCTTGTTTCTTGCACATTTTTGCGATTTTGTTAAAATTATAAGAAGACAAAATAACATGGCCAACTTTTTTTCTGAAGGAAAACAAATGAACACAAGCCAAAAATACAGAAGAAAATCTAAACTCTGCATATTAATTACAGACTTGTTGTTCTTCCGTAAGAGCAGTGTTCACAAAATGGGTCTCATTTGTGTTGGAATTTATGCTCTGTCTCATTCGTAAACCAGGGGATACCTAGACTTGAGACTATATGAGAATATATTATAACCTGTGCTAAATTTGGTTTTGGTTTGAATGGCATACAGCCATACACTGTATGCCAAAACAAATGCATACAAAAATAAATAACCTGAAGAGGGCTCATACATTTTTTGTTGTTGTATTGCAGTATCGAGTATGCCGATTTTTTTTTTTTTTATATATGTCGAAAAAGAGTATCTAAATGGGTGAACTTCTTACAACTAGCTGTGTCTATCTTTGTGTACACAGAGTAAAACGACTAGCGATTCTTTGTTAGATAAATCAATATCATGGAAATGGAAAGGGTGAAAGATACAATAACTCTGTTACATTTTCAATCATTCAGGTTTACATGATATCTTTGGAGTAGGTAATGCTTTAACGTGTTTCTGAAGAGAAAAGAGATGACAGCTCTGATTCAAGACATTCTGAGCGGCCTTCATTTTCCCTTGGGAGTAACATTCACGCTAAATGTATGAATTTTACACCAAGTAAGGACAGACATTTTTCATTGTGTATTGTGTTTGGCATTTTAGACAAACAAACAAAAATTAAAGAAGAAATAGACTACAAGGAGGATAACAATATTTTCCGATCAAGGCATATTCATACTCATACTATTCGAAAAACATCCAAAATATCTCTAACTTTGGATAACATCATAAATAAATTCAAAACATTTCAAAAATTGTACCCACTCGTCCAATGTATCTGAAAATATTGTGAATTTTTATATTGTGTGCCTGTAGGCTACTTTTATTGATTTTTTTTTTGAGGAAAGAAAGATTTATCCACAGTTAATGCTTGCAGTGCAGTTACAGTAAAGCGTTTCCGAGCGGTATTTGAACGCAGCACGCTTCACGCCCCTCTTCATCATCACTGACACTCCCACAATGCAGCGGGGTAATGTATTAACATGGCGTCAACGGTTGCTGTTTTGACCAGGGCCGTGGGATTTGAAAAATAGGATGTAAAACAACACTATGGAGACAGCTAAACAATAATCCGAAATCAACCCTAGAGCCCGAAAGTAAGTTTGTATGCGCTCTTCTGTGTTGTTCGGGTCGAAGTCGTTATTTTCTGTTTTTAATGACTTGCTGCTGTATGCCAACTGGGTGCCAATGTTATTTATTCCCCGTTAGCTAGCTCAGACGGACGACCCGGGGGCACAGCAGCTAACGTTATTTAGCCTACAAAGACCGCTAACAGGAAAGTCAAGTCAACGTGAATCATTCCCATAACACAGGTGACACCTTTTGGTTTTAATGGTGTGTATTTACTTTTGTCAATAATGTATGCGAGCGGGAGGTGCCCCCTCTTTTCATTTCTGATTTGGAAGTGGAGCTAAAACTGTCCCAGTGTTGTGTCTCAGTCTGTTTCCTCATCAGTTTCGTTTCCCCTGAACCAACAGTAACGTTACCTGAAACAAAAGTCAGCCCAACCAGTTACGTATGCGACGTGTAACTGCAACCTAACATTCGCCCCAGATTACTCACAAGGGCATACGGAATCACTCTTTATCAAATAGTCAATCTCTATCATAACACAATAATGTATCAGTTGATTTACATGTTGTATCAGTAATCTAAATATACAAAGTTTTAGCAACTGAAGTTATAAAACTAATTTAGTTTAGGATACGATATAGACTTGTGTCGTGTTAGAAATGCACTAGTAAGATTTAAATGGATAAAAAGTTGCATCTTTTTTTGTGTGTGTGGATTGATCCAGGAAATCACCCCCACTGCTTCTGTAAGTGAATTCACACCAAGATATTTTGGAATGATTTGGCAGACTTGCCAACTTGATAATGTTGTTTGAATGAAACTCTTCCATGTTTTGTACACAAGAAAAGGAATGAATTCCCCTAAAAATCAAGTCGCACAACTTAATTAAAGTTAAAATACAAAAGGTAGAAAGCCTTTACTTATTGTAGCTTCACGATGGAAAACAACCCCAACACTTCTTGTCATCTTTACCTTGTTTTATTTATTAATTTATTTTACCACACCATGTGAGTCAAAATAATTTTATTTTTATTGCACTTAGAACAAATTACCTTTTAGTTGACCATAGTCAAACCTCATGTGACTGTTGAAGAATGTAGCCTCCTCTTTGGAGATTCTGTACATTTCTGTAGTTAAAGAAATGTACATACGCCCTGTAAGTTTACACATGTGTTGGATCAGTTAGCTTCACCTGAACTGGTAAAACAAGAGACACAGCAGGCTATCACAATGTAGAGTAATCTTGTAGTTAGACTGATTGCTATGATTTCCTCTCTTCTTATTTCCTAGACTTTAGGTGGCCTGCCTACCTGCTCATCCTTAGCGTGGTGTTGACTCCACCAGGGACAAGAACAGCAGGACAGGGATGGATGAGTCCAAAAGTCCAGTCAAATCAGTCAAACAGTCTCAACCCAGAGGACCCAAAGCTTTGTCCAGTGAGAAGTCCAATAAAGAGGCTCCTGCGCAGAGAGAGGGTACCAAGTCTGCAACCCGCAGCAAAGAAAACCTCACCACTGCAAAGGATGAACATAATATAGTCAGTCAAGGAAGCCGCGGGCCAGGCAAGACTTTCACAGACGTCCCCCAGGACAAGAGAAGAGGGCGGCCCTCCAGGCTCACTAGACTGACTGGAAGAACGAGTTCTGGGGAGAGGGGGACAGGAAAGGTGGCAAGCTCACAACAGAAGCTGGTGGCACAGGATCCCGACACCAGGGTGTCTGTTTCTGCAGACAGCAGCCCCTCGGCAAACAGAGAGATCAGCTCTCCTGTAGTGCCTGGTACACCTGAGAAAGGCCTCACAGAGCTCCATTGTAGCTCCATTGTAGTT
The DNA here is from genome assembly GCF_050575085.1 of Anarhichas minor. NCBI lineage: Eukaryota > Metazoa > Chordata > Actinopteri > Perciformes > Anarhichadidae > Anarhichas > Anarhichas minor. Next base: position 195,723 of record NW_027466542.1, on the reverse strand, counting down.
CAAGCAAAAGAAAAGTCCCATGGTGAGTTTGGACAATGTTTTTCCTGAGATGTCTCTCCACCAAAATGTATCTTTGTATGTAACTGCCTTGTCGTTGTTGCTTGTAGGGGTGAAAGCAACATCATTGATGCATCGGTCTATTAAAGAGGTGAGGCCCACCCTGGAGGATGGGCCGCTGACAGAGCAACAGCTGGGCCTCCGACAGGCAGAGGAGCGCCTCTACAGAGACTACATCCACCGACTGTTGAAAGTAAGGCAACAATCCAGTCATGCCTGATATACAGGAAATGTGTGGTTCAGCTAATCTCAGCTGCTGCATTATGGGTTCAGCCAGTATACATCTGCAATGGATAGATTGATAAATAGCTCAAGACATGTATTCGTCATAAAATCTAAATCAAACAACTGCTCCAAGTCCAAATACACTATGAAGTCTTCAAACATAACGACCCTGTTATTGTAAATTCATACTTTCTGTGTTTTTCAATGACAAAGAAGGAGTAATAATGAAAGCGAGGTAATTTAACTCTTATTATTCCCATAATTCATAAAAATGGGGGATGTTTAAACTTTCGTAGAGCTCATTATATAAGTGTCGCCCAGAACTTAACTTACTTAATTACAGCTAAAATATTTTGGGACGGAAAATAACTGCACACAAAAGCGACAACTACTTATGTTTCATACCATTCCAACTGAGACTGTATTTTTTGGAGCCAGAGTTCCTGCACAGCTGTTTTTGTGTTGAGACAAAAAAAAAGGCTGACGCACTGGAGAAGTTTGACTTACTTTGATAAATAAAGATAATAATGAAAACCCAACCTGTCCATTCTTTCACTTTGTCCCATGGAATCATCACCAGCTTGTTTTTTTCCCTGTGCTTGTGATTTGTTTGTTTTTTATCTCCAACTAGTACGAGCAGGTGGGATTTGTGATTGTGATCATGTGATCCCCAAATTTCCAGCTGGAAAAACTGCAAGAGAACATGCATGAACTGATTGCTTTTGCTTCTCTCCCTGTTTTCACAGCAGTCCCCCGAGTACCCAAACTATCAATACTTATGCAAGCTCTGTTCTGTGCACATTGAGAACATTCAAGGAGCCCACAAACACATCAAGGAGAAGAGACACAAGAAGAACATAATGGTACGGGAACATTTAAGTTCGTATCGTCACTCATTCCAGGACCTGCTTGAGTAATGCAATTCTTCTGAATTGGCACAAAGTAAGGGTTTAGAATGAAGTCTTTAACATACTCTGGTTCTGGTGTTTCAGGAGAAACAGGAGGAGAATGAGCTGCGTGCCCTGCCGCCCGCCTCTGCTGCCCAGCTGAAGGCCGTGGACACGGCCGTCCTGGATACAGTGAGGCAGCACGGGATCTCAGAGGAGGACTTTGAGGTTCGGAAAGCCGTGGTCATCAGGATGGAAGAGATCATCAAGAGGCACCTCTCAGGTTGTATGCCGTCATCATATGTCCTTAGAAAATTAGACTTTGCTGGTCCTCAGTGCCCAGTTTATTCTGTATTTATATAAGTCTTTATTAATCCTTCCAATATCTTTTCTTTGGTTTTCCAGCTTGTGCTCTCCGTCTCTATGGTTCATGTCTTACCCGATTTGCCTTCAAGACGAGTGATATCAACATCGATGTCACCCACCCCCCCTCAGTAAGTCGGCTCTTGCTATATAAAAAAATATGATGTGCATTTTCAATAATGACATTATACGTCAGCAGTGACATTTGGTCTAATAGTTCTCTCATTCCTTTCCTCCGTTCAGATGACACAACCGGAGGTCTTGATTCAAGTGCTGGAAATCCTTAAGAAAAGCCGTAAGTTTTGCTCAGTGCATGTTCACTTTTTACACGAGTTGAGACATGATGATTTGTTATTAGGGCCTAAAAATACAATCTCAGATTTGTTCACATTACATCCGATTAACGATTTTTTTCCTAAAATCAAACTAGGCCGACAAAAGACAAAGGAATTATTAACTTTCTCCAATCTTCACTTTAAAAACAAAAACAAATAAAGATGCCTCTTGGAAAAAATGTTTCCCTGAAGAAAAAAAGCTGTTCGTAAACATGTTATTGTGCATGCCCTGTGGCACGTTACCAACTCTTTTAGGGAACCAACTCCTCCCTTTTTATTAGCGCTAGTGCCATGTTGAACAGTGTCTGAAGAGAACTCGCATGCTAACTATGAACTACAGGAGCTGAGGGAAGTGATGGCAGTTCTGTACCATAATTAAACCATTTATAGGTCCTAAACCATGAATTTAAATTCATTAATTAATCAAAATGATTGCCCAGCTCTAATTTTTACCAAGTAGTATAACCCCACTGTTTTTGTTCGTCTGGAATTCTTGGCTTTGTCTTGTTGGTTCATATGTCTGATAGCATGTGCAAATTAGACCAAGCGGAACGTTGTCAAGAAGCACATTGTTTTGAAATTCATTATCTGCTTTGGTCTTGAGTTACGATAATATGTTTGTCCTCATGACCTCATTCAGGTGGTTCCAGTTTTATGTAAAAGTCCTGCAATGAATTTGAGTTTGTGCAACTCTTCTCCAGGTAATTTAACACTTTTTATTTTTTCCTGTCTCTTCTATAGCTGAATTTTCCGAGGTTGAGTCAGATTTTCATGCCAAAGTTCCTGCCATTTTCTGTCGGGATGTTAGCAAGTAAGTGTATCATCAAATGCATTGATGCAGGTATTTATTTATATATATATATATATATATATATATATATATATATATATATATATATATATATATATATATATATATATATATATATATATATATATATATATATATATATATATATATATATATATATATATATATATATATATATATATATATATATATATATATATATATATATATATATTAGTAGAAATGTATTTTAAGGTTTAATTGTGTAGCATTTTTCATACAATGAATGCAGCACAAAGTGCTTTACAATAAGGGAAAAAAAGACGTATGAACATAAAAACAGGGAAAGTTAGAGGGAAAATAAAACCCGCTGTATAATAATATAATATTAAAATCAGTAGCCATATTTGCAGCATGCATATATACATCAATAAACACTGCAGCACCATCAGAAGGTCTCCATTCTCTTCTACTATGTTCTTATCTTTTCTCAATCAGCAGTTGAGATTTTAACTTTTTTTTAGAGGAAAACCTCCGTCACCTGGAGTGCACTCTCTACCGATTGGTCTCTGAAGCTATAAATACACACAACAGATCTCATCCCTGGCTTGATTACACCAAAAATAAGCATTTTCAGGGTTTTCTGTGTCAGGCACCCTCTCACCACTTTTAAGTTCACTTTGTATATTTCTGTCAGTTTACTGTCGTTGAGGTTTGAATAATTTGTCATACATGTCTAGAAATGGAGTTCATGGTTACTTTAGTGATAGTTTATAGTATGTAGTTCTCATGTTTTATATTTGTTTTTGTCTTAACATTGATGATTAGAGGAAAGCATTGCAACATGGTACCTTTTAGATTGTGTCATTTCACTTAGTTGTGTTAGATGATCTCATTTCCGTGTACTTATGAAACTGCACATTGTTACAGTAGATATTGACTCCCACTTACCTTTGAGGTTTGCAGTTCCAACACTAATTTATAGTCTGGCACCACTTTGGTGCCTTCCGAATATGTTTTCGAAAAAGAAAGAGTAATACATCACAGTAAAGCTTTCAGTCTTGCGTACTTGTGTCTCTCATATATTCTCGGTTAAAACATAATCTATATCTTATCCCCTCAATGAGCCGTTGCAGCAGTTAGACTGAGGTTCTGTTCAATGTCGATTTTAAGAATTTCATCCAACTTTTCATGGTGGTCTTCCCTCACTTCTGTGCCTGTGCAGCGGCCTGATGTGTAAAGTGAGTGCAGGTAATGACGTTGCTTGTCTCACCACCAATCACCTGGCAGCCCTGTCTAAACTGGAACCCAGACTAATCCCCCTGGTGCTGGCCTTCCGCTACTGGGCAAGGGTAAGGCTGTGACCGACTCTCTTCGGCTGAAAGAAGAAGCGATAAATAGCTTCTGATGGGTTTCAGTGTGTTCAGTCATTTTTATTTGTATGCATTTTCCTACACGTTTCAGCAAAAACTGATATTCCCTTTGAAGTACAAACACATGTGTCAGCAGGTTGGAAATTAAAAAGAATAGTTTGCTTAACGCAATTCTTATAAATCCTTTTTTTTTTTTTTTACTAATTAGTATGTTAATTAGATGACACACACAAATAGTATACTGTTCTTGGACTTTAAAGCAGACAGAACATAAACGCTTTGTGATGGCAATGCTTTAGTATTTATTTTAATTTAATTTTATGAAACAATCTATATTACCTATATGTCCTAATGCCAATTATAGAAAATGGAATAAGGCTAAAATGCAGACTAAAGCATTTTTTCCCCCCTGTATGTTTATCTCCACAGCTGTGTCATGTTGACTGCCAGGCTGAGGGGGGCATCCCCTCGTACTCCTTAGCCCTCATGGTCATCTTTTTCCTGCAGCAGAAGAAGGAGCCTATCCTCCCCGTCTACCTGGGCCGCTGGGTATGTGAAGTGTTGGGTTTTTTCAGGTCTTAGTCCACCTTTCCACTCAGGGAAGACAGTTGTACTTATTTGTAAGTGCCATCCTGCCTACCCCCCCCCCCCCCCTTTTTTTTTTCTTTTTTTAAATAGAGCACAAACTAAAATATATTATTTATTTAAATATATTTCTGGGAAACAAGCTGCAATTTAATACAGTTCTCTGAAAACACAATTGATAGTGTAAGTGTCCCAGGTGTAATGTAGACATTGTCCACCCATTCACTGGAATTCATACTATGATCCGCATTCTTAGTCTGCGTCATGTACATGACATGTCTGACAGGTCTCAGGTCTGTGTTGGGAAACCTGGGTCGAACACAAGATTTAGATGTGAAGGTGTGTCCGTGTCTGCCAGATTTCCACTTTCACCGCTTAACCTTGCCATCAGACAGCCATTTCTGACAGAAAACTGAATCTGATATATTGCATTGTGATGCTAAACATACAAAATTGAATGTTCAGATTTGAATACATCAAGAACAGCAGTGGGAAGCTACAGAATGATATGGAAACCTAAACAAATACAAATAGATAATGGACACACACTTAAACAAAGGTTTTCTGAAGTTGCATGTTAAAGAGAAGAAAACCAGCCTGAAAACCAGTGTTTTGCTTCTCGCCATGTTTGAAAGTTTCAAGCCCTCATTCCAACAACATTCCACACCTGGTATCACTGCTTGGTGTGGTATGTGCCCGTGAACCTGTAACTACACCCAACTCCTTTCTCCATGCACTTTTAATGTAGGTGAAGTTGTGCCAGAAACACTCTGCTACCCCATCAAACAGTCACATCAACAGGTCCAAAATAAATACGTCACAAATCTATACTGTAATAGTTATAACCTAACATAACAATCCAATCTAAAACTTATCCTGAATCTCTCAAGTGACCCAAATGTTTGCTTTCCTGTTCTGTGAGATCAGACGGCAACAGTAGGCTTTCCTTCACTTTTGTAGTTGTAGTTCACTTCTTCGTGCTCGACATGTGCTTTTCTGCTTGCACGGCAGAGGACATAATGCAGTGATGGAGGGCATTTATTCACTTAGAGCTGAACTTTCTAAAACTGGAGGGCTTTTGCGCTTTCCTCAAAAAATGCACGGTGGGCTGGGTGGATGAAAATGCGAGGCTTCCGTGTATCCTACTTGTTAAGATGCAGCGTGTGCAATCGCAAAGTCGTTGGTAGGGGAATTTTGTTACAACATGACTTCCTCCTCTGTCTCCTCAGACAGTCTGTCCTCTGTCTGTCTCAATAAAGGCTAAAGTTGTGAAAGAAATAGAAATAATTATTTTAAAAGTGGGGACATTTGAACCACTTCTCACTGAGATAGAAATGCTAACATCAGAGGGCGACTATCACTTTCCTGCTTAGGTTACAAAAAGCACAGACAGTCTTCTGTAGTCTTCTTCCTCCTGTGGATATTTTCATTACACTGTAAGTCTGCACACAACAATATGAATTCAGATTTCTAACCTTGATGCCTTCAGACATTATACACAATCAATATTTGTTGATAATTAATATATTGGCAAATATTCCTTTTGTAAAGAATAAAATGATGTTTGCGTATTTCTTAACAACATCATATTCTTTGGGCATTGTACAGTTTGGATATGAAATCATTTAACTTGTCAAGTTAAATGCTGATATAGGCAGCAACACGAGCTGTGAGATGACCACTAGGAGTGTAGTGTAGCAAGGCCCCAAGCCTTCACCAGTAGCATCACGATATAGCATGAAAACCTGCCTGCCAAGGAGATGCAGAGTTTAAACTTCTTTTTTTTATTTTTTATTTTAAAGTCACCTCTTTGTTTTAATGTTAATTGTCTTCTCTGTTTGACTTAATTCTCCTCTTTCAGATCGAGGACTTTGATGTGAAACATGTGGACGAGTATCATCTAACTGGAATCTCGCTGGACGCGTTCGTCCGGTGGGAGCGCAGACCTCCAAGCTCCACGGACAACCGAAACGATGCCAGAGGAGAAGGCAGACCCAAACCAGAGCAGAAAAAAGCTGCTGATACTTATTACTCAGAAGGCTTGGTGAGTCTCTCTGCAGCACACAGTCATGTCATAAGAGAGCAATTTAGACTGACTTTGATTCAGATTTCAAATCATGCTTTTGGAGAGCAAAAGTGGAAAAATGGCGGGCAGTGTTGATATTCTTGCTGTGTCACCCTGCTTTTTACTATGCCTCTTTTACTGTCCCTTAAAGACTCGCCTAACTTTGGACCTGGGTAAAGGTGTGTCGTTGGGCCAGTTGTGGTTGGAGCTCTTACGTTTCTACACACTGGAGTTTGCTCTTGAAGAATACATCATCAGCATCCGCCTAAAGGAGCTCCTCTCTAGAGAAGCGAAGAACTGGCCTCGCCGCAGGCTCGCCATTGAAGGTGAGAGACTACTTCATTGTAAAAAAAAAAAAAAAAAATTAAAAAATTGAATGGTTTGACTGGTCTGGAGAAATATCAGAAATTCACTCTGTATTATTGTTTTTACATTTTAGATCCTTTTGCCTTGAAGAGGAATGTCGCGCGAAGCTTGAACAGCCAAATGGTGTTTGAGTACATCCAGGAGCGTTTACGTACGGCTTACAAATACTTTGCTTGCCCTCAGAGAAGGAGCCCTGGGGGGCGCCAGAGAGCCAAGAAGGCAGACAAGCAAGGTGCAAAACTGAAAGAGCTTGAGAAAGAAGACGAAGAAGAGGATGATGGAAAAGGCCTAGGCTCTCAGGGGGGGCAGCAAGGGTTTAAGGAGGATGAGGAGCCTGACAGTGATGATGAAGATGCATCAGATCCGTCCAGAAAAAGTAATGAGAAGACTTTAGATGCAAGCCTCATGGACATGGCTCTCCATGAGGGGAACAAACCGTCCTTCTGCCCCAACGGCCTGCCGGACAGTGACAAGGAAGAGGAAGAGGTGGAGGGAAGCAGTATTTCAGATAAGGACGGGCCTGTTACGTCAGAGGATCTTCACTATGTGTTTGATAAGATGATTTTCACTAGTGGGAAGGTAATTATCACCATTCACCGTTTGTAATCCAGCATAAAATCAAGTATTTGTTGATGTTGATTTGAGTATAAATAAAAAAATTTCTTTGACAATGGTAAAATATTGTAACCCATTGTACTGCCAAAAATCCTAAATTGTGTATTTAATACTATTTAATATAGCTTCTGAACTGTAAAAAAAAGAAGAAGAAAAAGACATAAATTGTAGATTTCAACCTTTCCCACGTTTATAGCTGCAGTTTAGGAGAAGCATCATCCTGTCAGCATTGATGGGTTCAGGTCACTTAGGTGAGATGTTTACATTTAGGGAGGGTCTTTATTGGATTATTGACACATGATGACATAGTCTATGTATATATATATATATATATATATATAGGCTTCAGGTTGTCGGAGCATAATGCAACCTTTAAGACATCCAACATGGGGAAATTGCCCCACACAAATGTTTTGTCACAATGCTGTTCTATACGTGCACGCCATTATCTTGCACTCAGTTTGTTCTGTTTGAGTCCGTCATGCGTAGCCAATCATTACATTTATCGTCTTTGAAATTTGTCGTTCCAGCCCCCAACTGTTGTGTGTAGCATGTGCAAGCGAGATGGTCACCTGAAGGACGAGTGTCCTGAAGACTTCAAGAAGATCGAGCTGAAGCCTCTGCCTCCTATGAACGACCGCTTCAGAGATATCCTCGATGGGCTCTGCAAATTGTGCTTCTGTATGTAGTCAACGGTGCACTTTCTTTCACTTGACTCTTTTCTGAAAGGTAGCAATGAACATACAAGTAATTTGACTCCGGTTTTACGCTGCTCTCAATGTACCTACACAGAAAGAAGACATGCAGCTAAAACAAGGACGACAAAAAAAACCATTGGGCCAGAGAACGTGTCTTATTTCGTGTATACTTTAAACCAGTGATTCTCAACTGGTGGGTCGCGACCCAAAAGTGGGTTGCGGACCCGTTTTCAGTGGGTCGCGGGCCACTGCCTGGCCAAAAAAAAAAGAAATCCTGTGCTTTTATTTTGAAGGTGATTTTTTTTATGCAGAGTGCCGTCTATTCACACTCCTTAACAATATTTGCCTTGTATGCCTTGTAATGATAATATCAGCAGAGGATAAACTGAACACTATACCTCTGTCAAATGACACTATAAGTAGAATAATTGAAGACATGTCGGATGACATCAAACAACAGACCACAGCTCGAATTTAGGCAAGTGGTCATTTTGCATTACAAATGGACGAATCTACAGACATAACAAACAAAACAGTTTTACTCGTTTACGTGAAACATGTGTGGGACGGGGACTTACAGGAACAATTTCTCTGCACAAGAGAGCTCCCTACTAGATTTTCAGCTCAGGTTCGAACTGCACCATCTTTTCATTAAATACATTTGAGAAGTTGAACATTTTTCTCGATTTGGGTCGCAGCTTGTCATTAAGGGGTGATGGTGGGTCCCGCAGCCAGGCCAGTTGAGAACCACTGCTTTAAACCCATTTAAAAGTAAACTGCATTACGTTTACTTCCCAACTATAACCTAAACTAGTAGGTTTACTCTTATCCACTGCAAGTAAGCCTGCCCAGTATCACTTAATCAGTGTTAGATAATCAGTATTAAAGGGTTGTTGTGCTGCAAATTATCATTTTCATTTTTGATTGATTATTGATTATTGATTAGTTTAAATGATTAATGATGTCCAATTTTGTCAGACCAGAACTCCAAAATATCTATTTCCCTGTAATTGAGATCGCCGAAAAAATTGCGATTAATTTTATTTTGATTGACTAATGAGATTAAACGAGTAAGCATTGCAGCTCTGTCTGATTGAATTTCTGTTCTGTTTTTTAGATGAATTGTCACCTACACATGCTGAGCAGCAGAAGAGGGAGCAGATCCTCTGCAGCCTGGAGAGGTTCATAAGGAAGGAGTACAATGGTGAGCATTAAGCATGAACTACTATAGACTACAAGTATTGAACCACAGCCTTTATGCATACTCCTTCAATGTAGAGAGAACCAGGCCTTTTTTCTAATGTCATTTTATCTGCAAGCCCTCCATTTATTTTCCCATTTTTGTTGTGTTCATTTGTTGTTGTTAATGCTCTGTACATTTCAAGTTAAAAGGCCTTCCAGCTGTACACAAGACATAATGTCTTCCCTGGAAGGCCTTTATTGTGAAAAGTCAGGGCGAATTGTTGAGTTTCAATAACAACAGCTTAAACCACAAGTTTAGTTAAGAATAATCAATCGGAGTGAATGAATCAGTATTTCTGTTAAAGATACTTTTAACAGACTGGCTATGATTGGAGAAACAGTTGTTTGTTATTTGTTTGTTAAAATAGACATAATGTCTATTTTACATTTGGATGGAAATGTGAAACTCTTCCTGTGCCTGAATCCACAGATAAAGCTCAGCTCTGCTTGTTTGGCTCCTCCAAGAATGGCTTTGGCTTCCGCGACAGTGACCTCGACATCTGCATGACTCTGGAGGGCCACGAGACTGCAGAGGTAGGCGGACAAAACATTTAATGTAGCTCACGCTTCCTCATTGAGAGAAGAGATAGTCTTCCACTGTTACATTTGTGTTTTGATCTGTCTGAACAGAGGCTGAACTGCAAAGAGATCATTGAAGGCCTCGCAAAAGTGCTGAAGAAGCATACAGGTGAATTAACACGTACTAATTATCTCTTTAGATCTATTTCTATGTGTCAAGGACTGAATCTGACTGGTTGTGATCTCCCATTTTTCCCAACATCACAGGTTTGAGGAACATCTTGCCTATCACAACAGCTAAAGTGCCTATTGTGAAGTTTGAACACAGACAGAGTGGTTTGGAGGGCGATATTAGCCTTTACAATACTCTGGTGAGTGAAGCAGAACCTTTGTTCACTGTTATATAAAGTCTTTTCTTTATTGGAAGTGCTGTATGAATCCATTTTGACGGGTTATCTGTGTAGGCTCAACACAACACCAGAATGCTGGCTACGTATGCAGCCCTGGATCCACGTGTGCAATTCCTGGGATACACAATGAAGGTCTTTGCAAAGGTATGTGAAAGCTGTCTGACTGATACAGTAACCCTTAACTGGTTGCTTTTGGACAGTTTGCGCTGTAGTTTTCTGTCCTAGTTCCTCCTTCAAACGTGTTTGTCGACATTGTATTGACATTCAAGAGCACTGCCTGAATATATCCCATAACTACGGCTTCCTGACATAAAAAAAAACAACAACATTGAGACATCTGGATTGGGTCGCTCCAGCTATTTGCAAATTCAGTGTTAAATCTATGTGGAATGTCTTCTGACTAGTGGTTTACTTAATGTAAGTGCACCATGAAATGTCAGTTGTTTAGACAGTTAACAGCGAGTATTGTAACGAGCCCTCGTGAATGGCAATTATAGATCCGGTGGATGAAAAAATTGGAAGCAGTCAATTACAATGAAAGGTAAGCTAACTGGGTTTGACTGCAGTATCACAAGCTGTAATATAACAGTTTCAAAGGGCGATGTACCAAACATAAAACAGCCAATCCAGTTTAAACTTCGTTTCATTCTTGTATGTGTACATGGAAAAATACATTTTCAGAATGAGTAGAGTGCAGTTTAAAGTGAGAGGGAACAATCGCGCAACCCAACGGACCTTATTGGCTCCATGTTATATAATGTCACTCATAGATTTACCAAGTGACGCCTGTACATTTTTACTCCAATTTACACTTTTTGAAATAATAATAATCATTTCATTGTCAAATATGTCATCTATATTCCATATGACCTCTTCTGCTCACTCTAAGCCGTAACTACATTGTTATGACAAAATAACCTTAACTCCAGGCCGACTGAATAGCTTTGTCTCTCTTCCATGTGTCCATTGGCTCGTGTCTTGTTTTGTTGATTGCTTCAGTCAACAGTTAAAGCTCCACCATTTATCAATTATTTTATAACATATCATGTTTGAATTTGTCTGTTAAAAGGCGACTAATCTCCACTTAGTAACACTTACGTACTGGTACCCACACTAACGAGGCTAAGTTTGAACTGTAAGAGTAACTGAACGCCCAGGACACCGTGACATCACTGTTGGGTGTGGTTGCAGGTGCCAGAAAGCTGCAGCTGTCCTTTTTTGCTCATATCTCATGTACTATACACCTAATGGCATGTTTCTGAGGAGCACCTCAAGCCACTGAAGTGTTGCTGTGTTTTCTCTTGCTTTTTTAACTAACGTCCCTCCGTGCTCACAGCGCTGCGACATTGGGGACGCGTCCAGAGGAAGCCTCTCATCTTACGCTTACATCTTGATGGTGCTTTACTTCCTGCAGCAGAAGCAGCCCCCAGTCATTCCGGTCTTACAGGAGGTACCGGCCCCTCACTAATGACTCAGAAGAAATGAACTCAAACATAAAGGGCTTATCCTTCACTAAAACATGATAAATAGCTCTGTATGATGTCTTTTTAGATCTTTGATGGGAACACTGTCCCCCAGCGGATGGTAGATGGCTGGAATGCTTTCTTTTGTGATGACCTTGAGGATCTGGTGAGTTAAATAAAACGGACTTTAAAAAGGATGATCTTTAATTTGAGATGGTAGTGCATTAAATGCCATTATCTGAATGTAGTCCAAATCTGCCGTTTCTCCTGTCACAAATCTTCTGCTGTCTCAGCATTAAATATAAATAGATACTAAGTGTGTTTCTTCTGTCCGCACAGCGTCGGCATCTCTCAGAGCTGCAGCCGAACACGGAGTCGGTGGGAGAGCTGTGGTTGGGTCTCCTTCGCTTTTACACTGAAGAATTTGACTTCAAAGAGCACGTCATCAGCATCCGCCAAAGGAAACGCCTCACCACCTTTGAGAAGCAGTGGACCAGTAAATGCATCGCTATTGAAGGTGCGCACACTACAAACACTATAAACTATTATGTTGGGGCATTTTTCGACTTTATTAGACGGATGGCAGCGTAGAGACAGACTGGAAACTGGGGGAGACAGAGGGGTGTGATATGCAATAAATGCCTGAATCGAACATTGGTTGTTGCGGTTATCTGGCATCCGCTGCAACCATTTGGCTACCAAGGCACTCCAGGATCTGCTCTTCCACTCACTCATCTGTTCTTCTCCTCAGATCCCTTTGATTTGAATCATAATCTTGGTGCTGGAGTTTCTCGCAAAAGTAAGTGCCTTAGTCTATCATATGTTTTCTTGTCATAGATGTGTTTTTTTCCTTTTACTAGAGACTTCTGATCTCTGGCAGTCCAGCCTCTCTAGCAGTTTATGACTATTTGAATGAAGAAGCAGGTGTTCGTGTCAGCTTCTGCTTCAATTTACTGACGGTGTGAAAATGTTCCTTGTTTGCTTCCTCTAGTGACAAACTTCATCATGAAGGCCTTTATAAACGGGAGAAAGTTGTTTGGGACTCCGTTCTGCCCCGTAATGGGGACCGAAGTGGTACGTCACTCTCCAACCAACCGAATTGAATAAACAGCCAATTTGAATGCTCTGTGTTCTGAGGAAACTGTCTAAACCAGCTGCTGTTTCCGTTGTGTTCTGCTGCAGGACTACTTCTTTGACTCAAAGGTGTTGACAGACGGCGAGTTGGCGCCCAATGACAGGTGCTGCAGGATCTGCGGGAAGATTGGACATTACATGAAGGACTGTCCAAAGAGACGCAGGTTGTCCCCTCTTTGTTATATATAAAATGTATTACATTTATTTTTTCAAAGCATCACTGTCCACAGCTTTTTTTTATACATCAAAACATATTAGGGAGCAACAGTGATTTTTTTTTTTTTCGATGTCCAGAAGCACGAGTCATATTTAGATGATCTACGAGTAGGTTCATTAAGTGTCAATGAACATTAAATAGCCAGTTTCTCTTTATTTATCTGTATGTTAAGTATACTGCGTCATTGGAGCTTTCCAATTATGGTTTCAGGTCTGAGAGTTGTTTGTTTCTAACTCTCTCTCTCTTCTTAACGAATGAGTGTTGTCATTTCCAGCATACAGTAGCTGTGAATTTAAACACAATTAGTGATGTTGAAATCAACTCAAGTTTAATTTTCTTTCTCCTTTTTTAATTGTGATAAGGCTACTATACTTAGCTGTAATAGAACATGTACATTTGATTAAGGTCATACGTTTTTCCATAATAAAAATCAGCTCAAATTAGCTTTTCCCATCAAAGTGGGAACAAAGAACAGGTGACAGCGAAAAGTAAATCCGAGAGACAAACACGTGATTGAGAAGGAAAAACTTCAGAAACGAGTAGACGAGCAACAGGAAGAGATTGACTGTTTCCTGACGGTCCAACTAAGTTCAGCCAACTTAGTGAGGTTAGACTGTTCAATAGGTGGTGTTTGTAAAGGTGCACTTTCTTTTATAACTGTCTCATAACTAGCTGAAGCTATCAATATGTAACTGTTGTGTGTGTATATATACGAATTTTGTTGGAATTTCAATTAACATCTTAACCTTTTTTGTTGGAAGAGTTTTGTAGGATTGGTAGTAGAGGGTGTACAGAGGTCTATTTGATATTTATAAGAGCCTGTTTCATTGTTATTGTTATTATTCTTGTTTGAATGTCTGCACACTCATTTATGTGTTTGTGCTGAATGTGTCAGATTTATTCTTCCCTTCTTGATGTGCCCTGAACTTTGTCCTCTGCCAGGATGAAGAAGAAGGAAAACGACAAAGACGAGGACATAAAAGAGGAGGAGCGGGAGCCGAAGGACAGGCGTTGTTTCCAGTGTGGGGACATGGGGCACGTGAGGAGGGACTGTCCTGAGTACCGCCACCTCAAACAGAGGACCGCCGGAGCACCAGGTATCCACAATATCCACATCCAACCTCAAGACGACCTCGCAAAGTGTTTCTCTAAATGTTAGAGGCGCTTTGTTAACAAAGGTTAACTGTTGTGACACACAGCTGATATTCAGACCATTAGGGTGTGAAAATAACACTGCTCATTCTTATTCTTCCCCAGTTCCTCACATGGTACGAACTGTAGTGAGCTCCCAGTCCATCCCCATTCCCCAGACAGCTGCAGACTGTCCTGGACGGACCAGACAGCCCTCTGAATGTGTGAGTACAATAGTGAGACATTACACTGGGGTCAGTTCACCCACATTACAAATAAATATACAAATAATGTCTCACTCCTGTAGAGATTTCTGCCTCCATCCAAATACAAAAAAAGTGAATGGAATTTGTTGGGCCCATAGAAGCGAAAGATGATATTTGCGAGAATTAGTGTTTTGTGTCATCTTACTCGATGAAGGCCTCACAGCTGAAATGTAATTGAGAACGTGATTACAAGTGATTGAGAGATTGTGTAGAATTTTTTTGGTTTTAAAATTCTATGCACATGTCAAAACATTTGGGTGTGTACGAAGTTTGTCATAATTAATAATCCCTATAAAACTGGTTCACAATGATATCTTGAAACGTGGGCAATTAAAACTAATTTGGATGAACTTGACCTTTTAAACCTCTGTTGATACTGCAAAGCTGTTAATGAAACAGAATTTGGAAATCTAATTATGTTTTCCCAGTTGAATGAATTAATATTTGAATATAAAAATAAAAAGCATGACTTTCCGCAGTTTTTTAAAAACCTCTTTCTTTCTTCTTGTCAATAGTCCGATAGTCGGCAGACTCCGCCCTACTCCCCGCAGCCTACAGCTGTTCCTCAGAGTTCCTCAAAGTCCTCCAGTTCCCCTCAGCCCTCCCACATTAAGACCGGTCCCGCTGGTCCCCCGAAGCAGCCTGTTCACCCCCAGGTCCCCCTGTCTCTCTTCAGCTTCCCTACCTCCCATCCAGGCCAGTACCTCCCCTCCACCTCCTGGCCCATACACGGACCAGTCCTCACCACGTCCTCTCCCAACGGCCCCTCCCCGCCCGGTCTGAAATTCGCCCTGCGTTCAGCGTCGGGGAACGGGAGTCCCACAGGCTCAGGGGGAAACCCCAGCCCCATGAACCTGAACGACCCCAGCATCATCTTCGCCCAGCCGGCGGGGAGACAGCTGGGCCTCGGGCCAGGACGGGAAGGACACTGGCACAACCACTTGGCACAACCTGGGTCACTCATGGGCAATGGCACTGTGGTCAAGTCAGGTATTCACTGGGTGAACTTTGGTGGCACCTTCTATGTCTTTTTGTCTTCCTGTTTCTGTATCTTTAAATACAGATTGACATGTCATCCTAATTATACAATTACATATCTGATTTTGTCCCCAGTCTATAATATTAATTGCAACAGTAGTTATTTGCCTTTTTACAGAGAAAATCAAGGAATAATTTAAATACCATATATCTGTGATCCCCTGAAATACAAGGTGACATCACGCTCACTCCGATCGGGGCCACGCCCCCTTAACGAGACATACAGACGTCGCATTTCAGCAGAACTTTGGACAGTTGTGATTCATTTTTCAAATTAATTTAAGTATTCTGTACCATCACCTGCAGTCACCCAGAAGTAGAACTGTATTTGACTGTTTTCTATCTACTATGTCAACAGTAGTTACACACGTTACTCTTGTTTACAGATGTAACACAGATAGGAGGTAGGTCACAGTAACACATGAGTGAACCTTCATCATTTTAGACAGTGAAGGGTTAAATGCTGTCAGATGCAGTTCTTTAGGCTGATGGTAACGGTTCACAACATCACTGGTGAAGGAACAGTGTTCACTGAGGGTATTACTGGGATATTACATTATTAGATTTGATTGAACTTTGTCTTTTTTTTCTGAGTTAGTGATTGTGTTCGGATTTTGTCTCCACAGAGTCGAGCCACCCAGCCCAGTTTGTAGGCGTAAGCCAAGGCTCTCGGTTATGGGAGCACAATAAAACACCACAGTACGCCCTGCCTCCATCCTGGCCCTACCGGATGCCCCAGAACTTCATCCAGCAGGGCAACGGAGGCTACCAGCCTGGAAAACCCTTCATGGCCCAAGGTCAGACATGACAGATATTTATTTTACTGCCGCTGACAGGAATAGATTAACACAAGTTCTCCATTTGTGCTGACTTGGATTTTTTTCTTTCACCAGGGTCTGTGGTGCATCCGAATCCCAACTTCCCCCTGGTCCCCCACGTCCGACATCAAGTAAATTTGAATTTCATTCAACAGAAGAAGTGAACTTGCATCTCCTTTTAATTCAGTTCATGGTCAGTAACCTAGCAAAGCAAAATTGTGTACTCTTTTGCATCATTCGATCACAAGAATTTTTAAAATGAATTTCTCATTTTTGTACAGTTTTTATGTTTTATTATCAGTCTCATTACATTGATTTGTGATACAAATGTAAGATATTGTAATACCCCCATTTTTGAGGGGGTCCAAAAAAGTGTTTTTATTTTATGTGTAAAGTAAGGAGGAAAAATATAAACCTTTATTTTTATTAGCTGTATTCATACTTTGATCGCCACAAGATGAAGGCTTTGAATAGACGTTTGTTTTAAAAACAATCTAACATGTCATCCTTAAGTATGTAGTGCCAAAAGCAGGGATAGCAAGAAAAAAGGGAAAAAATCCTAAATACAAAAAGCCCCCAAAAAATAAAGAAAAAAAAGCAAACAACTTTATTGTGTCGTTTGGGTTCATCTCTTCAGTGTGAATGATCCTGGATACTGTGCGGTTTTAAACACAATAACCAAACCAGGTCTTTAAAGGTTCAGGAAGCATCAGGAAGGTTCTACTTGTAGAACCTTTCCTTATTTGTGTGACGCCGTTCAAACATTAAGTCTAGTAATTTCCATTCCGATGAACCGGAACCATCTCGCAGTGGGACAAAACATCCATATCTAGGAGCTGTTAACTTCGGATGGATGTTGCGAGGTAGTTTTTTTAGCTACGTAGGAAGATGATGTCGTAGCATTGATTGGTCGATTGTCAGTGAGTTCAACAGCACATCCATTTGAATCGCTGAAGGAATCGGAGATGTGAACGGTGATTCAGAGGTCTGGAATCAGGCTACCATTGTCACGTTTACCAATTTAATTTACTCGATTGCTCCCCAGATTGGGGACTTTCACCGAATGTGTCTATGGACCCATCTGGTGTGTCCTACGGTTGTCAATTATTGCGCGCCAAATGGCGCAATGCTCTGCAGCTTGGCGGGTGTGTGTTGCGATTAACATGTCACCCTTAACTAACATGGCCTCTTAATGTACGCACAAAGTCAGACATGGTACTAAACGCCTGAAATCAGGTTGTTAATGATTATAAAGGTGTAAATTTAACTGAGACTCTTGTGTGCCAAATGATTACAAGGGTAATAATCTTATATGTTGTATAGGTAGACAAATCTTCCACTCATACACAATCATTTCTACCACAACATGTAATGCATTGTAGTGCTTTGAGGTGTCGCAGCGCTGTGGCTCTGAAAATAGACTACAGTCACTCTAGCAGCTGCACAAGGCCGTTAACTACAAGATGTTAACCGCAACTTTACCACCATCTGTAATCACGTGACCAAAGTCATGTCTTAGGCGAACTATCTGCTGAGGAAGACCTTGAGATGTGGTTTAAAGTTCCTGACATGTAAGTTTGTTGACATGCATAAGCCCACAATCAAGCGCTTGTTTAGCACATACGCATATTAACATGCATACAGTTAAAGGTGCATTGAGAGCGTTCTTTATTGCCTCTCAATAGCTTTTAACATGGCGACGGCTGAGGCAACGACTCGCAGCTAATGGTGCTAATAGCGCAAACAGTGGCAAAAGTGCTGACAGAGCAGCTGTGTTGACACGCTTGCATGCACAAAAAGCATGCGGGACTGGACTTCATCTTCTGCTCAGGTAGACATTACTCCACTATATCTTTATGCAGCAAATAGCAGTTTGCTGCTATATTAATGCTCTGAATATTGAATATAGCACCCTTTTAACCGTTTTCCTCTGTAGTGTTGCTGCGATGCACTTTATGGCTACTGGTGGCAGCACAGATCTCAGGGCTGCTGAGGAGCGCTGCAGTTGGTGAGCGAGGAAGAAATCCTGCCCCATCGTTGGTTTGTATGACATTTAAGAGAACGCCTCCTCCCTGCTTGAATTGTGGAGCTTCCGTCTGTCTGTTTTGTTGAGTTCTCCCAGGGTCCGTCAGAATGTTGTTTAGGACGTATCACAATTTGAGCGGTCTTATCTGGAACTGCTGGACATGTGTTGGACATGTAGAACTGACTTGTTGTGGTAACACTAGTCAACACCAGTCTAGTTTACCAAAAACGAACTGCAATCCATCCAGTAGTTGTTAAGATATTTAACTCTACCAAAGTGTTGGATTTTCACACTGATTAACATTTCCACGTTCAGAGCCCGACCCCGTGTGGCGAAAAACACAATTTCCTTTCGCTCAACTCAAAAGAAATTGTAAGAAAAGGTTTGTATGCATGTGCAGTTAAACTATTATTGCTACCTCACCTCAATCGGATCCTTTCTATCAGAAAACATTTACAGAAGCAGAGAAAATGTCGGTAATTTCAGTGGAACGTAATTTTTCCAGATGTCGGTTCGATTGAGAGTCCCACTGAAGGTGAGATCATGAGCTGCCACACCCCGTCCTCTGTTGCTCTCAGAGAGGAGAGCTGCCAAGCAGACAGCTCCTCTCTGTCAGCCGAGCAGAGCCGGGTCTTATCTCCATCCTCAGACACACCTTTCTGGGAAATAAATACGAGGGTTTATCTTCAGTCCAGTCCAGTTTAACAACAGTGCTACACCATGAATCTGTGATGTGGATCATAGAGCTGGAAGATGTCAGGACCCAATGAAAACAACCTTTATTCTATATACCTAACAAGCCTCTAAAAGCTTTTATTTAGAGAGGTTGTGCTTGGGATCGGAAACTAAAACGGAAATGAATCCTTAACAGAGCAAAGTGAAGCTGTAATGTTGCGTATATGTTCCTCAATAAGCTTTCAAATAAAGAGTTTTAAGAACTTAATTTAGGATATTGTTTTAAGTAATCGTACCCCTATAAATAAAAGGCAATCCGAGCGATTACATTTAAAGATTCAGGAAAACATGAGAAATAAAAGGGGAATGTATTTTTTAAGTTTAAATTAAATGCTTAAAGCTTAAAACATTTTGAAGTTAAACAATAATCAAAACGTGTCTAAATTTGTATCCCAACTAAACACAGCCTTGATCTTCCCAGTAACACAAATAGAGGTTTCGCATTCTTCTCCTTGCTGTATGACCTTCAACAGATCACAATCTGCATATGAGGTAGGTTTTATCGACATATTTAATTTTTCAATCATGACCATTTTACTGTAATACAGTGTTATTGAAAGCTGTATTTGTAAGGCTGTATTTCACAGGAGAACATGTTCTTTTATCTCCAGTGGGTCAGCTGCTCTGTGATCAGAGCTGTGGAGAGTCTTTGGGTGAATGTAGGACCGGGAGCGATCACCAGAGGGCGCTGTCGCACACAACCTGTAGAGAAACACAAATACCATCAGTGAAGTAAAGCCTCCATGCACATGTGCTTTCAGTATGTCTACTGTGTTTACACTCACCTAGATTAAGTTACATACAGTTTAGAAGTTCTGGGACTCACGGACACCGGCCTGCTGTCACCATGTTGAAAGCCGTTGAGAGGCAATAGAAATGCACCTAATCTCGGATCTAGCACCTTTTAAAATGATTCTATCTTGTTCTAGATGTTCTCCTGTATATCATCCATATACCTGGTTGGTCACAGCCCAAAGTGCAGAGAGTCTGCTGTGTGCTGCAGCTGTCTGAGAGACCTGGACACCAGCTCATCTTGTTTTTCCTGGAGGTTTCTGGAAATCATCATTAAATATGTCAACTGGAGGATTTTCTTCTTTCTCCGACATCTCTCCAGAATCTCTGTTTGGGGATTTTTATTTTTATTTTTGAATCAGGTCAACTCCAGTTGTACATCCCATAATGACAATTAAAGCATCAAAGGGCTTCAAAATGATACAATTATCAAAAATACATGGCAAGTAACATTGGTTCTGTGATAACATGGGGCGACCGTGGCTCACTGGCTTAAGAGGGTTGTATGGTAACCGCAGGGTCAACGGTTTGATCCTCGACTGGGACGTGTCGTAGTGTCCCTGAGCAAGACACTGAACCCCCAGCTCCCCGGGCGCCTATCATTGGCAGCCCACTGCTCCCTATATACAGGGATGGGTCAAATGCAGAAGTCAAATTTTGTTTATATGTATATGACAATAAAAAGGGTTTCTATTCTATTCTACAAGGAAAAGCTCCCATATTTAATCAATAGGAGGATAACCGTGAAAAATACAGGAGGATAGAAAAACTAAAGCAGTAATTAAGCATTAAATAAATTCATACATTAAGTCAACAATCAAGTATCTTGAATCCAAATGCCTGCACATCTTAATACTCACTCTTGTGGCTCCTCGATAAACTGCTTGACTTGTTTACTGCCTATGATCTTGACAAGTCTGGGGATTGAATTTGCTCCAGACGTGTTTTTCTGAGCCAAGATGCAGGTGATGTGATCAGGATTCCCTGGAGAACGAGACAGACAGACGGACAAGGAGCAGGAGATGCATCAATCACACAGCTGATTGAGGGCTCGAACCTCAATGACACGATGAAGCCAGGACCGTAACGCACCTACAGCACAACAAGTAGGTTCTATTCAGTTTGCTACAATAATCCTTTACTTTCAATTATTCCATTTTTCATTTCCAGTTTACTTTTCTATGACCAAGTGGATCTTGTGCTGTGTGTCTGAACCAGTTTCCTGAGGTGTCGGGCTTCCTGTTTGTTCTTTCCGCTCCATAGTAACCTCTCTGTTCCCACCCCTGACGCCCTGCAGCACTCTGCAGAGAACTGGGAGTCACTTCAGCAAACACACACACACACACCTATACACACACACACACACTTGTGATTTATGAGCGTGTTTTGCATTTGAGTTGGCTGGCATTATTAAAAACATGTGAAAAGGCAGAGGAGAGAAGTGACTAACAGGTAAAGGTGAAACTAAATGCCAGATGAAGAAATATGGCATTCAGTTTATGAGCATTTGTTGTCTCTTTTCCTTTCCGTCTCTATTGTGTGCATGTTTGTTTCTGATGTGTACGTATCACGCTGCAGAGATAGAATAAGTACTCAAATCCATCATCGAAAGTAATGGGATTCCTGCAGTGTTATTTATTCATTAAGTGAATGTAAAGTATTAACATTAAAATGAAAAAAGTAAAAGTGTTCATTGTGAAAAGTGACCTTCAGTGATCACCTTAATCAAATAACAATGTCAGGAAGTAAAGTGACTTTTTTATCAACCTGACAAAATTACGTTCTTGTGGAAAGAAAAGAAAAGGCAACACTGTAGCTTCTTTACATTCTAATAGAATGTAAAGAAGCTACAGTGTATAGAATGATTCTATTGAAGTTATTCCTTTTTTAAATGTTTTAGACGAGTCACTAATCACTTTAAAATAGTGATTATAGCTGATTTAACTTAGACATGAGATTGATCTTCTCATGTCACTCTTTATACAATGATATAAATTCATCCCCGTTTTATTGATATCTTACGAAATATTACTCCTCACTTTTCGTGCATTTTTCCTGCGAAAGTCCAGCAACATGAGTCTGTATTCGCTTGTTACATGCATACTGTCTTTTCAAAATAAACTTCCATCTTCACAGGAAACAACTAGGGTTTAGGGCCAATGCATCAAAAATGAAAATCCCTGACAGGAGTAAATGGTGACTTTAGATTCATAAGGACTTCATGCCCCTCTGCAGAGGGAATCCTCCTGAAATATACATCTCTGAAAGTCAGACAATAGAGGAAGTGCAATGTATTTTGGAATTATTGTTTGTTATATTTGTTGAAATTATCTTTACATCTTGACAGAAATCAATAATTAAGATCAAATCAAGTGTTCTGACAGAAAATATAATCTGGTGGCTGTGGCTGTGGCAGGACTGTAATGATTGGACGGGCTACCCACCTGTCTAGCTGCGCGCACTCTCCCCGTGCACACTTTGCATGTCGCCGTAGTGTTCCACAAGCTGATAGTTTAACGGCTGGGAGTACTAACAACAGCCATGTTTGTTGTTCACGTTCATTATGATAATTTTGAGGGAATGGCTTCGGAGGGAGGTCTGAAGGGGACGGGCTGTCAGTGTTTCTTGCTGGATGTAGCGACTTTTGGAGCTTGTGATGCTAGCTACTTTCATTTGAAAGGAGTGGGCAACAAAAGGCGGGGTTTTTTTTCGGTTGGATAATTATTTAAATCTTTTGTACCCTTGCTGGTTTCTCCAATGTTACCTAACCCAGCTTTAAACTAAAACAAGGGTAATTTACATATTACAAATTAAACCTGCTGGTGCTGGAAGAAAATTCACAGGATCACCAAAGTTGTAATTATTTATTCTCAAGGAACCTTCAATATTCATGTCAATACATCAAGTAGTTGTTGAGAAATCTCAATCTGGATAAAAGTGGTGCACTGACAGACACATCGACGTTGCCTCCCACAGTGCCATGCTGCAGAGCACAGCTAGAAATATTATAAAAGATTTGTACTTGGCAACAGTCCTATGTTGTTGAGCTCATCTCATGTTGTTTGTAAAAATCTGAATCTTAAAGTCACTCATAATGTCAGCCGTCAAATAAATGTAGTTGAGGTCTTTACGGGTCCACTCAGTTCTTGGTAACTGTAACCAGATGGACTCGGATTTGTGATGGGTCCCTTAAAAATAAAATCTAATTGATACAGTTTCCGGTAGGTTTTCCACGGGTCCCTTTCGGACGTGGCCCATAAACATCTCCAGTAAAAGGTACAATATTTCCCTCCGAAATGAAATGAAACTCAAGTAAAGTTTAAACTTTAATACACTTTTGGCCACCACAGGGCAAAGGATATTGATGAGTGGAGCTTTAAGTGCAGCACTTAAGTAATATACATACTGTTATTCCTTTCCACCTCCGTCCAGCTGTCCAACTCTTCTCTTTATATGCCTCTGGCCAGCAATTAACAAGGGAATCAACTGGTTGAAGTTAACTTTAATTATGCAAAATCATTAATTGGAAAGATTTTTCTAATTAAATTTCCAGAAGCGATAAGGAAACGGCGTTGATAAGAGGCCTGAGCGGAGATAGAGGGCCTAATTGCATTAATTACTCTATACCTTTAGGAGAAATCTGAGTCAATAAGTTCGGCGGCCCTCTAATCTTTTCATAGAATAAAGCAGGAGGTGGACCGCTGTGTCTGGCACACTGCCAGACACAGCTGCTGGAGCAACGGCCTGCAGCTTGGCCGTTTGATTTCCAAGAATCAAGTTATTAAACGGTCTTAATAACTGTGGAAATGGCCGCTCGTTCTTCTCGGCATTGTCAGTCCCTCCACGTCACAGACCTCTTTAAATGTCCTGCTGCGGCTGAAAGTGTGAAAGTCAAACACAAAATCTAGATCTTAATGATCAAGCAAGCAGCAGCAAAACAGCTGTAGGATGTTTTCTGCCGTGAGGGGAGAGCAGTTTACTGACAGAAGAATCCTCAAAGGTCCATCTGTCGGTTCTGTGAAATGATGTCTACTGTGTTGGAGCTCACATGTTGTTTATATCAACAGCAGTCCAGGGAAGCAGGATCACCAAAAGCAATGAACAATCTTTATTTTTTTACATATACCAATTCCTTGTTAGGCCTACATTCATATTTTAAATGCACATAGGTGTAAATATAAACAGTGATATTTCAAAATACCTGACATACAGTACAACCGCCAAACAAACTGCCTGTTACTGCTAAGTGGAGCTAACCTAGCATAGCATAGCGTGTCTAAACCAGGACCCTGTTAGCCCAGCGTTTACAGCTGCGTTAGCTTTGATGGTGTGAAGAGGTGAGAAAATAAGCAAGGTTTCAACTTCTCTTTCAAGCTCTCTTTTTTTTCCTGTTATCGCAGAATTTCTTCGTCTCTTTTCGTAAGCCTTCGAGGAGAGACCGTTTGAAGATGTGCACCGCTGCTCGAGACGTCTCAGTACGAACACATGAATAGCCTTTATTTCGAGATGGCCAGAAGATCCGGATGATTTTGTACTCGGAAGACAAAGGTTTTTGCTTAATGCGCCACTGAGCAACTTTCATAATGAACATAGCCCCGCCGCCATCGCTGTATCCAGTTCTCTTTATACATCCGTGGTTTGACCACATTAATCTGTCACTCAGACTGGACTTCCTGGATCATATTTCCATATTGTCTCATAGCTAGAAAAATGCTCAACTGCAGGCCTGTTTTCTGTCTTTATACCCACCTAAGTATGGCTGTTCTTTACAGCTGTAAACACTTTTGCTTTCCAACATGCTTGGACGACACACCGTACGAACGAGTTGGTTTTGAGCGTTACCCGCCTTCATGCTTCATTTGCATCTAAAATGTCTCTTTATAATAGATTTCTGGAGGGTTTGGAAAGGTGGTGAGTAGTTTCTGTAAGATCGCTGAGCTAACGATCCTGGTGAGGCTATTAAGCTAAAGCTATGGACTAAAGAAAGACCACAACACATTAACCTCAGTATTCAGACCCAGTGGTGATCTTAAGATCACTATCCAGGCCCGAAATGAATAACTCAAGTGAAACAAGATCAGGATAAACAGCTGCAGTCATTAAGAGAAGAGTGATTTCTGTGATTCATGTGTTTGTGTAGCAAAGTTGTGAGCAGCGGGATGGTATGAAACTGAACTTAAAATGTGTTCCGTTTAGTCACCTCTGTGTGTCTCACAGCTCCGACTGTCGCCCTCATTTATGCACTTGGCCGAGACGATCTTTTCGCACGCAGGCCTTAATTGATTAGCGGCCCAATTAAAGAGCAGCAATGGGGGCCGAGGCTGGAAGAGAAGGTGACAGAATCACGGCGCTCTCCTCTCCTCCTGAGTAATTATTTTACTGAGGTCCTAAATCAGGTTTGCCTCGGACTGATAATGGATGTCCGGGCTATCTAAACATGCACCGAAAAGCCAGCTCAATCCCTCGTCTGAGATAAAGCAGACAAATTACACAAGGAGGAAAGTATAGAAAAAATAGAGCAGCTCCTGAAGGGTTTTATCAGACGTTTTTGTGTAGATGTGCTCGTAAGTGACTGAACCTCCATGTTTGTCTGTCTAGAAGTGTATGTGAGAAAAGGACAAAATTGGAGCTACAATTTGTTTGAATGATGAATTGGTCATTTAACGGGTTATCTCTGTCTCGTTAACCTTCGCCTGCGTGCAAATGATGTGTTGGGTTAATAAACAATGGGGTCTGAACATGGCAGGCACTACATCTTTCTGACCGGCTGTGTGGACAGACACATTGATCAATGCGTCACGTCCAGCATCTCCAACACTCCTGCAGCGCTCCGAGCCATCCATCAGCAGTCCCTCCTCTGGCTCGGATGGCAGCGTCGTTTAACATTTTTATAAATGCCCTGTGCTACGACATACCAGCACAGGAAATATTTGACATTATAATGTCCTTTAACACTCCAATGGTCCTCATGTACAAAAAAGTCTGCAGCCACGCTTGCCAACCTGCAAGGCTTTAATGCTCGTTACACTCCAAAAAAAACACATATTTTGGATGGATGAAAAATGCACTCTTGTTGTCTTTAGGCCATTACCCATTCCAGTAGGGGAGGAAATGTACAGTATATTGGTTTGGTGTCATGAACTAACATTTCCGTCCCTCGACACAGTTAAGAGTCTAAAAACCTTAAAGAATCTCATTCAAATTCAAAATAACAAAAATGCGTTTGATCATTGTTGTTGCATGTATGAGATTTGATCAAAAGATTATGTCCCATGATATCACAGGTTATATGAACATGAAAAGCATTTGGTGCACATGGAAGAAGTTTGCCTTCAACACCCTATCAGCCAAAAATTGTTAGGGAACAAACCTATCTGCTTGGGTTTAGGAAAAGATCGTGGTTTGGGTTAAAATAAGCCCTGAAGACAAACGTATCCCAAGTGCACATTTAGTGTATCTTCAAATTTGGCAGACAAAAATCAAACAATGCAGCAGGAAATGAGTCTTCGGTGGATGTGCAGAAGTGCACGGCTGCCTGTCGCTTGAGGTCAAAGTGTAAATATATCCCTCAAGTACTAAAATGATTTGGTCAAATTGAAGTAAACAAAAATCTAATTATGTCGGGAGGCAGATTCTAAACTAGAACAGTTCTACTGAACAGTAAAATAAATAATGAAACATACTAAATCAAATGCATGTTTCAGTACAGGATAATACATCTAGTTTTTGTTCTAGGCAGGCTGCAGCGTGGCCGTGCCTCTCTATTAAGAAGGTGTCAAATGTGATAGGAGGGTTCTGCTCCGCCCTTCAGGGAGCTCGAGTAGCAGCGACACTCCACTCACACTGTTCCCCGTGTTAAAAATGCAAATTGCTTTTTCCTGACCCCTCTGCCGTGGACAGGGAGGGGCTGTAAGCTTTCAAAGTGACCTGCTTTTTTGCTTCAAAAGGCCGCACGCTACGATGCAGCAGGCGCTGACAGGGCGAGACAGCTTAGCAGATAATATCGGCCACGGCAACAGAGCAGCCGGCTATTCGGACAAAAACACCAATATATAGTCCCGCACAGCGTATCTTTAACCCTGTGCGGCCTGGGGTCACTCGCAATTTAGAGATTTTAAAATCTCTTTTCTGACGGTGGACGTTTCGCTCTGGTATTGTACACTGCTTGGGCTTTGTGGGGCTCTTAAAAGCAGAGAGCAGAGAGTCTACACGTTAAGAGCAGTGAATCATTTATAGAAAGGTATGCTTTCTGTAAAGGGGCTCTGCGTTCCTTATCACACCTGGTAGAAACTTCTCATTAAGCTGCCGCGAAGAGCTGCTTCTCCTCCCACAGTCCAGAGTCTGCCGGTTTGGTTGATTGGCGACTCTAAATTGCCCGTAAATGTGACTGTGAGTCTGTGTCAGTCCTGTGATTGACTGGCGACCTGTCCAGGGTGGGCTCCGCCTCTCGACCCAATGTCACATGGGATTAGCTCCGGCCCCCCTCTATGACCCTAAAGGATAAGTGGGTATAGTTAATAGATGGATGGATGTTCAAAGGTTACTGGGTTTTATTTATTATCTTTGTCTCATTTATAGATTTATAATCAAAGGCATGAAACAAGTTGGACGTTCTAGGAGCCTTCCACGAACAGAAGATGAAAGCAGGTATTTAAAGCTCTTTATGGAGGAGTTGTTGTCTTGTTGACCCGCTGAGAGGTCCTGCAGCGCTCCAAAACATTTTGAAGAGATACTCAAATGTGAAATCCATCACGAGCTCACTAATAACCATGACATTAAAATGTCATGTTGCAGTTTTATAGAGGTTATTATGCCAAATAATTTGGCCTGACAATCGTTCAGAACAAGAAATAGTTTGGTACACAACAGTAAATTGAATACTCACTGTCTCCCTTAAATTAAAAGTTGAAGTTGCACGTGCACAAGAAACATTTTAATCTGTGAAAGATCAAATTTGGTTATAATACTTCTAAAGTTTTCTTTTCTTCACCTTTAGTTTTTTATGGTATAATTATTGATGTTCTATTCCCATTTTAATATTAAGTAAAATTGTAAAACTTACCTTAGACTCCTCAGTGTTAAAAGCTTTTCAGGCATTCAGTATTAGACTCATTTCTCCACCACTCGCTGTACTAATAAAGCCACCTTCGTCAAATGAATACGGTGCAGCTTGCACAATGAAATATTAAACTAACACAACATGTTAGTGGGCTGAGCCCAGAGGAAGGCTGCTGTTCACATGCAGACTAACGTAGATCGACTTTGAACAATCGACAATCATCTAGCAGAGGGTCTTTCTGGGCTTCTTCTGCTGCCTCTTATCTGTCTGCCGGAGGATACCCATGAGACAGACACATTTAATAAATGTGAGTGCTGAGTGTGTGTTCCTGTGTGTGTGTCTCTCCAGAGACTATTTCTATATTCCATCCTCAGATGTTGTAAAGAAGAGTTGTAAAAGAGTAATGACGACAGGGAAACCCAGATTACAGTGAGATTCTATCACGCATGCAACAGTCCTCTGATAGGTTGCTGTCATTGTGGTCTCCTGCTCATGTATTGCTAATTGTTTCTTGACATCACTCAGTCCCCGATGCACACAAACGATGCTCTGCCAACGTTTCTGTCTGTCAAATGTTTGTTTTTTTAATAAAACATTTAAAGAAAACTAAGGTTCAGTCAGTGACATTTATTTCAAGGAAACTATTGGGGTTTTCGGACCAAACAGTTCTGGGGAGCTGTGTTTGCACCACCTATACAGGAACGCTGAAGTGACGGAAGCCGGCACACATCTTCAGCTGAAAAAGTTTATAGAATATAAGAATAAATAAGCAACTGTGTTACATGCCACAATCATATAAATGCAAGCACAATAGCCGCTATGAAAGTTCCTTTTGCGATGTCAGTTTGAAACAGCTTCTGCTCAGTGGGTGTGCTTTGTGCTACTGGGTGAGCTCGGTGAGCTGTGGCTCTCACTCATTCTTTTTCTCAGCGGTTGCATGTTTATTAACTAGTTAACTTCTGGACATCACTGTCGGGTGATTTGTCAGTGTTCTTCAGTTTTTTTTTGTTAAAAGTGGTGGTTGCAGGTGTTGCATTGGCTCATGTGTTCGACCAACCACCGTACTCCTCCGTCACTCGTTTCCTGTTGTGCTGGGAGAGTAGGCTTCCTCTACTGATAGGAGCTAAAAAAGTCCCTCAAAACGACTTTCTAAGAACCACGATCGTTCCTATTTCTTTCGATGCAGACAATAGAAAAATCTTCTTCGAAGTATAATAAAGTTCCTCCTGTCCGAAAAAATGATTTATGGCAAATGGTTATGAATAAGATTTGGTGGACAAGGTTCTGCTCTTTAAAGGGAGCTCACAGAGACTCTTAGCAGCATGGAGGATTCTGCTGGGAGAACTAGTCGCTCCTAACGAACATATACGTGAGCATGAATCCAGAGATCAGAGATACGCCACTTTTCTTTGCCACCAAGAGTTCATTTTATTTGGTGATGTGTGAGAGCTGCTGTCCAGAAAAAACATCTGTTTAGGCATCTTAAAACCCCCTTGGTTGAAATTCAGGAAGGATCAACATCATGGACAAATAGAATCTCCAGTCTTGCATACCACCTCACCTTCAACAATCGCCGCTCAAAAATTGTGTTATTGTTGAAGACAACACCTTGATCTGAAAGAACGCATCTTCACCTTTATACAAAGGCTGTAAAAACAAAACAAAACAAAAGTTAGTTGTTTTTTTTATCACTTTCCCACTCTGGACTTTGATTCATCTTCAAATCGATTGATTAGCTCCTTCTGGCCTCTCAGCCCGGAGGAACAAAGGCTCCAGAAGAGATTATTTATCGGCCGTCGGGACGGCAGTCAGGCGACAGGACAACGAACGGTGGCCCGTGTGGACTCGGAGCGTCCAGCAGAGCCTGCTGGTTTGTCGGCCGCACAGCTTAGGGAAAAAAGGTTAGTAAGGTCACCTCCTCTTTACCGGGGAGACAGCACCGTCACTTTGCCTGCGAGGGCGCCTCGAACAGGTCTCTGCCACATGCAGCGCATGAATATTTTAGAATATTAATTGAACACTTAGTATGCTGTTGTCATATGGATTTTTATTAGTATTCCATCAACTCAATGAGGCGTGAAAGGGCCAGATGCTGTGTCCTCATCTATCCCACATATATTCATTGTCTTTTATCAGTAATCAGTGCAGTGAGTGTCAGTCTGCTCATCACTTCAGTGATCTGATGTCATGTATTTATTAATTGGACCAGTGAGTTTAAAAATGGATTAATAATGCTCAGGTAGGAGCTAGATTATCAAAATGGGGGCTGCATCATGTGTAGAGTAACGACGGGGACAGTTTACCTGCATCTTGCATCGTTGTCAACACACACACACACACACACACACACACACACACACACACACACACACACACACTTTAGTATTACTACACTTAACCCAAAATAATTATCTGGAGGCTACACCCTAACATTATCTCTTCCATGTCTAACCACAAATTGTACATCAACTTGGTCAAAATTTGTGATGAATTTCTTTTTTATGTATATAAAAAATCTGGTAAATGTCCACCATGCGCCTCTACCATCCACCAAAAACAAGACTGAACCCATGAATCCGAAAACAAAATGGAGATTAGGGTGCAACCAGAGTTAAAGAAAACAGTCTAGTCCAGTCACAAGCACTACAGACAAAATTAGTCTTTTCTATCTCAGAATAATATATGGTTTATCATTCCATGTATTGACATTAGTTCAGGCATGTACACCATGTGAACCTGATTTCATCGTAACTATTTAAGGTCTAAAAACTTGATTTTAGACCTATGAGACCTCTAGCTCAGGCCCTCCTTTCCATTGGTACTTTAGTGGAATATACTGAATTACCAAACAAATCAGCAATTTAACAAATAACCCGGGGATAGTTGGCCATGGAGCTTCTTTGACATAATGAGAATCCCGGTGAAGTGTAATTTACAGTTCCCATCTCTATGTGGCTGCGAGGATGCAAGGATCTACAAGATCAGCCCCGAGTGACACAAGAGTAGAGGACAAAAAAAGTTACTTCTTTAATCTTAAATAAACCTTTTTGGAAAAATTCAGAAAGAGGACAGATAAGAAGTTAGCCTATGTAGTAACTTTTCAAAAAAATGTAAATTGCCTGTGTGTGTATATGTATATATACTGTACACAAGTCTGGAGTAAAATTTTAGGGCTGCTTTTTTGACCCAGTCCACCCCTGATCATGGCGCACACTTTTTAATTGAGTTGGAGGAGTTAATTTATTTCATCCCTTATAAGCTCTTTATTTATGCTGCTACTAAAGTTACTGTTTATTTAGTTACAATAAGATTGTATTTTGTGGGAAGAAGTTCTTCTGGGGACAAGACTCGTATTTTTAGAACAAGTTATTTTTGTAGACCCAGATATGTATGTTTTGCCAGCGAGATCTCTTTCAACTGGTTCCCACTACAACAGATCTTGTTCTCATGAATTCACATTTTATTCTGATGAATAGAGCATTTTTTCGGGACATGAACGGGGGTTCCTGTCCATGTTTAGCTGCACCTGTTTGTTGATATTCATGTCGGTTTATAGGTCATTTGTTATGCGATAGATTCTTGTTTGTGCTTTGACATCTTGCTTATTGACTGTTTCCAAACCAATTTCCTGAAGTTGACATACTGATGTTCTCTGGTTGTGTTATCACGTAAAAGAGACATTCATTTGCAACGCTTTGTTCACTTCTGCACCTCAGCACTTAGTGATTTACCTGAGCGGAAGTGACTTTTTATGACTGCATTGGAGGTGAGAGTCAATGAAGCGCATGAGTGGAGGTCCTCAATAACATTATACCTCTCTTTTACTGCACTCAGGAGCTGTGAGCCATGCAGGCAGCAGGAGCTCCTTTTCTCCTTCAACAGTGTCGGTATCACACGACTGCTCACCTTCCTTTGATGAACTGAGGAGCACTTTTTTAATATGGTATATTTTTCCTAAAAACAACAAAACTACCTTAAATGAAAATACTGTGGGGTGTAGTTAAAGTATGACTTTTAGGTTTTGGCACTGTAATATGTCTTTCTTCCACTCGTACGCTGAATTAATTTGTTGTTAGTCAAACATTAGTCGACGTGGCTCAATGGATGGCAATGTCCAAATCTCTACAAACATCGGATGGATTGGCATGAACCTTTGTTCCGAAAGTTAAGTTCTCCTCAGGATGAATCGTAGTAACTTTGGTGATTCCTTCACTTTGACTCTAGCGCCATCATCAGTGCAACATTGTAACTTGTCCACTACGTTGGTTTATGATCAAGTACCTGGAAACTAATCACATTCTTATCAGCCTCAGCTGAATGCTGTGTTTAGTACTAATTAGCAATGTTAGCATTCTAACATGCATAGCTAAGATAGCGAACATGGAAATAATTATACCTGCAACATTTTGACATTGTCATCATGAGCATGTTTGCTCGTTTGCATGTTTTCATGCTGATATCCTTATTTTGCTCAAAAGCACGTGTGATCCCATAGCAAGATGGTCTCTAGTTGTTAAAAGCTGCATTTTATATATAGGCTGCAAATAAACAGAGATAAATACATAGACATAATTATTGGCTCCTACACCAGCTTTTAAGTGAAATTATGGGCTGCTTTGCTGCTTTCCTTTTTTTGGATATCATTGTCAATTTACTGGGATTGTCTCTTTTTTTCTAAAGACAAAAGCTTGCCATTAGAATACCATTTTAAAGGTGCACATAAACATTTGACTCATAATAGCTTTTTTTTTAAATAATCTTTCAAAACAAAAGCTGACATAAAGCATGACTCTGTTTACATAACTTAACTTTTTCCATCTGTGTTTTATTTGTTGTTCTTTTTACTAATTCATAACTCTTTTCACTTTTGTACTGGACACACACACACACACACACACACACACACAGTGATTGTAAAAGTCCCTCAGTTAGATTGGAATCGGTGGTGCTGCTGGTTGTGGTTTGTCCTCTGTAGAATTGGAGAGGGGGGGAAATTGAATCCATAACCTTTGGACAAGCAGACATTTAAGACCTTGTCAGAGTGAGATAGGGCTCCCCGGCCCTGCCAAACCCTGACGGCTGACTCCATCACTATCAATATATCCTCCGTCTTACTCACAGCAGCCTCCCCTCTAAAACAAAAGAATGGGGATGTTGAGAACAGACATGTCTCCATGTTATACCCTCCTTTTTCTGAGGGTAAGTTTCAAAGTAAAAAGTACATCTTATCAGTCCATTTCATACAAAGCCAAATTAAAGATTCATGTGGACATGGGTTCACTCTGGAGGCCATGAAATTAGGCAAAATTGGAAAATGTTTGAACTTGAGTGAAGAAATCTGCAAATTCATGCAAATAAGTCAATGAGGCAAAATATAAATGCTTTGAAATTCAGTCACAACACAGAACATACTGCCATTGGCTGAGGACTTAACATATGTGTGTGATCTACAACTAGTGTAAACATTGTTGATATTAGCAATTTTTTTTATTGAAATAATTTCTTTAAAATAATATATAATTTCAGGATTTACAGTGATACTTATGTTTGTTTTTAGGCCCATTTTTCATAGATTATGACGTAATTTAAATATTTCATTTTGTGAAAACAATTTAGAGGTATTCATGGGTTTTGTTGTTCATGCGCTGTCCAAGTCTTCATCCTGAAGTCATCCCTCTCAGTCTTAGACAAAGAAGCATCCCTCAAAGACCTACAGGTAATGTTACCATTATGAACACCATATGTAGTTGGAATAAAATCCAGTTTATTACCTCAAGATAATAAGAAAATTAAGTCCTGGTCTTAAAATATGGGGCCGAAAAAAAATTATTAGCCACCACTGCAACTATTATATTTGGCAAAATCTCATCTCATAGCATAATTTCGCTCAGCTAACAGAGATGATTAACTCTATTCATTTTGGTGCATGGCTCTACATTACCACACAAACACCGATGTACACAATGAGACACGCACTCCGACTAAACACCAAATGCATTAAATTAAGATGTTGATTAGTGTCGGGAAGATTTTTGCCATTGATGGCTCTGGCTCCAACACAGAGCTAGAGATCCAATTTTACTTGTACTCCTAAATGCGAGGTCAGTGACATTTTCGTGTAGGCTGCCAGCTATTTCCATCAGTGTCACTGTAATAACATTAAACCAATGTGATTGCTGTGAGTAAATCCACATAACTGAACAGAATTTTCTACCGTCCCGACGTCCCGCTCTGTGTGCTCTCGCTGTTTCAGTCCCTCCCATCGTTATGCTGCATCACTTTGCAGAGATGGGACGGTAAATGGCAGGAGACGAAGAGGAGTACAGTGTTCACCTCGAGGGAACCCAGCTCTGAATGACACGCGATGACGAACGCGGGAAGGTTGGATGTTCATCCACATAAATCTAAACTACTGTGAGATTAATCTCTCACCGTTATATAACAGCTACACAACAACAACAACAGTCCTTATCCTACAAACACTGATGAATGGCATCATTATGGAGAATGGGTTGGGGTCACATTATGAGCAACAACAATCCTTATCTTGTGATGTATTGAATATATTGACTGCTTCCTCCTGCAGCTCACCTCTCTCCTCAAGACGATCTCGCAAAGTTATTGTTCCATATCTAAACGCGTTCATTTGCAGTTTATTTTCAACAAGTCCTCCAACCAATACAACCACATCAGTCGTTTCTTCCTCCCCTCTATTACAACCCAGATGAGCGTTTCCTAAACTAGTGACCCAACCAATGGCAGCAAATCAAAACGCCCCCATACCTAAACATAACGGTTGCAGTTTCAAACACGTGGTTACTGGTGTCAAGCGGTTCGGTTTCGGAAGCAAAACTTGGTTCGGTTTAGGAACAGATCATTGTTTGGCTTGAAATAAGTATTTTTGTTACGTAACTTAAGTAACCTACGCAAGTTCATCTACGTTACGTGCGTGAAAGAAGTGCAGTATATTGCGTAAATTAACTTAAGTACGTAGGTTGCCATTAGCTTTGGCGGAATTTAGTCATACAAAAGTCAAATTTAAATTTTGACTTAATGGTGTGGAAAAGATGATCTGGAAACCATGAATGTCTGTACCAAATTGTATGCCAACCCACAGTAGATGTTGAGATATACACTGTTGGTGGTGCAAGAGGAAAGGTCAGAGGATCACCTGTCATTAGGATTAATCCTCTGTGAATCCACCTCGTACAAAATTGAATTAATTGCACCAATCCAAGCATGTGATTCACAACTCTGTGGGACAGAGTAAGAGTCCAAGCCTAAAGTTTGATCCACTGTAAACCCTGCTCGCCTCTATGATAGACTCAACCTGCTGGTTAGAAAACTTCAGACTAAATGTACTGAGGTGGTTCAGTATGATGTTCGTGGAATCTCCCTCTGTAAGTGAACAGGGCGGCCCTGTCTGTGCAAGAGCCAGCTCACCATTTGTGATAATTAAATTCTCTGCAGGGCAGATTTTATCTTTCTGACACTTCGAGGGGAAGCTGTGAAAAGACCATTTTCCCTGCGAGGACGTCTGAGGAGGGAAAGCAGCAGAAACAAATGTGTTTCATCAGGGAAAAGACAGCCTGGAAGGGCTATTCAAAACAATTCCATTTGCCAGAGGTTTCCATTATCACATCTGAGATGGAGGGGAGGGACCATCAAAAAATAAATCTCTTCTAGAGCAAAATTGCATGAAGCAATAAATATATCCTGCAAAAAAAGTTGACTTTTAAAAGTACAGCCTTTTGATATACTTTTCTTTACTATTCATTCTCAGGTAGTAAACTAAGAATGAAGCAGAAAATCGCAAAGTCTATTAACAACAAAACACAACGAAACTAAGTAACAAAATCAATTTTGCAGTGAATTGACCCGAACACTATGATGTCAGGGAAACCCCCCAACATGTTTCGGATGCAGCAGCACAGGCGAGATCGTCTGTTTAATGATTCATGACGGAGGTGACTAGAGAACCAGAGTGACTTTGCTAAACGGGCTGAGACGGGTACCCTTTGAGTCCACTGGAAGGAGAGAGCGCGGGGGGAATGCATTAACGCAGTATTGATCACAGTGACATTACTATCAGTGAGACGAACAGAAAGGTTGCAGTCACTCACTCGTACTTTACTGTGTGTGTCCACCTCTCCCACACTGAGATGGACGTAAAAACATCCACATAAAAAGGTGCCCGTGAGCAGTTTGAATTAAAACGATCCTTTTGTGGCAACTGTGGCTCAGTGTCAAGCCGTCAGACAACGTTTCACCACCTCTATGGTTGTGTTACCATTGTAATCCTTAAGGTATGCTTTTAATATGTTATCATTTTTCACACTGATGTCTGGTACCCTCCAAATCCTTGTTCCAATAGCATGTCTTCACAGGCCAAACAATTTCTCACAACTCTTATTTTCAGACTTTTAATCATCAATCCCATTGATTATTACTTTACTGTCTAGTTTAATTGCCAGACAGTTTTAAACACATCATAGGTTTAAACCAATTACAGTATCTAAATCAAATTATTTGGAGCAGTTAGTTGCAATGCGCAGACTGAGCTGAGCATAGCGCGGTGGGGTTTTGCAGAATCGTTCGATACGACAGGGTTGGATATCGACAGAATGCCTCTTTTATCCTGTTGGCTTTGTCTTTTCTGACAAACCTTGTGATTCTATCTTGACCTTGCGTGGTACTTTTTGACAAAGCTTTTAATGGAGTCTATAGAGTCTGGTGCTTGTTTTGGTTCCTGCTGTCAAGCTGGAAAGACATAAAGGCTCGTCATGCTTGCTCCTGTGAGCCTTGTGAAACTACAATCACTCATCCACTGGAGGAAACACAAACTGTTGGTGCTACAGAAGTGGTTTGGATCATTAGACGTGCTGAGGGGGACTCCCTGTGCCAGATGTGCTGTGCCTCTGGTTCAGCTGTGGGACAGACGCATCCCAACATCAGCTCACACACTGACAGGGTCTCTTTATTGCTCATCACAGAGAGTAATTAGCTCTGCCGTCCTGGGAAACCCTCTGGGAACTCATTTAGGAAAAAGGGTGAATCCCCATTAATGTTCAGGTAAAAAACTGTTTCTGCATGGTGTCACGTCCGAGCTGAAGACAGCGCCAGAATACAACAGTAGTTCCTGCACTTCTGTACCCAGTGCCAGAAAAAAAAGGATAGTTTCATATATGAGGATTAAAAACAAAAAGATGTTTGTACTTTCACGTTTTTGGGGGATGGTAACAAATACAAAGTCTTCTTATTTAAGTCTTTAGACCTTCATCAGGCATATTTCATATATTTTCTTTTTTATAATCAAAGTGTTGTTTTGCTCCAACTTTAACCTCCAGAGCCCCAGCTGATGAAATAAAACATTAAAACTAAAAAAACTTGCTCTGTCATTTTTCATCTCCCCTTCAAAACAACTAGGAAACTATTTGTTAGCTGTGTTGTACTTTTTTTACAAAACCTGCTCTGCCTGAAGATACATTGTTCCAGACATGGAAGAGATCCCCTTACCAGAAACCCTACCAGGTTTGTGGTACAAATCCTTGTATAAAATAAACAGTGTTAATTTAAAGTCCCATTTGTGACTGAGCTCGTGAGGTGTAGTTACTTTGTTAACAGCCAGCTAGCTCAAAGAGCCATGCCACCTATTCTGGGAGGAAACGTATATAAACTTTGCTGTGCAACTTAACTTTAAGCTATTTTTTTGGTTGTTACTGTTTTCCGGTGAAAAACGTAGCTGAAAAAAAATTGATTTTCTTGCAGATTTTTTTTGTCCCCATGTATCTCAAAGCTGATGTTTTAACTGTTTCAAAAATGTGCTGTTCACAGCAGGACAATTCAGAAAAAGCTTGAGGTGAATAGAAAGTTAAGAGATGAATAAGAACAGGCCAATGAGCAGTTTCGCATGTGCTCGTTGAAGTAATGTAAAAATGAAATATAACATTTTCATCTATTTGATATTATTTGAACCATATCCTGGCTCAGTAGATTAGATTATTAAAATGTGTATTGAATTGAATCATTGTTTAATGGATTACGTATCACATCGCAGATAGTGAACGTTTAATAACTGGAATATGAAATAGTCTCAGTTATGGTCATTCTGTTGGTACTTTTTATCTGATCCCTCCGTGTGCATCCGCCGCAGCTGCCATGGGGTTGAAGGTGTTCGCAGCGATACAAAAGTTCAAAGGTGAACAGGGAGTTAGTCTGTGCCAAATGTCAGCTGGTCCTCCGCATAAAAAGACCACCTGGCAGTAAAGTAAAAGCAGGACAGAGGGAAGAGATTGTACTGAACACTCAAAATACTGCTGCAAACGGAATGAAACACAAAAGGCAGCTTGACCTCGCTGTGGCAGATAAAAACAATCCGCCAAATAGACTTTTCATCTGCAAAAACAAATTCACTTCCTAAATTCATGCTCACCTGACTTCTTCCATTTGAAATATTGAGATAATACAGTGATGTCCATTTTTGAAATTAATCTCCTAGTGAAAGGGGATCTCTTCCATGTGATTAATGCAATGCAACAGTCACTGCTCGTCATGTCAGAGGATCATGATCATGAGAGTTAAATCCAGATTTTGTGTCACCTGTAGCTGTTTGGACCCGACATGTGCCGTCACCGAGACACAAATAAGCAATGTCATTATGGACAAGCTTACAAAATGTAAATCTATATATATATATATATATGGATCTAGATTGATTTATGTTTCGACAAAAATATTCATTCATCAGTTTTACTCAGGTATTAACATCTAAAGAGAAGAAGTTGAAGGGAAGGGAAGAGAGAAGGAAGGAAGGAAGGGAGGAAGGAAGGAAGGAAGGAAGGGAGGAACATGACTGCCTCATGTCACCTGCCTCATCCCTCCACAGCCACACAGCCTGACTGTCAGCTAACATCTTTTCAATTTCCACATGATGCAGACCTCAGTTTGTATGCAGTTTGTTAGATGTGTGTTGGATGTATTTTTTGGTTTATTTACATTAGTTACTGTAAAAATGTCATTGTGAAATGAATAATACCAACAGTATCTCCTAAAAATCAACCTAATTTGCAAACAAATTTGTTTTGAGCAAAAAGTGAAGCACATTTGCTATCTACAATACGAGGGAATGTTATTTAACGTAGGTAGCAAATCGATACTGAAATATCAATAAAATGTTCACTGACAACGTATTTCATTTGATTTCACGCCAAAATATCCAATGTCGTAATACAATATCCTCTCCCAGTGATTACAGCGTTATTAAACTTTAATACAGAAAAGGTCTGAAGTGACCTGAGACACAAAGCTCTTATTAACATTTAACAATTGTTACGATCTTTCCCTAACCTTCACCAAAATGCTTATGTTGCATAAACCTTACCACTAACAGGACTCAGGATGTGAACCGGTCAAAGTCTGGTGCAGGAGATGAAACTCAAAAAACATTGAACATATGAACATATTCCAGCCAGATATTATGTTTGCTTCCACAATGTAATTGGGAAAACTGTTAAGTAATATATAAACTTAATTTCTAAGCTCCTGCAACCTATGGTCAACCTTCTCTGACAAATACAATGTGCAATCACTTTGTTAGAACAATGCAAATAAAGTTCTACCTGTGCAAAACAAAACTAAATTGTGTGAGCCATCAAGTTGTATCAGTATTAGTGGCTGCAATGAGCCTGCTTTCCACTACAAATCTTTTTAAAACGGGGTTGCAGACTTGATACGGCCACTCTCAATTCATGCTCAGTGTTGAGCTTAGATCTGCATTTAGATCAGCAGAAAAGCCGATCTCACAGAGGTAGGATGTGGCGAAGGGAAGCACACTAAGCTACACATGTGAGTCGCCAAGAATCTTGGCCGTCGCGCATGCGCAAGCGTAACCTGTTAACGGCGTAACGTGAACATTTACACGAAAGTACAGGCATTTCGCCATGTATTTATTAAACAGAAAACTTTACCAGATTTCCAAACTGCCTTCACGGTCAATTTTTTTAACACTAAACACACAAATGTCACACATGTGATGATACATGATACACGTGTTCATCTGTTCATCAAGGAGTCCTAACTCCTCCCGTAAAATCTCTAAGCAATAGGAGCTCTGTTTTATCTTTAAAAAGAAGTTGTATGACAGGTGCACCTCAGCACCTCAACTCAATGCAAAGCCTATGTAACTGAGTAGTCACTTTTCAGGCACAAAAAGGTGATTGAGATGAGCTTACTTATTAGTGCAGTTTGACACACAGACACGCACACACACACACACACACACACACACACACACACACACACACACACACACACAAGACTTGGAGATATTCAGGCAAAGGGATTGTAATACCCCCTTTTTAAGGAATAACCTCCCAGACAGTCTGACACTGTCTCCACACCCCTCTCCCTCCATACCCATAAAAACAAATGTCCAATAGGATAACTGTACATTAACAGGAGTCTCGTGATGAGGCCTATCATGGAAGACATTCCATATGTTAAAACCTCCCTAGGACTCCTGCAATGTCCTGCAAAAAGGCAAAGGGTTAAGGATCATGGAGAGTGTTCACTGAGAGCGAATCCACTTCTTGAGACTCAGCTCACCTAAGGGCTTCTGAGGATCAGGATCTGACATGAGCAAGGAAGAGTGTGACCTTCATGGTTTTAGGGAGAGAAAATGACTTCCAATCCATGCCGTCTGGGAGGATGAGGGGCGAAGAGTGATACAAGAGAGCTTAATTCAGCCTGCAGGATGGAGGGAGGGGGTTCGGAGGATACAGAGAGTGGATGAGCAAAGAGGTGGAATTGAGCATTTGTCTGGCTCGGTTCATATCTGATTAAAGTACATGAGTCCAGTTTGAGGGGTAATTTTCATCAGGCAGCCAGATAAACCAGAGCTGCACAGACTGAGATGCTTTGTTATTCAGCAGGACATGATCACAGGGGTGTGTCCTCCACACAATCCCTGCTGATTAACACAGGAATGGATAGGATTCTCTGTTCAAATTTCTTTTTCTACCCCCCCTTCTCCCTTACAGTCTCCAGTGTGCCTCCCTCTATCATACAGAGCTTTGTAGGTGCAGGGGGGAAAAAACATTTGATAAATTATTCCCTCAAACTAAGATTAATTATATTGTATAGTTTTATGCACAACATTTTGGAAAGATACACTTTCATAGTTACCGTTCACATTGTGCAGTAATATACAACCCTTTAAATCCAACAGACTTTACTGACTTGTCTACTACATGTTGAACCTGCTCGCACTTGTTTTTCTCGGCGTCTCGACTCCAGCCCCTGGTTTGAGTGAATGATGGCATAATCCACTACAACCTTGTCAAAGTGTGCGAATCTAACACACACACACACACACACACACACACACACACACACACACACACACACACACACACACACACAGAAACACACACATCACTAAGGCTTATATCGTTAACAACTAGGCCACTCACGCACCTACACAACAACTACGCTCTGCACAAGAATACGCACAGCACACTTGCCTCAGGGGGTCTCAAGTGTCAACCAAGGGGTCTCAGACCCCCCAATACTCCCTGTATTTCACACACTGCCTAACCATGGATTATCCCTCATAGGGACATATCACAAAAAAACTCACTTTTTCAGTGCTTGTGCAAATGCATTAGGGTATCTGGAGTGCCTAACAACATACAAACTGTGAAATTAGACTATTTTTCTATTTTTTTTTTTGGTATCTCCTGCCTAAAGTTTCACAACATCAAGGAAGTGGTCTGAGACATTTTGGACGCCATGGTTGGTTTGTCTCTGCCCACTCCTCCCTGATTACCTTACGTCATGGAAGATCACGAGATGTGATGGTCAGGATTTACGTATACAAGTCGGACATGCCTCGACCAATCACAGCAGGAATTTATGGCACCACAATCCCCTAATCTCACATAGTGATGGATCCATTTAATGTAATGTG
Organism: Anarhichas minor; assembly: GCF_050575085.1. Taxonomy (NCBI): domain Eukaryota; kingdom Metazoa; phylum Chordata; class Actinopteri; order Perciformes; family Anarhichadidae; genus Anarhichas; species Anarhichas minor. Next base: position 153,548 of record NW_027466542.1, on the reverse strand, counting down.
TTCCTGATTCATGGTAAATATGAACATAATTTAGAGTTGACCATTGTTTTAATTTATTCTATATTGCATTGTTAACACATATGCTTTCCACAGTGAACAAGTAAAGCTAAGAGAAAATGACCTCCATTTTGAAACTGTTGATTGAATAAGAAAATCTTAAAAAAACTTTCCTCTTCAGCTGTGACAGCTGAACTTCTGAAGGCCACGGTGGCGTCCGCAGTGACTCACTGGACTCACCATGATTGATTTAAGGGTCAGTGAGTCCAATATATTTCCTCTGAGCCAATCTTTGAACGGCTGATGTGATCTTAATTGAGTCTAGTTCGTCCTCCCGGGAAAAGAGGAAGAGGGGAGAAACAGTCTTCGGATCCACAGAGGTGCAGGGAATACAACAGAGATAACTGACAGCACGTTTGTTCACATAGTTTTACAGCTGTTCTCTGTTCAAAGGGAATTTTTCTTTTTTTGTGCGGACAACAACATTGTTCTGCTGTTGTGAGATGACCAAATCTCTATTTTAAAGTTGTGCAGTTGCCTGACAACAGAATCAAAAAGACAAGTGAATGACACGTATACTGTGATCTACTGTGAACTACACATCGTACCACTTGAACATTGCAGCTACACAGAAGTAATCAACTTTGTCTGTAACAGATGATTACGTACTGCGGCGAGGCTCTACGGATGGCAATGTAGGTCACCACCATTTTAGTTCAGAATGAAATATCTCAACAACTACGGCATGGATTGCCATTCAATGTTCTACATATATTCATGATCTCCAGAGGATGAATCCTAACAGCCTTGGTGATGCCCTGACTTTTCCTCTAGCACCACCTACAGGTAAGACTTTTCACTGAACATTGTTTTTGGGGGGGGGGGGGGGGGTTTGAAGACAACAAATTCCACAACGTTTATCTTAACTCCTTAATCCAAACAAAGATGGCGGCCCAGCTTCTGGTTGTCATCTTTGTTTGGGTTAATTATTGAAGACCTACCTAAGGAAATGGGTTAAATATCTAATATTGCTCCAGACTCAGAGGGAGTTTTTTTTTTTTTTTCTTCAGCAGGATATAACAAATAACTGCATAAATATCGGTCAAGTCAGTATAACTAATTTTCCTTCCAATCAGTCTATTTTTGAGCGGCCCCACTGCTTTATTGATCAGATAAATATTTTTTTCATCAAAGCTGAATACATTTCAGATTCAGTCTTTGGCTTCATTTTCGTTTTTGTTTTTTACAGTTTACTTTGTCCACATCCTTTTCATACATTGTGTACATTTTTATTGTTCTTAAGTCTATAGTTTGAACTTTTGTGCAAGTTCCGACCACAAAGTCCATCTCATTCATCTTGCTCCACTGGTGCTCATTGGAAATTACATCAACAGTCATCGTTTGATTTGTTCATCGTTGAGCCAGCCTCTGGCTGAAAAAAAGACTTGAACTCACCTCAGGCTTCAGAGGAACAGTGTTTCACGTGAGGTCGACGGGAAAGGCAATCAAGTGTCTCCCGGTGTCCACGCTCTCCCACCAGGCGCACATTTCAGCACTGGACACGCGTCGTGACACCTGCAGTTTCTCACGTGTGATTATCATCATCACTGGATGTGACAGCCGCGGGGACGCAGTCACAGATTCCTGGCTCCTTCATCCGAGATTTACGCGCTTTTAAGGTCAGGAGGAAATTGACGACACATTGTTTTGGCACGCGTCTTGCCTTGGGTGTCATTGTAGGCTATTGTACTGTACCGTATTGTTTTTATTTCACTTATTGACATAAATCAAAATTCCTTTAGTGGTGCGTAAAACGTCGTACAGCCTCCAATGAATGAGGCGCCGTGCGTTTCGTCAGTGAAAGCTGGGTAAGTTTTCAGCGGCGCTGATGAGCTCCTGTCAGACGGACACTTTGGCATCCGAGGGAACCTGTTGGATTTGAATTAACAATCAATCTGTTACTTTCAAAGAAGACAATTTTGGAGAGTCTGGTGTATCTCATTGTGTTGCCACTTCAGCGATTTTTTTTGCGCTTTGGTAACCCTGCAAATTTAAACCTCCTTGTGGCGATTGCACGAGAGAAACAATGTTTTTATGTAACACAAGTGCCATAAAGGACTGGAGCTATTTTCTGTCTCAGATTTTACCTCTGATGAATAAAACTACAGGCTTGGTAAACATCGACAAAGCGGAGGATGTGACGGCCACCATGGTGACAGCTCTGCAGCCGGACAGCGCTATGAGCGCAAGTAACCCGCCTCTCAACTCCAACCACACATCGGGCATGGAGCACGTCTTTCAGTACTCTTATTCCGAGAGTGACATGCTGTACACAGACTACCGGACACCTGCACGAGACTCTATCCCGCTACCGAAAGCGGTTCTCTACCTGGTTATGGCAGCGCTGGTGATGGTGGCGGTAGCCTATGCGATAGTTGGACACCTGGTCAAAGATGTAGTTAATGATTTTGTCGGTATGTGACCCCTATTGTGTGTGTGTGTGTGTGTGTGTGTGTGTGTGTGTGTGTGTGTGTGTGTGTGTGTGTGTGTGTGTGTGTGTGTGTGCATACATTTACTAAAACGAGCATGGAGAGAATTGGAGTTATATATATATATATATATATATATATATATATATATTATATATATATATATATATATATTATATATATATTATATATATATATATATATATATTATATATATATTATATATATATATATTATTGGATGTATTAAAGTATTGCAGTAGTGTATTGAAGACTGTTTTAAATACAGAACAATTGCTGCCTGAAACTAACAACAGAACACAAACATCTTAATTAATAGATGACCTAAGAGACTATGAGACTCTTTCTTAATTAAATATGTACAGGGACAGTTGTTTGGGTAAAGCCCAACCAACAAACTGTGGAGAGCATTTAGTCATCTCTCACAAAAAATAAAAATCCTAAATTGTAAAATCCCTGTAGTTCTGCTCTCAGCCAATGACCTTGCGAGGAAGACGTCCTGACAAACTACACTATCAGCAAGTGTCTGTGGGAGAAATGGAGAGCAGGTCTGCTGTTTCTCTATTTTTGAAGAGCGTCCTGTGGGCAATACATAATGAATGAATGAATGAATAAGTCTATTTTTAGGTATCATAGTGCTGACTTGACTTGATAGTCAGCTCATTACATCGAGTGATTTAAAGCAAAATGAAAGATTTCAATCGGTAATGTTTCACATGGGGCAGATCAGGACAAGGACACGTTAAGCAGCAGCAGGGGGCCCCAAAATGAATGTAAAATGTGCTCTGTGGATACATTTTCCTTTTTTATAGTTTAAGTATTTAAAGAAGCCCACCTGGAATTAGTTATGAGGCCCAATATTGCCCCCACAATCATCAAATATCATCTGAGAGAAATTTGACCTCCAAGAAATTCTTATTTGCTGATTTTGGAGCTGAACAATTTAGATTGTGGGGGTGCTACAACAAATCTTGGAATAATGACACTAATTAATGGTGAGTGTTATATCACATGTTGAGATTTTACAGTCATTAACATTTGTGGTTAATGACAGCAACATTTACTATATACTATTAGAATTGGGTGCATTACAAGAAATTGTGTGATTGTGACAACAAAGTTGACAACTTATCAGATTTGAGGGAGTCAACTAATTCTGAGGCTGTTTTGAGGCTGTAACCAGCAATTTTGGAGGCATTGATCCACTGCTCAAACAAATTAAGGGAACAGTTAAATCACACATCTCAATGAACGAAATATTCAAGTTATAAATCTTTATTAATATATTGATATCTTCATCATGTAATTTGTGAAGAACAAAATGACATTAGAACGCTAAATGGAAACCAAAAGCATTAACCTATTGAGGGCTGGATTCAAAATCCCAGGGAAAATCAAAGTGAAAAATTGAAATCATAGACTTACTCATAATGTGGCCCAGTGTGTATGGCCCTCACGTGCCTGTATGCACTGTATGCAAAGTCTGAGCATACTGATGAGACGGCACATGCTGTTCTAGGGAATCTCCTCCCAGACCTGGATGAGGGCATCAGTGAGCTCCTGGACAGTCTGTGGCGCTATACTTGGCGGCTCGGTTGCACCGATACATAATGTCCCAGAGGTTCTCAATTGGATTGAGGTCTGAGAAACGTGAAAGCCAGTCAATGGCATCAATGCCTTCGTCATCCAGGAACCTCATACACAATCTGGCCACATGAGGAACCCAGGGCCCACTGCACCAGCCATGGTCTGACAATGGGTCTGAGGACTTCATCCTGGTACCAAACAGCAGTCAGGGTTGGCTAGCACGTGGAGGTTTATGCAACCCTGTAAGGATATGCCTCCCTAGACCATCACTGACCCACCGCCAAATAATAATATTAGCCACCGAGTCTCCAGACTCTTTCACGTTTCTCATATGTGCAAATTGTGAACCTGTTCTCATCTGTGAAGACAACGGGCCGCCAATGGCGAACTTACCTATTCTGACGTACTCTGGCAAATGCCAATCGAGCTGCATGGTGCTTGGCTGTGAGCACAGGTCCTAGAGGACGTCGGGCCCTCATGCCACCCTCATGGAGTCTGTTTCTGACAATCTTGTAGCTTCTGTAGCTCCTTGAGTTCCTCCTTCCACAAAGGAGCAGATACCGGTCTTGTTGATGGGTTGTTGCCCTTCTATGGCCCTGTCCAGTTCTCCTCATGTAGTGGCCCGTCTCCTGGTATCTCCTCCACGGTCTTGAGACTGTGTTGGGAGACAGCAAACCTTCTTGCGACGGCTCTTATGGATGTGCAATCCTGGAGAAGCTGGACTACCTGTGCAACCTGAATGGACTGTAGGTACTGCCTAATGCTACAAGTAGTGACAAGGGCACTAGCAAAATGCTAAACTAGAGAAAATCAGCCATGAAGGACAAGGAGAGAGAAATGGTCTGTGGCCACCGCCTACAAAACAATTCCCTTTTGGGGGGTTGTCTTGTTGATGCCACAACTATCTACTTGTGCTTTAATTTGCACCAAAGCAGGTGAAATTGATTCACAATTGCTTACGCTTCCTAACTATCTAGATTGATATCCCACAAGTTGAATTGACTTGGTGTTATACAGTGATGATTAAGTGTTCCCTTAATTTTTGAGCAGTGGGGGGATTTGTGATAATTTGTGATTATGAGAACAATTTTTGGGGTAGTTATACCAAATTTAGGAATTATGACACCAAATCACTTTTTAGGATAGTGGTAACAAAATTGAGGGGGGGGGGGGGGGGGGTATTACACATTTTCTTTGTATTTGGGTGCATTATAACAAATGATTGGATCATGATAACACATTCTTGGATATGTGGGTGCTACAAAACTTTTGGGGACATTATATAACAATTATGGACTTCAGGATACCAAGACAAATTTTGGGATGATGACAACACATTTTTGGGATCATTACAACAAATTTGTAGATTTTAGACTTTTTATTTTAACAGCAATACAATTTGTGATGATGCTAAATGTTTTGGTGGTTGTTATTGCAACATTTGGGATATGGGCCTTAAAAACTAATTTAGGGATCGTGACCAAAAATGTGGCGGATGTTATACTGTGAACATTTTTTTCATTTTTGGGGTGCTGTGGTGAATTGTTGTGTTATGAGAACAATTTAGTACCATTTAATACCACATTTGGTGATTTGAGGCACTGCAACAGATTTTGGATTTATTAAGAGTAACATAATTCTATGACAGTTTTAAAGAGCTACACCAAATTGAATGAGAAATACCAAGTTCTGGGAGGGTGTAACAAACTTAGGGAGTGTCTTTTTAAGTGTAATTACACTTTTACGATGAAAAAATAATTTCTTATAGGCTGGCGGGTGTCTGTTAAAACTGTGTAACATGACACCTCATACATTGTTCTGGTTAACAGTTAAACCAACAATGATTGGCTTAATTGCTGTGTACATACATGGGGGAATCAAATCTTGCATAGGACCTAGAGAGGCTGGAGCCTTGGGGCATCTGTATCATCTGTCCTCTCGTGTTTACATGACTTCTGTTTCTGCCTTATTGCTTTATCTTTTCATAAGACACAGATGGAGTTGTGGACAGAGTCACTAACATGCCTGTTCTCTTGCTCACTGCATGTAGGTGGAGGCAGGTCGATGGTTGCTGAAGGTGACGGTGGTGAAACCAGCGAACCAGGTAAAAACCAAAGCTTACATGGGTCACAGTCTGCAGCACTTAGCTTTGCCACAGAGACATGCTGACCCCCTTTCATCTGGTCAGCGGTATGAGCTCATCTGTCTTTCTACCTGCACCTCACCTGACCTTCCCACCGTCCAAATGAAGACTCACATACACGTTGACACAAACACACAGGCGATGCAGTGTTTAGGCTCTTGGGCATTTTTTCTGAGGTTTAAATGTGGAGGATGCGTGTTTTACAGCAGTAAAGCCTCCTGCTCACAGTGAGATGATTCACTCTTCTGACACGGTGCAACATCAGAAAAGCAAAACAGCATGGTGTAGACATGGTACAGTCAACATGAAAATGTACACTGGAATGAATACAGAGAGGACACATAAACTATTAAAAATGATTAATCAGTAATTATAACATTGTCCACCAATGTGTTGTCTTAATGTGTTGAAAGAATAGTATTATATAAATATTGTTTGAAATTACATTTCTTTCATCATGTTACGTTTTTTTACATTTGTATTGTGATATTCATTAAACCAGCAAACTAACGAGAAATGTCACATTTGCAGACGATCAAATCTCTGAAAATAATATCCAAGATGTTACAAATCAGAGTTCTCTACCATTAGTTTCCCCACTATTATTAGTTGTAGTAATAGTAATAGTAGTCGTTTTAACCTACAAGTAATAGCAGTAAGTGTCATAGAAACATTAAGCAATGAAAAAACATCAGATTTCAAACTGAAACTATAAGTGAGAGGGGGGGGGGATAGGATACTTGAAAGTGAGGTGGTCCCTTGTGGTCATGTTTCAGTTCTGTGGGTCTGAGGAATCCCGTTCTTGCTTCTTTCTGTTCTTCACACTCACGGCTGTCAGCCTTAATCTCAGCTCCTCATCTCACAGCACAATGATTGATGTGTCCCAATTCATACAGGCTCCACCGCTCACGATGGGGCTGCTGTGCAGCAGACTTCTCCCCCAGAAACAATTTTATGGTGCTTTGCCTCTAATGGAATTACAGAAGCTGAACCCATCATAACTTTCTGTCAGATGAAGTTTGCAGTCATGTTGTGCGCATGTTCTGAATACTCAGTTAGCTTGTTTTTTTACTCCATGCTTGAATGTTCGAGCTTTGCACCTACATTTCGCTGAGGCTGCATCTGTGAAGGCTTGTCATACAAATTCTACATTCAGATTTTAACCAGAAAGTAAAAAATGATGAGCATTAGCAGGAAAATGTTTTTCAAGTGTCAAAGATGAAAAGACTCTTTTGGGGAGTTTTTAGGTTTTTAGATAAGTAAGACAGTCACAATATTTTTGCTGTGTTTGAGTTGAATGCGATTGTAGACGTAAAGTAACTGGTATAGCTTAATCTAACGGTGAAAGAATTTGTCATTTGAATTAATTGAATTAATTGGCAACTACTTTGATAATTGGTTGAGTCACTTTTCAAGCAAAGTGTCAAACATTAGCGAGCGATGACTTCCTAAATATGAATGTTTCTGCATTGTTTTAAAGTGGGATGAATAACTTTGCGCTTTGAACTGTTCGTCAAACAAAATAAGCAATTTGATATGATCTGCTTATATGATACGATGCATGCAGTAGCAGTGTTATTATCTACCCAGTAGATTGATGAACTACAACATCAAAATGGTCTTGGTGTATCAATTACTTTCCCAGTGTTACCTTGAATTTCTGAGTACTTCTTTTGCCACCATCTCCATTGTATCATGTCCATGCCGCACAATCTACACCAAAAACACCAAGGTAAATAAGAGACTACGAGCTTATTGATATAACCATAACTTGTAAAGTTAGTTAATGTTACTTCAAGCAGCAAATAACTTGTAGGCTAATGTCCTAACCTGTGTAGGTTAGCTAAGCTAATGTCATTAGCAAATGAACGCATAGCTAGCTAACATCAGCTAATTTCAGCAAAGTCATGAGGTTAGTACAAGTTATTTGTTGAAACTGATGAACGCATGCTGTCGGATCTTGATGGTGGTCTCTGGCGTACACAATTTCAGACGTCACTTTATCACTTCTGAAACCAAACCTATACTCTTGACAGCACTTGAGTAATTTTACTTACAATAAAATCTAAAATCTCCTTCCTTCCTATATTGTTAACTTTGCACTGACTTCCAGAATAACACCACTACTATCCCTTTGTCTCTCTTCAGACTGGGTGTTTAGCTCTCGTCGAGTTACTAACTGCAACAATACTGAGATAAACTGCATCTCCAACAACATGAACGAGGTGAGTGAGTTGGGCGAGAGGCCCCGGCTGGTGGAAATGAGCTACATATCCCTGAACCACACTAACTGCCTGAGCTCCAACAGACCAGAGGAGACAGTAGTCACCATAGATGAGACGTTACAGCAGCAACCTCCGGACAACCACTCTGGGACTTAACCTGTGACCTTCCGACCTATATTGAGAGATGTAAAGCGTTTGCTTGCGTTGCTTGTTCAAGTGGATTTTCAAGTCTGTCATGAATTGAAGCTCTATCCACTGTTTTATCACCTGCAGGTGGGCTGTAATACCTGTGTAATGTTGGGCCAGACTGGACTTTGAATTGTCAGCCTGTGCTGGAACATTGGAGGAATCGAATGATGATGTTTGTATCTGATCGGACTCCTTTCTGTGGAGATTGCTAGATAGGACGGCTCCAGCTGTTTTTGGACAAGCAGGCAGAGAAACTTTTTTGTTGTGTTTTTTCTCATTGACCTGACCCCTTGTGAAAATACCACTTTGTTAATGTGACGCATTCAGTTCACAGTAACCACAAACAGTAAGTAATCACTCTGAATATACAATACAAGCCGATCAGTGCTTACTGTAATATTGCTACTTACACTTCACCTTCATAAAAAAAAAAAAATCACATCAACAACTTTATATTTCCCTGGATGCTGTGAGACACTTAAAATGTTTTTTGTAATTATTGTAAAATTCATATCAAGCACCTCCAATGACACAGGAAGGCCACAAATGTTAACGAGTTCACCTTTTTTTGTGTAATAAAGATGTAATTACTGGGGCCAAAACACTCACTACACGATGATAAAATAAAAGCATTTTGTAGTGTTGTGTTATTAGCTTGGTGTGAACACATGCTAAGTCACCTTTCAGAGCTCTGGTTACACCTGATTGCAAAAAAAGTCAAAACATAAAAGTATCGAAGCCATTGCAAAGAACAAATCAAACATAGTCATTTAAGTTATGGTTTTTCCACATTTCTGGTTAAATGTCTGAACATGGCATCACCTTTGAAGCAAAAAGTGTTCATTTTTTGTTTATCTTTAATGTTTAATATTTCATGTGAAACGGCTTAATGTCAAAGCCTTTGTTTACCTTTTTTACCTCACTTCTAAGGGCTATGTATACTGCTGCTGATGAGTTTGTGACATCACTCAGAGCTACAACGAATGTGGCTTATTAGTCTGTGCATGCTGTGATCATTATACTCTGCATACACTGCTTCTGTAAACTGTGTGTTTGGGAAGATAAACTGAACTTCACTGGAGAGTGGACGGGTTAGAAAACACTCTTTATGGCAACTGAAACCAGAATAGAATCACAACTTACACATAAATTGGCAGCCTGTTCTATGTTATAATGAACTATATTTTTGTCTCAGATTTACACATGCACATATTTGGGTTGAAACCGAGTGATACTTGAATAGAGACCTATTTTAAGTGTAACATAATACAATGATGTTTAACTCTGCAGCAGAGCTAATTTCCCAGATGTTTCGGATGGCATTTTTGTTCACGTGGATGCCGTCGATCACAAGTCATCTAATAAATAGTCTTGGGCAAAAATGTTTTTAATCACTTATTTATTATTTTCATATCAGATACTGACTTTGACCTCTGGGTAAGTGCACATGCCTTCTATCAAATAATAAATGAGTGTGGACACTGAAAAAAAATCAAGGTCCATAGAGTTTTCATAGAGAGAGAGAGAGCTGTACTTTGAGCAAACAGCCAGACACATTTGTTGATTTAATATATCACATTTTTATATTGTTGTATGATGTTTTCATTTATTTCCCATTATACGGTGTGAGATTATTACATGATTTGCCTGTATATTGAGTAATAATTCTATGTAATAAGATACATAAGTTTGCAGATGTATCTTTTTAGTTCCACAGTAAATACATTTTAAATTGAAATCAGTAAAACTGACGAACTGAAAACAATCTGTATTGATCAATTAGCTATAAGTAGTCATTATCAGCCCTGTTCTTTCACGCTTTTCTTTACTTGAATCAAAATCACAGTAAGAGTGAAGGGCAGTCTTAAATGTCAAAGTAAGGTCAAAGAGACAATAGTATAAAAATGTTATTTCAGTGGTGGCGTCCAGTAAAGCATTAAAATAATATTTCCTTGTATCACCGAACAGAGGAGAACATCTTTGATGCTCAGCTTGCATCTTTATTATAAAACCTTAAAAACCATAGATGAAACTTGACCTTGAAGATGCACGCTGCAGTGTGCTCTTCCTCCCTCGACAACTTCCAGTCTCAGATGTTCTTCAATGCAGTGACCAACTGCTGTGAGGATGCAGTGGAAATATTAATGAGCACGGCACACTGCTCTCACGTGTAATATGATATCAATGGAAAAAGGCCATAATGTGTCATAAAATTCTACTTAGGATCCCAACACATCTCGAGCCAACCCTGGTGGGATTCCACTAATGTTTAATATGTTCAACCATGCTAGTGGCGCAGAGTTAGTCGGTCCCGGCTGAAATGCCTAACCCTAACCCTATCCCCTTTCTGAACCGTCTCTGAGGCTAATGGTTTCCAGAGTGTCACCCCTCCGGTGTCTGCGGCAGCAGACACACCTGCAGCTTCTTCTCAGAGTAAATGTTAGTTTATGTTATCCAGAGGGTTGTGATTATCTTGTAAACTTTCTTTGAAGAACAACAACATTTTTTTACTCGAGTAAAGTTTTCTATGACTCTTTCCAATCCTGCATTTAGCTCAAAGCACTGCTGTATAAGTGCAGCCTTACAGAGCTGTAGACTCTAGTTTTGTTTTTATTTTTTATCTGAAACAAAAAGGACAACACAAGACAAACAGAGCCGGTAATTGTATTACCATCTGAAAGACAGGATTCATCACTTGAGTGCATGGCTTTTGAAACATTTAAAACTAGAATATTTACAATCAGTTTTTGACTGAAAATCAACGTCTCAGCAATGATTTCAACTGATTTATTCACCTTCACATTATCAAAGCAAGCAGAAAAAAACTAACTCCAAAGGAGAACGTCAGGAAGACAATGTATTTAATTAATCCAGCGTGTTACCCATACCTCTGTTGTTACTTGTCAGCTGCCCTTACCGTTAAAGAGGCGGATGACACAGGTGCTAATGAAAGAGCAGCAAGAATTGCCAGCGACCCTGCCCACCAGCTAACCATCTGTTCCAAAAACCTTCCCCTTGCTCACTTAGTGACACCTCCAGTCACCTCAGCAGCTTCGTCCCAAGAGTTGTCACCTTGCTTGACTAGTGCTGCTACTCAATGCAGCCTCTACAGTCACCAGACAGGACCTCAGCCTCCAGCAGGCTCATTTTTTTACATGTCTACTAAAGTTTAACTTTTTTTTTAGAAAAGGCCAGAGGTGATTACTAGCTTATTAGCCAGCAAATATATTTTTATTACATTTTGAAGATCAGTGGTGGATCAAGGACTCTGATCGTAAAAGTAGCCTACTGATACCAGACCGTAGAAATGCTCTGTCACAAGTACAAACCTAACCTAAGCTGCAGTTTAGCCTCAAAGCAAGTTCTGGGTTTGAACCTGCTGGCTGGCTTCAGCCCTTCTTTGCAGAGTAGGTTAAATGTTGACACTAAATTGCTTGTCGGTGAGAATGTGAGCATGAATAGTTCTCTGTCTCTTTATATGTGTGTCAGTCCTGGATTTGCCTGTCGACCTGTCCAGGGTGTACTACGCCTCTCGCCCTATGTCAGCTGGGATTTGCTCCGGCCGCCCTGTGAAGGATAAGCAGGTACAGATAGGTTTACATGCAAACTCATTCAAATAAAAATAAATACATTAAAAAACTATTATGATGCAGTTGAATCATTCTATAATTCTAATCTATTCAGTTCTGTCAACCAAGTTCACATTTTACGATTCAGTGGGTAAGACACTCCATTTACTGTCACTGAAAAAGTATTACAAGACTACTTTTTCAACATTTTTGGGGAGTAAACTTAATTCACTATTAATCCCATGTCTGTACATTCGGTACATAGCTTGAATCAAGATAGCTAGCTTAGCATGAAGACTGAAAGCAGGGGGGAAAAGCTAGCCTGGCTCTGTCCAACGTTGAAGCATCCTCAAAAGTTCACTAATTAACACATTGTATCACACAAAAGAACAAGCAGACACAAGAAACAAGTTGTGGTTTTTAGGGGACTCGATATTTATAAGATTATGACAAGACAGATTAAGGCAAAGCCTCCAGATAATTAGACAGTTTGGAGGACATTAGTTTTAAAAGCCCTTTACTCTGATTCAAATGATCACCAAATGATGCATACAATCTATTCTATTCTGTTTTATTCTAATCCTTTATAGCCTGATCAAATCTTCATCGTTGTCACTTGACTTTGAGGAGAGCTTTAGCTAAACGGAGACAATGTTCCCCGTGGCAACAGATCCTCATTGTTTGTGCTAAAAGAAAGCAAAGCACACTAAATGATTGATTGTTTTAAAATGTCACGCCGAGTCGCAAAAAGTTTAAGTAAATGTCATAATTTTGTTTCAATTTTCCTTGTAGGAGAAAGGTTTATGTGAGTGAGCTTCAGTTGGTGTGATCGTGGAGCATTTTGATTCACACCCATTAAATCTGGCTTTGACTCTGCAGTTGCTTTACAGTCATTTAGCAGACACTTTTATCCAAAGCAACTTACAATTCAGATGCTACCACACCGTAGGCACAGCTACGGGAGCTCAAGGACACATCGACATGCTCTCCACTTAGCCACAGTCGCCTGCAAACATGTTCAAACTGAGTGTGATAATTCTGCTTCAGTTTAAAGAAGAGGAGGCAAAAGCACGAGTTAAGATATCTGATTTAATTTTGCAGTTTAGTAGCTGATAATTTATTAACTAGTCCTCATGAATTATCATTTTAATTTGTGTATTGGACCCCAAAACGTTGCCAACTTTCATAGCATTTGGGAAATTTCAAATATGTTCAAAATGTGTGTGTGTACAAGTGTTTAGAGGAACACAGTGTGATATTTACTTGAAAGGGTAAAAGTGCCCCCAAGTGGCCAAACGACAAAGAACCTGCAGAGAGCACCTTGATGGAACCAAATGTGTAATATACTCAAAAGCAGTGATCATTTGTCTTATTAAGTCTGAGTTAAATTAAGTGCCTTCATTTGGAAATTGATTTAGGAAATTTGAAGCATCATGTTTAATAAATCTATCCATCAACACCATACTCTTGTGTACAACATACAATTTCATTGCCATTTTCACATTTTCTTATCACTTGACGAGTTTTCCGAGGCAAATGTCTGAGGCAATTTAGAATGCAGGACTTTTTTCTTGTATGTCGAATTCTTACATTGTGTTATTTCTTTATTTCAATCGCTGCTATAGACCAGAAGAAGGAATACATAGACATAAGGATGGGTAAAATTAATTTAGCATAATAAAAGATTGAAGTCTAAAAAATCTAAATATACTTGATATAAAGTAGATTTAATAATAAAGGTTCAATACTGTATACAAACAGATATTTTTTGTTTTGCAATGGCAACTTGTGGAGCAGTAACCTTTGTCCGACCGCAATAATGTACAGAAAGACCGAATGACTTCAGGTCATTTTATTATGTTTATACCATCCTTAAACAATGAAGTTGTGTCCGAATGCATGGAACTAAAATAAATTGAATCAGGATGAATTAGTAGACAATAATGCTATGTAAGTTTGGAAAAGATTGCTGAGAAACTGGTGTCATTGTGAGGAAGGAAACAATGATGTGATAATCATCCAGTCAGACACGGAGGACTAAAATGTGAGATTCTGGGCCAGCCAGGAGTTGGACTCACAATGTATGGCTCTGCGTTACGAACCATTGTAGAGGTTTTTTCAAATACCAAATTGTTGAACAAGCACAAAACCAATTCCAGCAGTAATCCTCCAGCAAATGATCTGGGAGTGTGTGCTGTGTACCGACGGATTTGTAAGCAAGTAACACGTTTTAGTACAAAAATGTAATCAGACAACTGAGAAAGTCATACTACTTGATGATGCTTGGTGACCTGGATCCAATACTGACTTGGACTGGATGTTGTTGTGCAAATACCATGCACCGTTTTGGGACCATACATCGAGTATGCGTAGCCTACACATACAACGATTTTGACTTGAGTTCTTTTCATTTATCTCAATGTGGCGAATTTATAAACATAAATAGAAAAAAAACGAAACAAAGCTGAACAAAGGTACACATAACATCTGATTACTGTAGGCTAGATACATAAATATTGATATATATATATATTTAAAATGTAAACACTGTACACAGTGTACATACTGTGTGAGTAAAACATCAAAGAAATGTGTAAACAGTGAGACAATAGCACAATAAACACGGATAGATTAATGTTGCTTTATATACATGCAGTACAACAGGAGAATATGACAGTATACATCATGCTTTGATTCACATTTGGCAGTTATGATATGAACATCTTAAAGAGACTGTATTTGAACTGTAAAGATATTCAATTTATAGGCACAGTAGATGTTTAGTGTTCAAGGGTTATTGCACAGGGATTATTCCTGACACTGTGTGAATGATGTCCACTGTTTGTCAGACTGAGAGCCTGGGGAAAAACAACAACAACCAAAAACATATACAAGGTTGGAAGGTTATATTGTTTAATTTATTTGTCATTTTACTACACAGGGTTGCACAGTGAAATGTTAATTGTATAGCCCATTCACTGTGTTCTGTGTGGTTTTATTCATATATATATTTTAAATCAATAATTATAACCATATACGGAAAGGACCCTGCCTAATAATTAGCAATAAATACGTAATGTAAAGTGTCACATCATCTCTCCTTTTTGGAGTATCTGCAGAGCATTTCCTTTAAGTGGCGTGTTATCACCGAACTGGACCGACACACTAACTCTTCCTATATATTAGAGAAACAAAAAGAATTGCGAGGGAACTCAAAAGTAATTCAGAAATCACCACCAATAAATAAATAAAAATGAAGGTATAATCTTTATAGTCGTGTTTTCAGTTTTTAGGAGGCGGAGCTTCTAATCTCTTTGGAGCCCACACACCAGCCACAGCCCGGTCGGTGCCATAGCAACGAGCCGCGGAGTAGTGGGACGCCTGGAGCGACTTGTTATTGGTCAGATTACGCTGTCAATCATCCCTAATCCTCCACTTGATTGGTTAAATCTACCGTCGCTCTCACAAGCTGCAACGTGATTGGATATCCTTTTCATTCACGGCCCGCCTCGGTGAATAAACTCTTGCAGCTGCACACAAGTCAGAAAAAAAAGGAGAGCGGAGGAGGTGCTAATGTAATGCAATGAGTTGAAGCTGGGTTGTTTTGAGGAGTTAAAAGTTGTTCTTTTAACTCTAGTATCGGCTGACCGTTAAGGCTTTGTGTTTACTTGGAATTACACAACGTTGGAAGAAATGTAGGGACCTTTTGGCCGCCTTTGTCGTTGCCTCACGATGGAGGAACCTGCAACAAGGCAAGTGGTGAAACCGTGACTCGTTAGCTAACTTAATTTACCCTCTAAGTTAAATATTTTTGGTGTGGTACTGATTATTCAATAATATTTAAAAAGCTTAGAGTTGTGTTTAACATACCGGGTAATATATATCAAGTAGGTTAAGTCTAAAAAGTGACACTTTTGAGTTAAATGATATTTACATCACCGTTACTGTCCGCAGTGAGTTGGAGATGTCCCTGTCAGACGGTAACGTTACCTCGGACGACGATTTGCCTTTAACGTTACCCACAGATGGCAGCCTCAGTGGAAGCATCCGAAAGGTGAGACACCTGGACACACGCACACACACAACACACACACTCAGGCACGTAGCGTTATATAAATACACACACAGTCGGGGTAGGTAAACACGAGGAAAGGGTCTGATGGGGTCCTTGAGATCCCCCATAGGTCCTATAGGTGGCTCCATGAAAACAACAGTAACTTTAAACTAACTGTAAACTTTGGACGTTATAAATCCTGATACCATTCTGTAGTCCCTCCATCTTTTAATATCTTGAGTGATAATTAGGTTAAATAACATAAACACCATTTAACCTGGATCCTTAGGCAGTCTATAAAATCCCCCCCCCCCCCCCCCCCCCATTATTAAGAGCAAAACAAAAGACAACAACACATATTCTTTCACGTACCTCTAGTATTATCGGCTGTATTTGCCTACAGTTTGGAGACACCAGCCCCTCGATACAGTGGAGTTGAATGCAATTTTGATTGTGGAGTTAAAAGAAAAATCAAAAGGAGCATTTGCGAAACACAACAGGAAAGTGTCTTTCAAGAAACGCTTGCCTGCTTCCTCTGGATAATCCACAAACCTCACCGTTAACTGTTTTCTGTCGAGACTATTTGATCAGTAAACATGTTGACAGTGAAGTCTGTAGAGTTACAGAGAAAGTGTGTTTGGTAGTGTACATTATAGCTGAAATGTTAAATCTCATTTCACACATTGTGTTTTTAGCAACAGAAATATAATTTCGATCACCTCCTTTTGTATTAAAGTGGCATGAGAAACTGCAGAGGAGGAGATCTCACAACTTATGCAGTGAAACCTGATTTGTTCCAACACTGATATCATATCACTAATTGTATAAGTGCAGTATAACAGGCAACATTCATGGTATTTTCCCACAGTGTATTGAATCTTTGGTTTGCATGGGGAAAATGAATGATTACTCACATGGTGCCCTTAAACAAGCCACTTCACCTTCTGCTGCTCGAGTGGAAGACTTATAATTTTACATATCTGTGCAGCTGAAAAACAATGTGCTTAGAGAAAGTCCCCTGGGCGTAGAAGTTTTTTTTTGACACGGGTTTTTAGACCGTGTCGGCACTGATGTTGAGCAGCCTCCATCCGGCTGCCCTCCTGGTGGTTCAGCAGAGGTGGGAGCTTGGCCACGGTCCTAATCCACACAGGCACTCTGAGGATTACTTGTCGTGCGCATGCTAAACAAACACCTTAACTGGGTGAGAGGGAACGAGAAAGATAAAGGGGGGGGGGGGGGGGGGAGGGTGATAAAAATGAAAAACATCTATGTACACAAGTTGTCTGCAAGAAGGCGATGGAAGGAGGCACAAGGATAAAGAAAGGGAGGGTTCAGCATGTTTACAGTACAGCTGCTCCATCTGTCATACTGCTGTACATCTGTTTACCTTTTCAGTGTGAAACAGTGGTGCGCTGTATGATGGACTGCTATTTTAGCGAGCAGACATGTAACAATCAGCTGTTCTGGCATTGTTGGCAAAATGCCTGTTGAAGCGAGACCTTAAGAGGCCTTTAAATCTTCAGACAGATGCACAGCTCTGACATATTCTGCTAAACATATTATCCTTCTGGGAAGAAGGTTCTCCTCCTGCCTTACCGTGCCAACTTATTGCCATGTTTAGCATCCACAAGGAGCTCCCTCTTCTCTGACACGCCCTTTGACACACCCATCATCTCTTGGCACACTGCACAGACGTTTTGTTGTGAAGTAAAGTCGTTCAGTCAGCTTTCTGTCCGCGCTGTACTGTACTGCCACCATATGAGCCGTACAAATATAATGCCGTAGTTCACTGATGGTTAAAGTTGGCGTTAAGGCCACGTTGTGGCCTTGTCATTTATTCCTGTTTATGTTCAGAACGTCTGCTGTGTCATGTTCTAAGTCACAAACGCGCTGTGAAAATGTGACAGTGGTTACTTCTTTCATCTGTTACTAACTCAGTCTCTCTCTTCAAACTCTCAAAACAGAGTTGGTGATTGTTGGAACAATGGAAAGACTACTAAAGACGTTTCTTTTATGAGATTTATTTAGTTTCTGTCTGGTATGAATGAAGTGAATCTCATTGATCAGCGAGGTGAAACTACTGTTGTCTGACTGGAACCTGTTTGCTTTGAGGAGAGCATATACGTTGTGTGTTTTGTACATTAACAAAATTATAGTAACTGTCCAAATCCCTGTTGATTTTATTTATTATATTTTCACCACAACAACGCGTCACATAGATTTGCGCAGTTGTCCAAAAATGAGTGTGTCCACCTGGGAGTCATGTTTCCATCACTGCCAGTTGGAGCTGGAGCCGATAAATACCCGTACTGCAGAGTCATTTGTCCTGCGAATTAATGCTGATTGTACCGTTTTGCAGAAAAGACAAAAGCCAGATGTTAGTGGGTACTAGTGGGTTTTTTTGTCCAGTGGGAAAAGGGCTCTGGTAAGGTGATGAACGGCGGCTTTAATTAACAGACTAACTGGTTATTCGCAACTGTGAACTTCCCTATAAGAGACTTGGCTTTTTGGATGTCTTACCCGGGCACCTGAAGTACAAACGGACGTTGCATCTTCAACGCTTAAAATAGTCCGACCTGCTGCTGTAATTCATCCTTCGTCAATTTATCAGTTCTTGACGGCTCTATTTCTTCATTTCCTCTGCAGGGATGTGATCCTTTCGCCCAGACTCAGCGCAGTAAACTGCAGCACCGGCGGGCTCGCATCAACCAGCAGATCAACAAGGAGATGCGCATGAGAGCCGGAGCTGAGAACCTGTTCAGGTGAGGTCCTTTTCCCTCTCTAGAATACTCTGTGAAGTCAAAGTTAGTTTCACAGTAGTTTCATCTGTGAAGGGACTTTTCCTGCATGGAAGATTATGAAAATAAGGTATTTCAATACATCACCGAGTTAGTGTCAAGACAATGTCACGTGATTAAGTTCAATTATGGTGGAAATAAGTGGCGGTTTGTGATGGCATTTCTTACTCATTTAGTTGTTTAGTTTGCCTGCTTTATTAGTTTTAAAGTATTTATTTTTGGACACATTGCTCATGGCATTTACTTTTATTTGAAAGGCCAAACTTTCTCCTCCGTCAGCGTTTCCTCTCTAAGATGTGATGATAAATGCTATTCTTGTCTCCTCTGTGTTGGTGGCTCTTTGTTAGCATGTTGGCTCAGTCACATTTGTGGTGGTGTCCTGTGATGGGAAAAGGTCAGAGATCACTCTCATGAATGAATGAACGAACGAACGCACACACACACACACGCGCACACACACACACACACACACACACACACACACAGAGTTTTATGACTCCGTTTGTGTTCAATGTGTCTGTCTGCTTGTGTGTCTCATCTCCCTTTTTTCCTACAAATATCTCATTGTACAATAGTAATTGAACACTGCATACTTTTCAGCTTGAACACTAACGAGGCTTATCACCCAACGTGTGTCTTTCACACAGCGCACAAGAATTTAATTGGTGAAGAAATGAGGGAAATGAAAAAAAAAAAAAGCCAGTGGCAGAACATCAAAGTATTCTATCCGAGAACATTAGCATCATTTCTATCCCCTCCAGCTTCTGTCCGTGTCTCGCTGCCTTTGCCTCCTCCCTCTCAGGCTCTGCATGTCTGTCATCCACTCTGAGGTAGATTACAACAGAGGCTGAAAGTAAACATTTAATATACGTGCATACATTTGGTCTACCCTTGTGTTGTGGTAGCTTTGAGAACATTTACAGCACGATTAATCCACTGTGCCAAACTCTCTGAAAACACACTCCTTTACTCATTAAGATTCAACTTGGGAGTAGGAGGAGGAGCCACTTAATTAAACCAATGAGCTACTTTCTTCCTCCTTGGTGGTGCCATGTCAGAATTTAATAAGATCAACACGGGAAACAACAGTGTCTTTGATTAAAAGACAACCCAGGTTGCCTCTTATTAATATTATCCCAGGACTTGTTTGGCTGCAACTAATTAAGTTTCACAAAATCAGGGATAGATTGATGATAGTTAGCAGGGCTGCAGCGTTGAATTATTTCCATCTCGTTTAGTCTACACACATTTCCAGAGTCCAAGGTGGCCTCTTCAAATCGCTTCTTTTTTCTGACTAATGGTCCAAAATCCAAATGTATTCAGTTAACACATGTATACAACTTCAGCTGAAATGATTCGTTGATTCATTGATCGTTCTGGCAACGGCAAATTAATTGACGACTTTTTCGATAATCAGATTTAAAGTCATTTTTCAAGCAAAACCCCCCAAACATGACCTCTTTCTAGCTGTTTAAATGCAGTGATGCACTGCTATTTGGATTTAAACTACTGCTTAGAGACAGACTTAATGTACAAAGGCCATGTTACTCATGTACAAATGTAGAAGTTTGTACACAATACCTATAATCTTAGGTCCAATCATTTGCTGTGCTTTAGGGTGCCACCTGTGCAGTCTTGAAAAAAGGTTTCTTTATGGTCCTGGAATGATATTCAGGCTAGACTTATTCTTGAGTCCCTCCTCTTGTTAGCCATTTTTAAACAAAAGTCATCACAAGTTTTAACCACAAACTGTTCTTGCAACAATGCAAGACTGAATGCAATGTTTTTCTTTTATTGTCTGTATGAAATAGACATGCATTTGACGTTTAACTTTGCTGCCCTCGTGGCCAATTGGCCATTGAAAAATATGTTTTTTTTTCTCAGTGGATTTTGTCTGGTTTAATACAAGTTAAATAAATAAGTTAGTTAATTTATTTAGTGTTTAATGATCAATCAGCGCTAATAGGCAGATTGGAGTAATTCTGCAATGGTGAGTGATTTCTTCTCTTCTTTTGGATTTTTCTCCCCAACTCCATTTTTGACTGGATTTAGGCTGTTATCCTAAAAGGTGATGACTCAGTTTAGGGGAAATAAAACAAGCGCTCCTGCCCTTTCTGTTAGGACGACGGGTCACAGAGACAAAGAGGACCCCCCCCCCCCCCCCCCCCCCCACACACACACACACACACACAGCCTGCCGGCCTGTAATCAGCCGGCTTTGTGTCCGCCTCCTGTCCTGTGCTCATGCAGAGATTCCCAACGGAGCCCCGGCAAGCTCATCCCCCACTTATTTGTCTGGCGCTGTCGGACCTTTTTTTTTTTCCATCCTCCCCCTTTCCGGTCAACTGGAATAGTCAACACACACACACACACACACACACACACACACACACACACACACACAAAACGTCTCACTTTCACTTCATACACTCTGAAACTGTTGTGGAACTGGGTTGTGGCATGAGTGCTTGTGGGTGGGAGGTGTTTGAGGGGGGGATGCTAATTACAAATGAGAGAGAGGTTGTAACTCTTCAGGGTTTGTGATTGGCTGATGAAGACGTCATGTTGTGCTGCAGGCTGTGTTTCTCTGTGGGAATTTAGATGAGAGACAGTTGCTTGTTCAATCCTGGTCTTCTTATCAGCTAGTTTGTTTTTTAGAAAAATACCACAAGTTACTCAAAAAAAAATCCACCTTGATTTTGTCTTTCAGCTCATACACTCAGTTATTTTTTTCCCCCTTAAACGCTGCAGTATGGTGTGCGTGCAAGTGGGTGTGTGTGAAGGGGATATTTGGCAGCTCATTTAAAGCTGACTAATCAGATTGCCCTTGGCTTCATCGTGTGTGTGTGTGTGTGTGTGTGTGTGTGTGTGTGTGTGTGTGTGTGTGTGTGTGTGTGTGTGTGTGTGTGTGTGTGTGTGTGTGTGTGTGTGTGTGTGTGTGTGTGTGTGTGTGTGTGTGTGTGTGTGTGTGTGTGTGTACTAACTGGACATATATCATTTGTGATAAAGAATCACAGCTCTCTCTCCACCAGTCACTGACTGGTATGACAGATTCAAACGATAGCAAAAATGTTATCCACAAAATCTGAAGTATTTTTCGGAACGTCTGCCTTATACGATAAAATACAATGTTGTGTATCAGTTACAGTACAGAGTAGGAAAGAGTGAAGTTATATATTATAACTAGTGTACATATTCATCCTCAGCCCTTAGGTGTATTATTTTTCTATGACCCAAACCATAACCACACCTTGCAATTACTCAGTTTGTCATAGTCCGTCTTTGACAGCTTAATGTTTGTCTTTCCTCCCCAAATCTTCCACCTGGTGATGCATCCAATGACTCATTCAGCACACACTTCATACCAGATCAAACTAAGAGACTGAAAAGAAGAAAACCGTATCAGTTAAATACATTTTATTTGGGCTGCCCGACCAATCTTGATCTGTATTTTTATTTTTATTTCTTGCCTTTTTGAAATGATAGATTTAGTGAAAAGTCTGCCAGAACGATGCATTCTTATGCAAAATATCAGGCATCTTCTAAGTCTGTTCATCACAAACGTTTATAGTGGTCTGGTCCTATTTCTGCTTCTCGTCATTCCATTGAGCCAGTGAAATTTAATGATTGGAATATAGGTCGCTAGGCAACCTAGTGATGCCTCAGACTTCCAGCTCGCACACTCTGCTTTTTATTCTCAAATGACAGCGATCCATATGAGCAACAGGTGTCAATCAGATGAAGAAGAACGGAGATAAATATCAAAACCAGGTTTAATGCCAAGTAGGTTTTCACATGCTCTTTGGTACAGGACAATTTGATTATACAACGTATATATTTTAGGAGGTGAAAGTGTCTGTGGTGTTGGTGCTCTTTGGCAAGTTAACTCGGAGTGGAGTCAAAGCAAGTCTTTGTCTCGCATTGGAAATGCGTGAAGTCTTTTACAGGTTGTTGTATGTTCGGTTAATGAAGGATGAGAACTGATGTGTGTTTGTGTTAAATTCTGCAGGGCGACAACCAACAACAAGGTGAAGGAGACCGTGGCTCTGGAGCTCAGCTTTGTCAACTCTAACCTGCAGCTGCTCAAAGAGGAGCTGGAGGAGCTCAACAGCAACATGGAGGTCTACCAGACAGACAGGTAGAAAGCACGCACGCACACACGATTAAAAATTCCACTGCAAGATACAGTACCTACCATATTTCTCTAAATTCAGAGGTCATGTGAATATCAGTCCCTAGCAAATGGGCATCTCTGTGATTTGTGGTCGTATTTTTTTATTTATTTTTTGCAAGGTTTTCTGCATACGTTTAAAAAAAAAAAAAAAATGCATTTATAAATTTAAGTTGACAGCATTTTTGGGTGCAAATTCAGGAGTTTCATCTTGCTACACAGCACAGTAATGGGTAATACTAGTTCTGTGCGAATCGGGCTTAAGAGATGGAATGTCAAACTACATTAGGCTACTCAAGTACTGTACTATAGTGCAGCTTTGAGGTATTTGTGCTCTAGTAAACAATTTAATCATAAACACATTGGTTGTATGGATATGAATGGGGATGATACGTCAAAAAGTCACACCCGCAAAAAAGCATGGTAAAGAAGAAAGGGTCTGTGTTTCAAGACGGGTGGGTTGGCGACATTGCTGCAGACCCCCGACGCCCTGAAAACTGTCCGCCCTGGTTGACGGTCACACCGGGAGAGAGAGAGCACAGTGAGCACGGCCCCGGGAAGCAGCGAGGGTCCAATAGGCCCTAAAGCTGATACGACTGGAGCCGCTTTCAGCCCGGGCTCTTTCTGCCGCTGCGGACGAAATGCGATCAGCGAGGGCCAGCCCACCCGTTGAGGGCCAGCCCACCCGTTGAGAAGTGTACAAATATTTTCGGTTAATTGTGAAACTGTGGCGGGATTAAATAGACTATGGTGGGCCGCCACAGTCTTGGTAATTAATAGGAAACACTGCGCATGTACACACACACACAAAATCATGGCCTATTTAAAACCCATGTCCCAATTATTATTTGTCCCATGAATTCCAGGTCACTCATTAGTCTGAGAATTATAATTGGTGAAAACAAACATTCATTACATTTTTGTATTCACACTGCATTGTGTGTATGTGCTCTACGTGTACGTCTGTCTTTGTGGGGACACATTTATGTTGTAAGCTTTGAGAGGAAGGACTTCTTTAAGTTAGGATATTTTGTTAGAATAAGCTTCAGTCAAGCTGTGAAGGGGCTAGGGAAGTATAGAAGTACGTGTGTGTGTGTGTGTGTGTGTGTGTGTGTGTGTGCGCAGTCCTTCACAGCCAGGAGATGTTTTTCCTCAGGGTCACGGGAAGGATAAATCCCCCGATTAGAGGGTGCGTGGCCTGTGTGCGTGTTTCTGTTCATTGTGAATGGGAGGGGGTGACTTTGGGGGGGGGGGTGTTAGGGCCGTAAGGGTTAATACTTTGCTTTAGCTTTGTCTATTAGCAGGATGAAGCACTGAGCAGTGAGCCTGCTGTGTTTGAAGACTAGCAGATGGCAGTGCTGCCTTCACTGAGCCTATAACCTGCACTGTGTATAATGTTGGTGTTTACACAATGATGTTTACATGTTGGTGTAACCTGGGTAATATTACACACATACGGAACACATGCTGTAATTATTTATTGTTTTCACAGTGAGGCCATCAACGTTCCCATGATCCCACTCGGATTAAAAGAAACCAAAGAGGTGGACTTCACAGTTTCTATCGAGGTGAAGAGGACTTCTCATATTTCACCCCCTTGATTTATTTTAACTATCAAAATTCCTTTTTACACTTACAAAGACAAACTAGTGTGAAGACGCGATAATAAAGACACTGCCATTGATTTCTTGTCTAATCTCACATTTCTTTTGATTTATATTGTTTTTTTGAAAGGCTGCTGAGGGGCACCGAAAGCTCAGTCAAATCCTCTGCAGTCTGTCTGGGTATTAGAGAATAGCTCAGCTGTGAAACTGATTCGTCATTATGTAACGGTCTGTCTCCCCCTCACAGGACTTCATCTGTGAGCACTATGGAGAGGACAGCTCTCTCTACGACAAGGAGATCAAAGAGCTTATGGAGCTCAGACAGGTTAATAAATGCACTCGTACAACTAAGTACAAAACAAATCTTGATCTTGTTCAATATTAAATCAGTTTTTTTCTTAAGGATGGTTGTAGAAAATCAGTGCCAAACTGTGGGAAAAGAAATGAAAGGTCTGACATGTACATGTCGGAAACATGCAGTGTCCTTGAAGTTACGTGCGTATGTCTGTGTGTTGTTGTTGTTTTGAATCAGGCCATGCGTACACCCAGTCGTAACCAGGCCGGTCTGGAGCTACTGATGGAGTACTACAACCAGCTGTCCTACCTGGACCAGCGCTTCTTCCCTCTACAGAGGAACCTGGGTGTGCACTTCCACTGGTAGGACATGAGCACTTTTTAATGTAAAAGCCTCGAGGTTAACGAGTCCTGCATTACAAGTACTGAGGCCTGGTTGTGTAGAGAGAAGATGACAAGTGGACGTTTGATTACTTAGTTACTCAGCTATATTTTGTGAAGAATTGTGATTGGCTCTGCCAGGCCTGGACTGCTTTACTTTGTGCTCGTTTTGGGGGTTTGTATGTACGTATGTGTTGTAGGGCTGTCAATTGATATTTGATCGTGATTAATCGCATGATTGTCCATAGCTGATCGCCAATTAATCGCACGTTATCTGTTCGGAGTGTACCTTTTTAAAAGTTCAATGTAGGGCTGTACTGAATGATGTTTTTTCAATGATTTGCAGCTTCTTTTGAGGCATTCGATGTCTGTCGTCATATTTTACAATGTCATCACCCTAAAAAATGGAAAGAATATGATTTAGTGTTATTGTGGTTATATAAATGTAATTGATGGTGCTAGACCGCCCTGTTAGTACAGGTGCCTCCTTCCCCTATATAGCATAATGAAAAAAGTCATAATAAAGTCATAGTATAGTATGCCGAAAACAATTATTATTTATAGTATAGTTTGTGGAAAAAGATCGTTAAGTGAGTGCACCTCTTCTCGTCCCACGGGAGGCCTGTGCTCTGTCCTGTGCTCTGTCCTGTGCTCTGTCCTGTGCTCTGTCCTGTGCTCTGTCCTGTGCTCTGCCCGTCAAGTGCTGCTTGATCTGGGATGCACCGATGGAGCCAGGTCTCTGTAGTGATTTGGGTACAACATTCACCAATCTCCCGTTACTGGGTTCGCCTGAAGTCTTATTTCATCCATCACTTTTTTCCGCAACTGGTCATTAGACAGCCAGGAGTAGGCTGGGTAGTGGAGTAGCCTTAGGTCCTAGCTGGGTTAGCTTAGCTTCCGTCTCGGCTCTCCTACCTGGGGCAGTTTGCTGGTGTTTGGTCCGGCAAATCTGGCTGCTTTGTCGGCAATGGGCTATGATCCTCTAAAAGTCAGATGCACTTAATCCAGACTTTTCCTTTTCAGATGTACAGTATGCTGAAAAAAGCCATAGTATAGTATGTCCTTTAAAAAGTGTCAAAAAAATCTAATTGAAAAGTCGTAGTATTGTACGCCATAAAAAAGTTTTTTTTTTTTTAAAAGGTAATAATATATGAGGCCATAAAAATGGAACGAAAAGGCAAAGTATAGTTGCCATCAAAGTCTTTGCAATGCAGTAAGTACATGTACTCCTTCTCTGTCTCTAGGTACGACTCCCTGACAGGAGTCCCGTCGTGTCAGCGTACATTGGCCTTTGAAAAAGGAAGTGTGTTGTTCAACATCGGTGCCCTATACACACAGATTGGCGCACGGCAAGACCGCTCTGCAACAGCTGGCATAGACCGAGCAATAGATGCCTTTCAGAGAGCTGCAGGTAATGAAACAGCACACACTTACCCGGCACTTCTACGGGACAGAAAAACAGCAAAGTCTGTTAAAGTTATCTGCTGAAATATTTACATTTTTAGACTCCGCTAGGGCAGCAAGTATTTGTTTTCCTCATCATCTAATATATCCTTTATCTTCTTCAATTAATAGATTTATTCTATTCAATGTAAAAACATTTTTTTAAATAGTGGTAGCTATTGTAAGAGCGCCACAGTGACATTTTCAAACTGATTTTCTTGTCTGATCAAAAGATCAAATTCTGAAGATGTTGAATTTCTAATGATATAACAGAGAAAAGCAGCAAATCCTCAAATATCAGAAGCAGAGATCAGCGGAGGTTTGACATCTTTGCTCGATCAAAGCTTTTTTAAATTGAGTAACTGATGAATGAACTAACAAAATTATTTTGAATGTGTATTTTTTTAGGTGCATTTAATTACCTTAAAGAGAATTTCTCCAACGCTCCCAGTTTGGACATGAGCGGCCCGTCGCTCTGCATGCTGGTGCGTCTGATGGTTTCCCAGGTGCAGGAGTGTGTGTTTGAGCGAGTCACACTCACCACCCAGGACACACGCTTCACGTCGCAACTCTGCCTGGCACAAGAGGCTGCACGGGTGAGTCAACGCGTCTCTGGTTGTGTCGTTGCCGCTTGTGCCGTCAACGATTCATTCTCACGGTGTTATGTTGCTCGCGTGCCCCTGTAGGTGTCGGACGTCTATTTGTTAGTGCAGCAGACCATGACTCAGCCTCTGATGAAGGACTACGTGCCGTTTTCTTGGGCCTCCATGGTTCAAGTCAAATCCGAACACTTCCGTGCCCTCTCGCACTACTACGCTGCTGTTGCACTCTGCGATCACACGTGTAAGCCACACCAAACTACAGCACAACATTTCATTTAATATTTGTAGCGGGTGTTCACGTTATTGTTAACTGTGCAGACACAGTCAGTTGTTACAATTTGAATGGTCTTTACTTGCACTTTCGTGAGAATGAAGAGGTGGCAAACGGAAGCCGTGTGCAAAGAGTCAGACTTAAAACTGAAACGAAGATAAACAAATTACATTAAATATAAATAAAAATGGACAAAGATAATATGGATCGGCTTTTGTAGTATGGACTTTGCTCAGTGATACTTGGTGATACTTTGCAAAGACTACTGTGCCTTAAGGCGCAAGTATTAGCTGCCTATGCAGTGTAAATAAGACAAAGTACCTTTAGAAATGATAGGGTATAGGTTTGAATGAATTTCATTGACTTTCACTAAGGATTCAGTCCTTTGGTTATCCTTACCCAAAATCATTTGTGTACTCTGTGTAAATTTAGTGTCTGCTGAAGAGGAGGAGGAGGAGGAGGAGTGTGACGAGGGAGCAGAGAAGGCTTTCCTCCAGTTCTATGTCAGCAGTCCTGCAGAGCCACCACTCAGCCAGGTGTTACGAGACCCTGAACAAAGAAGAAAGCTTGGTGAGTTCATGGAATATATATTTGTATATTTAGTCCAGATATATAGCAGAGTCCAGCCAATATGTGAAACAGAGAGAGAGAGACAGACAGAGATGCAGCGGAGGCTTTCTGTCATTAAGTTTACATTTATGAAAACATCAGGGTTATTTTCCAAAGATTTGGGTAATTTTATCTACCAAGTATGTCACTAGGTAAAAGTAGTATTCACTCATCTTTTAAGACCATGTGTGCAGGTAAGGCTCACCTGCGGCGGGCAGTAATCAGACATGAAGAAGCCATGCGTGTCCACAGTCTGTGTAAGATCTTGAGGAAGATGGACATCCTGCAGGACGTGCTGTCGCTCACACACAAACGCTCTTTGGACAAGTACTCTGAGCTGGACAGAGAGGACGACTTTGATGAAACCGCAGAGGCCCCAGAGATCCAGTGTAAGCATCGCTTTGAAGTCGATGATCTGATTCTTTGGTTAAATACCAGCAAGTGATTGTGGTTTGTTCTGTTGTTCTACAGCTCAAACCCATCAGAAACCAGACATCACTCCAACCAACTTCTCTAAAGTCAAAGTTACTGATATATTCCAAAGACTGGTAAGACGCATTCATTATAGGAACAGTCGGATATTAGGAAAGCCATTGAGAAAAAACCGCAGCACCTGCTGGTAACCTTAGTTGAAGATGAGTCTTTTCTGTGCTGCAGGGACCTCTGTCTGTGTTTTGTGCACGGGCTCGCTGGGGTCCGGTACGTGTGATCTGTCTGCAGAAGAGAGAGGGTGGACTGGGTCTCACGCTCAGAGGAGACTCACCCGTCCTGGTGGCTGGAGTGGTGCCTGGAGGCTGTGCAGAAGTAAGAGAAACTCTGCTGAGCTTTATGTGCATCAGTTACAGCAGAACTGCTCATGTCTTCCACAGCCTGTTAAACACGAGCTGGTTAGAAACAGTTAAGAATATCACTCACAGATACTGTATTACTGTACTGTAGTATACATCTGATTTTTAAGGGGAAAAAGCAATACACTGTTTTATTTATTTTTTTAGGGATTAATTCATAATTTGCAACTCCGTTCTTACCATTTTCTTATTTTTGCTAGAAAAAAAAATCAAAAATCTGTTAAAACCTAATTAAATTAAATCTGCTCCTGTTTTTTAAATTTGTTGAGCCTTATGTTAAATCTACCTTATAACCAGCATAACAACAATTTCAGTAATTAATGTGTATTAAAAATGTACAACTAACTCATTTCTGACCACTAGAGGATATAAAGGAGACACAAATAAATGTCTTTACAAACTAATGTAAGGCTTTTAACAGTGCACCCTGAGTGAAGAGGTGGGGCCAGTCCAGCAGCAGCTTCACCATTCACTTTTAACAATAGTTGATCTGCAGGTGTGGATGATTATTGGTTGCAGAATTCGCAATTCATGACTTTTACTCGTTTCCTCATGTCTGTGTGTCGCATAGGAGGCCGGACTAAGGGAAGGAGACTACATAGTAGCAGTGGACGGAGAGGACTGTAAATGGGCCAAACATGGCGAGGTGGTTCAAATGCTAAAGAGCTGTAGCGAGAGAGGAGTGGAGCTCAGTGTGGTCACATTACACTCCCATGATACACAGGTAAGTACGTGGGGGGGGGGTGTGTGTGTGTGTGTGTTTGAGATGTCCGTGGCTGCTGTTTCAATGTATGCGTGCTTACCTGTGCAGTGACCAAGACGTTACCTGTGTGTGTGTGTGTGTGTGTGTGTGTGTGTGTGTGTGTGTGTGAGCAGCTGGAGAGGAGGGCCATGTTGCTGTCCCACAGCAGCGATAAGGAAAACACTCGGCAGCGTCTGCTGAGCGGAGCTAAGGGTCAGAGCTCCGCCTCCTTGTTGAACTGGAACAGGAAGAAGACGAGGGAAGGCGGCGGGGTCACTAAGAGACTAGGAAGCACTTTCAGTTTGTCGTTTGGAAGCATCCGAGACACTGAGGCCATGTACTGAGACATGACTGCAGAGGAGCCACTCAGGGAATCACAGCAGTGGAGCACAAGGTACGATCAGGACCGCATTCAGAGGGACAATAGCGCTGTACCAGGAAACATCAGCAGGAGACAAAAACAACAACAACAAAAAAAGCACACGGTTTGTCCAGTAACATTGTTCCTGGCTTCTTTTTATTGCTACATCAGTCAAATGTCCAACTTCGTTGATTAGCAAATATGTGGAAGCAAACATACCAGGTTAGAACACCTACTAACATGTAGTTTAATACATTTTACCTTTCAAGAGTGAAGACCTGGCTATTGATGCCATGATCATTTTGCAGAGTCTGAGGAGTATGCTGTACTCCTCTGTGTGCTGCCTGGGAGACAAAAGGTGCGTTGAGACAGAACGCAAAGACACTGTTAGATGTAGGCTGCTTTAGAATTATTTTGAGACAGCAAGCCACAGACAGTCAAAGAATCATTTCCAATATTACTGAACTACATTGAAGTTTTTTCAGCAAGCTACTGAGACTAACACAAAATAGAAAACAGGTGATGACGAGCAAATTAGGATTCTCACTTGAAAGCAAACGTAGCGTTTAGGTCTTATTGCACCCAGCTTGCCGATGTTGCGACGCAGCTGGCAACATCTTACTGAAAGCTCCTTCACTTAATTCTTCTTACATCCTTTACGTTAACCTTACCGTACATATGTGTAGTGTAAAGTTGTAAAAGCAAGTTCCATATTTCTTGTCTTATATTTTTCCTCTGAGGTCTGTGAGGTTACAGAATACTGTAACAGTCCTGTTCAACCACTTAAGTGCTCCAGATTTGAATCGGTTAATTACTGATCCTGTACATTGTACATTGTACATCTACTATGATGGGTCTGTTCTTGGAGAAATGTTTTTGTTGATATTTTTAGATTAAAGGCACTTCAGAGGTTTTGGTCCATTGTTTTGTAGTTTTGGTACTTTCATGCACTGAATATTGAAAAGGACAAATCTGTTAATGTATTTCTGACTTGATGTCTCAATAATGAACATGTGAGAGGTTGGGAGTTTTTTTTTTAAATGAAATGCGATACCGGGAGACTCTGCAGGAATAGCATGTGGTGTCCAAAGCGTTGCATTTTTGTATCGTCTTGTATCTATTGTGTCCTTAATGGTGTCCAGCCACTGTACTGTATGTTACAGTCAGCCAATATTAGAAAACTAGAGATGAAGATGTTCATGGATTGTTTTTTTTCTTCTTTTAATTAACATTGTTTGAACTGTTTGTAAAATTCTGATATAACTAGACATGTGGGAATTGTAGCACATTACTGTTGAAAAACGAATGGTCTTTTTTTTCTTTTCTGAACAATGTATGTGCCATGATGGTCCATTGTGATGAGTACATACAGCCAGAGGAGACAAATAATGATTTCTCATGTTGTGTTTTCACATGATCACAACGTAATTGTGCCGTGATGCAATTTCAAAAAGATTGCAAAGGAGCAGGATGTTTTTAATCCTCATAATCATTAAATTCATGTTGTGATCACAGTTACTTTCCGGTTAGTCGAAGAAAAAGCTGGTTCACTCTTTCCTCTTCAGCTTTCTGAACGATGTATTTGTGCGACTGAGTAAATATTTGTCACGACTGTTGTGAAGAGGAATATGTTTTCCTCTCATTTGCGTTTTTTTGACTGAATATCTGACCATCCCTTAATGACTGCATTTGGGGATTTGCACAGTATTTTTTTCATGTATAAATACAATAAAAGTGAATAATGAGCTACTGTCAGCTGCATCAGTTTGACTCTGCCCTCTCTACCTCAAAATGACAGTACACATAGTAAATGTCTATTACACACAAATATAATGTATTAGATTATTTATTCCTTCACAATGCTACTTTTTAGTTATTGGTTACTAGCAGTAGTGGTTTGCAGACATTGTTGGCTTCATTAGGATATTACTGTGTAAGATTCAGTCCTGTTGTGTGTACATATTACTGAAACACAGCTCAGCTTTCTACCTCCTGTATACACCCAGCACTACATGAAGAGGTTCCCACATTCATTTGGTCTCCACCCGCAAGCTGTTTTGGTCCATCTGTTGTACCAAGTCAACTCTCCAACAACGAATCAGAGAGCTGCTGAAAATGTACAGCCAAAATGATTTTAAAGCCAAAGTGCAGTGACGGAGCTGTGTAATGTATGACCACTAGAGGGCATTAAAACATCAACAAAAGCGGACAGATGCACAGGCCCAAATATCACCTTATCCATAAAAAACATCTCTAGTGTTCAGCCGGATTAACCGTGATGCACTGTCTGATAAACTCCTGTTGAGTGAAGCTTGGGGACAGTATTGGTTATGAAGGAATGCTGGTTTCTCCAGATGAAGACGTCCTCTTGATGGAGACCCACCTCACCGTCTCATCCAAACTCTGCGTTGGCCATTGAGCCTATGACGGACTTCTCATGGCGTCTGAGAGACAACCTCCTACTTGTGGTGCTAAATTAATTAAACATGTGAAGTGATATTTCAGCAATGTATCTGGCGATGAGTACAATTGGCAATTGAAGGAGACGTCTTCCTCGCTCTAGAAGATTATGTGACAGTTGACAAATTTCTCTCCCCCTTGCCTCACTATAGGGTCAGTGTAGATTACAGAATAAACTCGCAGGACGCACCGGACAGCCTGCTTTCACCAAATGCCACCTGCACAAATAGATCTATTTTTGACTGACAATTTTATAACACGGTCCAACACCTGTCCTACTTTTCAAAAGCCAGGCGACTGACAGTAAATGTTGATCGGGACTGAAGTGATTTTCATTCAGCTTTGCGCGTTCTCTCTCCACTCACTTTGGGAATGACGTGCAGCAAACTGTCGTACTTAACACCGTCTTGTGTTGGGTTGAGACCGTTGTATAAAAAGACACACCAAAGGCTTTTTTTTTTTTCAAGCACGAGAAGAAAAGTGGGGCAGATACAAAGATTTTAAGGTTTGTAAGGTGATTTATTAAACGTCCAATGGGTTTTCAGGGATAGCTACGATGCAAATAACGTCCTTCTGGTCCAGTGGGATTTATTTATCATAGAACTGATGAATACATATGCACAATGAAGGTGTGTAGCAGATGATCTAGTCCCAGACAGAGTTCATGAGAAGCTACTGATCCTCTTTTAAATTAATTATTTTTTTGCCTGAATCATAACCGCTGCTATCCAGTATGAAGAACGGGTGTATGTTCGTGGGACGTGCTGAGCAAAGAAGCACATGTCCCTCCATCACTTTAAATGACGGTTCCTGGGAATCCGACTGTAGGTGAGCTGGTTGGCGTCTCTACGATCCCCCCGGGGACCACCGCCGACCCCAAACCGCTCTGTTCCAGCTCCGCTATCACCAACATGTGCTTGAAGTCTGCAGGGCGGTGATTAAATGTCTCTACCACTCGGTACGTCTCCTGCCTCTGCGTGCCGTAGAACAGCTGCACCTGGTTAGCCAAGCACTGAGCCTGGTGGACGGTCTGGGAAGGAGAAGTTTAGACGGGTTAACGTGGATCCAATGTTTGAGTCTTACACTACGGTCAGTTACTCCAAAACCATGAAGATCAACCTGCTGCTATAGCTGCTCTAACACGGCTTTCCACAAAAATATGGAATTATGTATGTTGACTGTAAATGATGAGGCAAAAAACACCATTACGGTCCATAAATAAGTGCATAGGCTTCAGCCATGGGAGTCCATACAGGTAAGGGACTCACAATGAACTTGGGGTCCAGCTCGGCGGTCATGAGGACCACACCCTTCTCATCCTTCAGGTCTGGGTAGTGGTAGAGGATCAGCTGACTGGGAGCGTTCTCGCCCTGCATCTGGACGCCAACAGGAAGAGAAAAACTGCAATTAACACCTCCAGGTAACGTGAGCTAAGAGTCTTAATGATGAGTCAAAAATACATTGTATATTATGCTGATTTAATGATGAAATCCCCTATAATCCTGAACTATAAGAGTTTTCATGAGTTATTGCAGGCCACTGATCAAACCATAAACCTTGGTAACTGGAGATTTGGAAAACTAAAAAAGAAAAGCCTGTCAAGACACGCGTTTGATCTCTACTACAACTTTACTGTATTCCAGACTTTAGAATAAATAAACAGACACATCTACTTAATACTACTTAAAGTGCAGTGTGCAAAAAAAAAAGAAAAAAAAGAAGAGGATTATTGGAGATATTAGACTGATACTTACTACAGCACATTAGGCCCTTTTTAGGATTTCATTTCTGAATATTTCAGATATTTTTTTCTTGCAAATTTATGACTTTATAATCTCAGATCATAGTCAAGTTTATTGTAAAAAAAAAATCTCTATAAATTAAGTTTTTCTTGGAATATTATTACCCTCTCCTGGCTCTGTAATTACTATTATTTGTATACCTTCAACGGCCCCAATACACCGCTGCGGATAATAAATAAGGATGAAAGTCTGAAAAGACTTTGCTACACTGCAATCATCATGTATCTGTCAGGTACATGAAAAATATGATTTGTGTTCAGAACTGTTTGAACATTCCAGCTACAGCACAGATGAAGAAGCATCTTGTGTTGCACATGAAGTGAGCACATGAGCGCAGTGCTGTTAGAAGCCCAAAGAGTGCGAGACTTTCCCGGCAGCGGGTGAAGTGGTTCACCTGGACATTGATGAGGGAGGTGAAGTGGAGCTCGTGTCCGGACCACTGACCCAAGAAGAACTCGTAGCCCTCCCTCTGAGGCAAAGCGTAGAGGAACTGACGAGACGGAACCCAGAGAGAGAGAGAGAGGGAGAGAGAGGCTGATTTCAAACATATTTGTTTGGTGTGGCAGACAAAGTGAAAGCTTACAAAAGAACCCTTGTTTGTGGTTATAATGAGAGACTGATAATCTGTCATCAACATGCGTCAGTGTGAGCAGCAGTGATCTTACCGCATGGCACGACTTTGATCTGCTCAACATCACCTCGTACATCGGTGTCTGCAATAAAGAGAAGGCCGGTTATTAGACCCACTGAGTTCTATTCATTTACAAGCATGATTGTGCAACTGCACAATATGTTATAGCAGTCTGCGTCAAACTGTTATGTGCACATCGAAATATGTTGAATGGTTAAAAAAATGTATTTGATTTATTTGAATTAATAAATCCAGGAGAAAAGATTTTTCAAGCAAAAGTTTAAAGACAATGATATTCGGGGTGGGGGGGGGGGGGTATTGGGGTACTTGTTCCATAGCTCAAGATGAATCTCTCCACCATGGATGTAAAATATTATGTTAACAAAAAAAGACTAAAACGCAGAAACACAAAATAAACTGGTCGTCTGCAACAAGAGGTACAAGTTACTAAAGTGAAATTACTTCTTGTTCAAGAAAAGAACCCGAATTTCGTGAATTCATCATGGGAAAAATATCTATCAAGACATGACATTCAAAAGTTCATGACATCAGTAAATGTGAAATGTTGAGACTGCTGTATCAGCATGTTCTCTGGTGTTACACTCACCGGGATGACGGCGCTGATCGTGTCTTTGCTCGAATAATAATTCATCCAAAGCTGAGAGAAGAACACAAAACGGTGAAAACAAAAAGGTCAGCTTCAGATAGCGTTCACTGGTGCACCACAAGGACTCAACGGGACTCAAGTGTCTGACCTCCACACACTCACCTCAGAGATCTCCTCGCCCGTCATGCCCCCGATCAGCTCCAGGTCGAGGATAGAGTCCAGTGTCTGAAGAACAACACATTACAAAGTCTGTTACCAGAACAAACTTCATCATCGTCATCATCACACTGTCAACGTTTCATTTTACATTTGGTCTATTCTGTAAAGAACAGTTTGAACGCTGAGCAAAATGAAAACTAAAGTGTTTGGTGAGGGAACGTTTGGTTTGCAGACAAGAGTCCACAGAACGGGACCAAAGAATAACAAAAAGCTACGAAAATCGTGCCAAAACAATTGATCGGTAAAAAATGCCTACAGTTTGCTGGTTTCAGCTTTTCAACATGTGAAAATGTGTTTCATCACCATGAGTTAAATACCGTAGTCAGAAAATATACTTTTAAGGACGTAATGTGTGACTTGATGAGTTGTGCCAAGGCTTTTGTGATTATTTTGAGATTTATTGAGTATCATTTATTATTAAAAATATAAAAGGTAACCCGGATGAGTCCTGAATATGGCCATAGAAACAGAATAAAGGTAGAGTGACGTAGAAGCAACACAATGTAAGATTACGGCTGCTCGATCTGCTCACCTTGTTCTTTGTGAAACCTCCTGACGCTCCGCCGCTGGCAGCCATCTTGTCCTTTTTCTCCAACTGCAAAGATTCCCACAACAGAAGTGGCATCACATTCATAACTCGTCACAGGAATATGAAGAAATGTATTCTGATCCTTCATTATGTAGATAATAAACATGCTCACAGGAGTATTGTTTTGTCCAACTACTGAGGACATTATGCACGCCGTTACCAGCTCAAGGGGAAAAGTTTTAGGTAAAAGTTTGCCGACTTTTTGGGGTAAAAGTTTGAAGACTTTCATTGATTCGGTGATCTCACAATCTATCAGACGACTGCTTAAACACGCTTTTAAATTTCTGACGTTAATATGTTCGATACTTCCAGAGTACCGTCATGGTGTTCTCTGCTCTGTACTGAGCCCGGTTCGTACTGCACCTCCTGCTCCATGAGCCCGATGAACTCCGCCTGCTTCGAATGTTCCAGCACATCCTTCTTGGCCTCGTGCCGGTTCTCAAGTCGGGCCTTGTACTCCTGTGGTTTGGCGCTGAGAACAAGTCAGACATCAGATCAGTGAAACACCAGCAACTTTCAAAAAGGCTAAATCATCTTTCATCTTCATGAGGCGAGATGCCTTGCATTCTCCTACTTTAGCTAGTGACTCCCAGCATTCCTCATGCTGCTTTAAAGTTACTAACTAAGAGAAGAGTCCTCAGCGCGGTGAAGCGTCATACTAACAGTCATGTTTTACCGAGCAACAAGATGTGTCTGCTGACCATTATTTTGAGAAAATACATTATCTTGTAAAATTATTTTCAATCTGGTTTAAGATAGATAATACTATGAAATTCATTATTCAGTGTGTATTTCTGTCTTTGCATCAAGGTAAAGTGTTCAAAAGCACGCAAAATGTGTTGCTTTCCTCGATTAGAAAATTCTAATTCTCAAAAGCATTCATATCTATATTCAAAAACCGTGGTGCTGAAATATTCAGCCCAAAGGGGAAATCAATTAGTAAACCTAGATAGCAGGAAAGTGATCATTTCATTTTGGTTGTTGCTGTTCAGAAGCTGACTCCCAGATCTCAGGTACACACAAACAGGTGAGTTCTTAGAAAGTTCCTGATTTTAAACAATTGAATTATTTAAGTCGTTTATCGAGCAGAAACCCAAATCTTTTCTGTTCACGTCTTCTCAGATGGAATGATTTTGTGTTCTCTGGGAATTTTTTTTGGTCAGACACGAGGAACTTGACCTACATGTGTCACTGTTTACTGGTACTTTAGAGCCGCTAATGATTCATCAAGGAAAGAATCCAAAGATTTAGTTAGAGTGAAAAGCACTATTGGCAAAGCCATTTTAACCCATCACTTGTGTATCTTAAACACCACCTAAACTAAGTATTCCAAAATACTATTTTTATGGCGTCGGAACGTTCAAACAATATTTGTCAACATGAGCTCTCAAAGCCAAAAAACACTTTACTTTTTTAGTTTTTACCTTGTGATCTCATCAAGTCTTAGGTATTAAGTCAAGTAGTATGCCTCTACATAGACAATGAATGGGAGACTCATTTTGTTGAACTACAACAAAATATTTTTGTTATTTTTTACACCCAAATGAGTAGTTGTAGAAGTATTGTTCTCAGTTCTGAAACAGAAAATGTACAATACTTAAACACTCCCCTGGATGCTCTGTGTCATCTATAACATCTTCCCCAATTCAGTCTATGGAGCTGTTCCAAATTTCTTAATTAGTTTTAGCACTCTAGTACTTGGATTTGGGAGAGAGTTGGTCATGTTTACTAACATATTTGGACCGTCTTAGATCATAGGAATAACATTAATGAAAATTGAAAAGTAGTTCACCTACTCACTGCTCAGGTGTGCATGTCAAGGGGAGGAGCCTAATTAAACTAGTTATTATAACGGGGTTAGGGTTAGCTTTTAAATGTGAGACCTCAAAATAACCCAACCATCCTCTCATAGACCTGTGAATAGGGTCAACTATCATAGTACAACTGACGTTCCGATTAATCCCCAAGCTTCTGCACATGTTACACTTTGTGTGAAACCATAAAAAGAGAAGTAATAAGTGAATACAGGCGAGTCAGATGTAAATGTTATAATTTAATGAGCAGATACACTGCTTTATGTTGCAAATGTGAACCAAATACGTCATTATCTCATCATAATTTCGATTAAATTATTTCTGATAGTCTAACTAGTATTCACACTTGTCAATAGTCAAATTACTTTTAAATATTAGATTTAG
Source organism: Anarhichas minor (assembly GCF_050575085.1). Lineage (NCBI taxonomy): Eukaryota > Metazoa > Chordata > Actinopteri > Perciformes > Anarhichadidae > Anarhichas > Anarhichas minor. The sequence goes on along the minus strand of NW_027466542.1, from coordinate 114,645 downwards.
CTAAAGAAGATTCGGACATAGCGGGTGTGACGCCGAGTCGCTGGTAGCTAGCTACTGACCTGCGCAGCTTCTGGATTTTGTCCTGGTACTTGCTGAAGTACGGGTTCTCCTCCAGTTCTGGCTCCTTCCGCACCGAGAAGGCCCGGAACTGCGCCGGGACCAGCCCGGGGATCAGCGTTCTGATGCCGGTGGCCCTGACCGCTAACATCCCTCGGTACAAACATGCCATTTGTACAATGGCCGCCGCCATCTTTCCATCGCCTCCGTCCAGCATCTATACTGTTCCGGCGGGGAACGGCTTCAAAACATTGGTTCCGACGAAAGCGACAAATAATTAGTAGGCCTACTGTAACCCCAGTTTGAATGGTTTTATTTTTCTCATGAAAACAAAATATAGTTAGCCTATAATGGACTGAAGGGTTCTGATGAGCGAAGATACGATAGTAAGTAAACCGTCTTTATTTATCCCGAGGGAAACAGGAAAAACAGACCCAGAACAAAAGCACACAAAACACACGTCTTTTAGCCTTTCTCTCATATATTTAATGACACTTTGAGTGATTTTCAGAATATTTTTCAATATATGCATGACATAGAAGTGAATAATTAGCAACTTTAAATCTACAGCAGCTGAATGTAGTCCTGATATGTTGAGACCACTGGAGGTCAGTATGTCTCTTCATTGAGAACTCAGTCTGAATATTTACACATGCATGAAAGCTGCTGCTCACTGATATCTGAACACGGTGAATCACTGCAGTAATCTACCTCCACAAACACTGCTCAGATTGACAAATAAATAAATGAGCAGATAAGTAGGCTACAGTAAACAATCTGCTCCAACTCTCCAGAGTCACTTACTGATGTACTCATCTTTTCCTCTGTCTGTATGTGTGTGTGTGTGTGTGTGTGTGTGTGTGTGTGTGTGTGTGTGTGTGTGCACTAACAGACACGACGCTGGCTGTAAATTTTATGACTTTTGTGTTTCCCTGATGACCGTCTGAGTGCTTCTGTGTTTACTTTCCACAACCAATCGTTTTCAATCACTAATCAATAAACGAAGCAGCTGGGAGCTGTTCCCCGTACATCTGGGTCCCAGCAGATGATGATGGTGGCTGATGTGCATGTGTTAATGTGTGCATACATGGCAGCTGTTCAACAACTCAGCACAGATAATACCATTGCATGTGGTACACAAAGATACATTTTGAACAGCATTTTTTTGTTTAGTTTTTCTGTATTTATTATTGTTTTGTTTTTCAATGTAGGCTCAGTGTGAGTTTCTAATTACAATGATGTAGCTGCATGTTAGTTTTTTTTTGTAATTATGGAACTGCAGAATCATAAATTATCATGTAAGGTTTTTTTTTGCAAAGGACAAACAATATCTAAATGTAGGCCTAGATTGTAACTGGGATGCTGTACTAAAGTCTATATGACATCACATAATTATGTTGATCAGCACAGAATGATGGTGTGGTGTGTGTGTGTGTGTGTGTGTGTGTGTGTGTGTGTGTGTGTGTGTGTGTGTGTGTGTGTGAATGTATGGACTTAAATTAAGGTTCACATGATGACAGGAGACAACCACCCTGCCTTTTCAATCACCATCGCTAGATGTATCGGGTGAGTTTCTGTTCCTATAATACATGTTGACCTGCTGGTGAAAACAGTGTACTAACGGTGTAAGTATTTTGCAAGAGGTGGTGGTTTTAGCACAGTGTTACCACATTTAAGTTGGTGTACCAGTTCAATGATCAAATAACTTTGTTTTTTTTGCTTCCATCCACCAATTCTATTTTCTCCGCCAGAGATTATACGTTCGGTTGTGTACAAGTGTGTACATGTGTTTGTCCGCAGCTAATTTTTGCACACTGGACCCATCAGCTTTATTCTTTTTGTGCTCAGAATTGGCTGTGCATGTGCTTAAGGACCTTTTGTTGTTTTGGTGATTTACAATTTTTGAAAAAAACAATTTTATTGACTGTTTTATAACCTCATTGACTGCTGACTCCTGTAAAGAGAGCTACTTAGCTGTTAGCAGCAGAGTCCTGTGGTAATGTAACCTGTGTATTGTCTCCCTTATATTTCACGACTGTCATGCATACACGCTGGACACACACACACACACACACACACACACACACACACACACACACACACACACACACAGCCTGTCCTGCACTCCCTGTTCCCATATGCCCCCTGACTGACCTGGCAGAGATCTGCACTCTACTGAGTGCATGGTTCTAGTTGGTCTCTGTAAACACTTGAATAGTAATACTGTGTTGTTACTTTTCATAAAAGCAACATTCAGGTGTCATGACCCGGATATTCAGGATGTCAGCTGTACCTGTCCAGTGCATCAAAACACAAAGGGAGTAACAAATGGGAAGTCTTAAGTTTCAGTTAGACTCCATAGCAAACAGATGTCACTACTTAAAATGATCCACTGGCCTTTCATTGATTTGAACTCTTTTATACCTCAGCTCTGACGCTGTGATCATTTCATTTCAGTTTAAATTCTCAGAGTGACTTTAATGTTGGTAACACAGGATGTGTTGGATTCTGCTGTTATTGATGCCTTTACTCATCTGTCTATCTGATCTACAGATATAAAGTCAACTTAACATGCTATAATAATTGTTTTGCAAGAATTTGACTTTAAATTTGTCTTTAAAAACTGAATATTAAAAAAAGGAGAATCTAAATATTTAAACCCAGAGATAATAGTTGCAGTAAGAAATAAAATCAAGACAAATTCCTACTAAACGAATAAACTGTTATGTGGGAATTTCACAAGAATGAATTAATGTTGTTATTTTGCTAAATGTATTCTACAGATTTGCCTGTGACTATGAACACATCTCCAGACACTGACAGCTTTCTTTAATCTACTCTCTGCTTCGGTTCTTCCTTTCTTTTCTCTCACTGACCAGCTGCCCTCCTCCTCCTCCTCCTCCTCAACACTCTCTCTCTCTCTCTCTCTCTCTCTCTGTCTCTCTCTCTCTCTCTCTCTCTCTCTCTGCATTCTCTCACTCTCTTTGTCATGGGGGTCCTGCATGGAGGATGTATATTTTATGTGCGGCTCTGGAGGCTTTTACCATTAATTATAGAAAAACACTAAGCTCTCCATTTGCCGGACAGATGTTATTTTTTACTTAAGGAGAGAAAGGGGACTGCTCCATAATTCAGAGGTAATCCCGCTCACCAGAGAACAAATAAATAAATGAATAAATAAATAAAGCAAAAGCAAAAACCACAAACATTTGGTACACTGCCCCTGCATGCTCAGACATGTAACGCAACAGCCGACACACACGCACAGATTTCCTGTGTTCAGCCTTTAAGTGCCTTCCATGTAATAAATATGGAACAGCTGCTTTATCATTTCATTTTTTATTTAATCTGCTTCCCCCAAAGTATTTCACACACACACACTCACAAAATCACACACACACACACACACACACACACACACACACACAATGCAACCTTTTTTGCTTCACAACAATAGATGAAGCTGAAATATTTGGTGCAAATCTGGTTAGTAAATAATAAAAGGATGTTAACCAAATACAGAGCAGAAATAAACACATTGAACCTTTTAGAATCGGAGTACATCATCACAAACTCAGCTCATATAATGGAAAATTGATTTACAGCATTTGTGACAATTGATTTAAATGTAATTGATTGATTGAAGATTATCTGGTCCCAGATAATACCACAAGAACTGCACAGAGGTTGGTTGGTAGCTTTTCAAATATGCATAAGGGGTGTGTTTTTTGGGAAAAGTTAGACGCGTGACCTCGATATCTCTATATTTCCACTAATATTTTGTATTATTTTCTGCATTTTATGTATATGAAATGATTAGATTATTTGGAGGAAAAACAGTAAATCATAGATTCCTTGATAAAGAACATGCTCCTACAGCTCTTGTTTGTTTATATAAAGAAAACAATATCCCACCATTATAAAATAACAACTTTTTTTCAAGTTCTAGTACAGAGATTCCACAAAGACATTAAATATGTCGAGCTCAATTTTAGTGAAATGTGTGTAAAACAACACGAGACCTCCAGTTGGACCCTTCAGGTATAGAGAATATATGTGTGGTGTTTCCTGCGTGGAAACAAGGGGATTTTTCAGGGATTGGAGAAAGCCTAGATGGGGTTATCAAGAGTTTAGGAGGTAAAAAAGTAAAATATATCCGAATAGCAAGGATTAAATGTTTTCTGCAGCTATAGGAACCAGCTATTAATATCCAGATTCAATATATGCCTTCTGACATATTTTGGTTAACCTCCTAAAATCTTCATATTCACCTTAGAATCGGTCAAACCCAATATTTCTAAACTCAAAAAGCTTGCTGCAACTGTGAATTTATATCTGAGAAAAATAGAAATCACATCCACATCAACATGACAGCTGGGCAAACTCCATCTGCTGATGAAGCTCATATGTAATGATAGGAAGTGCTAAAATGTCCGTTATTGTATACAAATTTTCCCAAAATTCAGCCTGACATATTTGATATTTGATACTTGGATTCAAAATAAAGTCCTGTGGGTTTGGACAATGTTTATGGCTGCAAAAGCATTTGTAATGACTGAACCTCCAGCTGATCAGTGGGGTTTAACCTCTTCTTTCGGGGCAATTAGTATAAAATGATGCACAACATATCTTGTCTATTTGATAGAATGAAAACACAGTGGTATAATCACTGTGAAGCTGAATCAGAGTATATGGAATATGTGATGTTGATATACAGTGTAGAAAACCAAGGATTTCCCTTAATTCAAGGAACCATGAAGGGAAATTTGAGCGGGAAAAGAAGAGTCTCGGAGGTTAAATAAATGTGGAACAGCTCAAAATGCATGATTTTCCCACCAAGAGAAAAACTATTTTGCTTTGTGGAGTAGCAGCTCAGTGAAATTGAACGTGCAGTCTCCTTCTGCCACGTTGGTGTCAGTCTGAGTGTGGAACGTGTGTTATGAGGTTTGATTTCAAGCCTTGGGGTCTTTCGGGGTCTTGGGACCACTCACTTACCCTCCCTCCGGCAAGCTGAAATCGCACCCCTGGGCCAGTGGATGACCCTTTTCCACACCTCCTGCACACTCACACACACTCACACACACACACACACGGTTAAGCACTCACTCACATACACACTCAGTGAAAAAGGGTCGAGCTTGGCAGAGGAATCCCATCGTTTTAGAGAGGGATCCCATTAAAAGTGCATGAGTGTGTCTGTCTAGGAATCAAGACACCCACTCTGCTGCTCAGCCGATAGCTCTGTATGTATCTGTGTGTGTATGTATGTGTGTGTTATTTATTCATGCACAGAGTTATTAAGGCATCCTGTGACGGGCATCACTCACTTCATGCCGAACACTTTCATGAGCTGTAGAAGGTTGAATGAAATCTGAACATTTTGCAGCTTTATCTCCAGGTTTCGGGTCTTCATGTTGATAATTAACTCAACCTCTGACACTGTATTACACAGTGACCATCCTGCAAACACACACGATCTTTGCATCTTGAAATCATTTTCAAATCCCCAGAACATAAATTTGATTTTTATTCCACTTATCGATCCTCTCTGCCTGGTAGTACAGGAGCTTTTTATTTCTGGCTCAGACCTAATTCATCATTTTGCATTTAGGCAAAAAAAAAGATTCAAACACTGAACCAGCAGCACACAGAGAACCAGAGAGAAGAATAAAAGATGCTGGAGGATGGGGGAGGAAAAAAGAGAGATTATGGAAAAAGAGAAGTAGCCTGCTGCACACTGAATTTCTTTGTCAAATGATACAACATTTACACCATAAAGGTCTTTGTCAGGTCAAAAAAATGTATTCTGTGTGTGCAGTTTGGTCCTGCACCTGATCTGTACCAGACTACGGTTGGACGTGGACACTATCCACTTATTCGCTTTAAAAGTGAAATTAAACATCAAGTCAAGTTGGATTAAAAACAATTCATTCATTAGATTTAAAGCTTTCAAAATTGAAATTATATTACTTTAGAACTATTATTATTGACCTACTTAAACACTGTAATAACATACTAATAGACCATATTTATAAGTTGTTGTGTTTTAACATTTAGAAAGTGGTCAAGTTAAACCATAATGAATCAATACAGTTAATATTATTAAAATATCACAATTTGTTTTTTACAAAATATAGTCCGGAATTTACACACATGTGAGCCTAAAGTCAAGTCAAGATCACACAGAATTGTTTACTATTTTACATGCAAACTATACATGTTGTTGATGCAAAACAGCACTTGTGTGTTTTTTTTAAACCACAAAGACTAAACAAGTTTCATTCATGTTCTCTTCGATTCATTTGTCAAACTCCCGCACATCTTTTCAAACTCACGAAGATCCAACATAAACAAATAAAAAGATTCGAACCCAAAGTGAAGGCTCACGCTGACAGTAAAGAGGCAGCCACAGTTCGTTTATCTCACCTACACACTTTGTTTTCTCGTCGTTCCTCCGCGCTTGGTGGAAACGGAGCGATGTGATGTTCACCGATCTGCACCGAGCAGAGAGAGAGACAGAGAGAGAGAGAGAGAGACAGACAGAGAGAGAGAGAGAGAGACAGAGAGAGAGAGAGAGAGAGAGAGAGAGAGAGACATAGAGAGACAGAGAGAGAGAGAGACAGAGAGAGAGCACTGCGGCAGACTGCTGATGCTGCCGCCGGTCTGCAGCTCTTCCTCTGGCCAGCAGGCGGTGCTGCTCGCATACAAAACCCGGCCTGGGCTCTGAGGCCACAGAGGGGCCAAAGCGGACCAGCAGGTCCACATAACAACAGCCTGGCTCCACAGAGAGGTCACGACTGTCGTAAAAAAACAACAACAAACACACTGTACGGTTATTTTGCTACACAAAGTATTGATTAGAGGTGACTTGCTTCTACGTCCCTGCTCATTATTATGGTTAAAACAGGCTCACTGTCACTTTGTTATCACTTGTTATTCCCCTTTTGTTTCAGCACTTACTTTACGTCTCATTTTCTCTTCAATGCCCTACTGCCTTTCCTTTCTCCTCCTCTCTTTCATGTCTTCTCCTCCTTTCTTTCCTCTTGTTCTTTGCCTTATTTTCTCCTATTTTCTCTCCTTGCCTGCTTCATCCTCCTCGCTTGAATCTTACTTTTCTCTCCTCACCCTCTTCATCTCTCTTGTTTTTATTTTCTCTTTTCCTTTTCCTTTTTTTTATGTCACTCCCCTTTATTCTCTCCTATCCTCTCCCTTAATTGTTTCTTTTTTAAACATATCCGTTTTCTTTCCTCACATCTCCTTGTTTGTCTCCTTCCCTCACTTCCTTCTTTTTTTCCTTGACTTTCTTCTACCTTCAAATCAAATTTTCTCCAGTGTCTTATCTTGTCTTTCTTCCCTACTTTCCTCTTTTTCTCTCTTTTCTTTACTTCTTTCTCATATTTTCTTCCTTCTTCCTCTTTTCTCCTGTTCTGATTTACTTTCCTTAGAATTAGTTTTCTCTTCTTTTTGTTTCCCCTTCTCTCCCTTTATTACAAATCATTGTTTTTTTTCTGCTCATCGTTATTCTCGTCTTCTCAATCTTGTTTCCTAACATCTCTATGTTTTTTCCTCCCCTCTCCTCCTCTTACCTCTCCTCTCCTTCGTCCTGGCCACGCTCCAAGGACGGATGGAGGGGGAGCATCTGGAGCGCGCTCAGTGGCGCTGACAGCTGTCACTTTGGCTGGTGCTAATGCAGACGGGCTAACCTGAAATGAGCAGGGACAGGCCTGAAGCTCAGTGCGTCACTAACCACCGCCGCCTCCTCCTCCTCCTCCACCTCCTCCTCCACGGGGAGAGGTAGCAGCAGAGTATGTGGTGAGGGCTGAGGTGCAGGGTGCTGTGGTGGGTTGGTGGAGATAAGGCGGCGGATATAAGAGGGGTCAGCGGGGTCACAGTGTGGTTAGCACTGACAGCAGGACTCTGAAAGCGATCCAGCAGCAGCGCTAACAGAGAGGCAGAAAACAAGACGGGGCAAGAAGGAGGAAAACGAAGGAGAGAGGATGAGGAGCAGTGATGGAGGATGAGAGTTTATATGGAGGATTTTGAACCAGCTCACCACCTTTAAGGCGTATGGGTGCTCATTTGAATGTTTTTTAGATCTTGATGAAGTACAAATCCTCCCTTTTTTAAAATAAGTAAAAAAAAACAAAAAACTTCACCACACCACAAAAGGAGAATTTTCAATCTCAAATTTTAAGCAAACATTAACAAAAAGTCCTTAAAGTGCTCAGAATAAAAGGGAACACTTTACTCGTGGTTATTTTGTGACTGCATCTTGCACAGTTGTGACGCTATCACTGTGACAAAGTCTGTCCACAGACCTCTTTGTTAGTTCCTGCTACGGGACCACATTTGCCAAGATGACCTACACACACAGCCTCACAAGGGGAAAACAATACCAATGTCACTGTTGCGGATGATGAACATTTACAAGTTGGTTTTCAGGAGAACATAAACACACCAATACGATTTGATTTTAAAGGCTAAATGTATGCATAATGTAATGTATAATGTATTTCTTGTCACGAGCAAGAATGACAGCACAGGACACATCACCTGCCACCAGTTTTAACACCTGAACACCTCCAGCTGAAATGGAGAGTAGCCCATGTGTAAAAAAGAATTACCAAGTGTTATATATATATACTCCCAAACAGACGTGTACATGGACAGCTGCGGACACTACGGACGCATTCTGTTTGTACTGTCCGCTTGGAAGACCGATTCCACACATGCGTAATTGATCGCTATACGCTACAACTTTTAGTGTGGTGGTCGTGAGTCCAGACAAGTCTGCGCAGTCACAACAAATGGGCGGTACGTGGATGTCCGCACAGAGCGTACACGTACACCCCCTGATGATTGTATGTCATTCGGACCCCTAGCCAACCTTTGCGTACTTGCGGACGTGTATAGTATAACCTCGGCTTTAGGCCCCGTGGATACACACAATGTGTTTTGGAACAAAACGTTTGTTTGGTTTGGGAAGAAAACTCGACAGAGCACATTTACTCATCTTATGACCCCTCACATTTATCTTGTGACCTTTTGTGGGCTCCCCACCCCCATGTTGGGCACCCCTGCATTAGAGAGAGGAGATCGGATGAGAGAGAACCATAACAGAGGAGAGCAAAGTGTAGGAAAAAAAAACAATGGAGGGATGAGGATGAAGAGTCTGTAAAGGGACTCCTGCTCATTATAACGCCTAGTGTCAGTCCTTGCCTCCCTCCTGTATCTCTATGAATGTCAGATGTATGCTCACTTTAACTTTCTCTGTGTCAGTGTGTGTGTGTGTGTGTGTGTGAAAGTGTGAGTGTCCTACTCTGTGCATATCCTCAGCGCGTGCCGATTCAGCTCGTTATCTGATGGAGCCGTAGACAGAATGAGTCTAAATCTCAGCATCGCCGCAAGCTCTCAGACTGCTTCATCTATTTGCACTCTCTCTTACTCTCTCACACACACACACACACACACACACACACACACATATATACAGTATATATATATATATATATATATACTGTACATACTGCACACATTAGGCTTCAGATGTTACACAACACAGAAGTAAGAAAGAAAGACATGATATTTTACAGAAGCTTTTTATGACTTTTGAAAGGGAATATACTGGACACCAATTACACCCATCTGAACATCCAAATTCAACACCATGGGCATTAATGTGCTGCTGTAACAGCCTTCTAATAAACCAACTCGTCTGCTGAAACCAGAAGAGTTGGTTGATTTTTAGAACCTGATGGCTGCAGGGATTTGCACCAATTCAGACACAAGAACGGTTTGATGTAGTTGAGGTCTGGTTCCAGTCAAGTTCTTCCACACCAAACTGGGAAAACCACTTGTTAATGGAGCTTGCTTTGTGCACAGAGGCATTGTCATGTTGAAAAGGGATAAACACAAACTTTAAACTCATCGCTTGAAGCACACTGTTGTCTGAAATGTCATTGCATGCTGTAGCTTTAAGGTTCCCCTTCATTGGCATCATAAGGTGTTTCTGGACGGGGATGTCTGCATACGTTGGGCCACAGAGTGAATGTAGCCAAAAGTACACCACAGTAACAGCAATGTATCAAGTGAAATGGAAAATGTATAAAGGCCCATATAGGGACCGGCTTTGCAAGCCTGCTTAGGATAAATAGGGATAATTATGATAATACTTTGGCATGCGCTATTAGGTATTAAAGCTTTATATTAGCCCTATGAAAATAAAAAAAATATGTAAAAATGAAAAAAATAATAATAATCCTGCATATAAGAGAACCTACGACAAACCAAATTTTTGTTTCAAAAGTGAACTTGTAGGCTGTATTGATTTTACAGCAAAAACACACAATGATGAGCAAAGCTATATCAAAATGGCAAAACCAGCTAGCTGAAGTGGCCACAGATATTAAACACCGATAATAACTCATTCTCTTTAGTATGGAAAGGCTGGGAAGCTTACTTGGTGTTGGAGTCTCCAGAGCATGAATGTTGGCAAAGACCCAGGACAGCTTCAGAACAAGCTCTATGAACTGAGGCTGTGAAAACAGCAATCTCCCTGTGTCCCATGTCACGTCTTAAATTGATTTTCAACTACTCATCTCAGGACTCAATTCAAATGACAAAAAAATACAAGTGTGGCACGGCAGACAGTGAACACATCCAGTGCAGGTTTTACAGGGTAATGACTCTCATTTAGGGATTATCCCAAAGTAAAAACTGACACATTTTTCAACCAACCCTTCTTTGTAATTGAAGCTCAGGGCCCGGTGAGCCTGTACTGGTGTCATAATCAGGATAATCTGCATATAATAGCTGGATTACAGCAGGTTAAGGACACTGTAGTCTTTGTCAGAGACCTCCTCTGGATCTAAACTCTAATTCATTAATCGACTAATGCCCATTCGAGGCCTTAGAGACACAGAGGGACTCAGCGGAGCTCTGAGAGAAGGAGCTTCAACCCAACGCGGGGTCTGTCATTACGCAGGAAAGCATTGTTCAAACGCACACAAGTTTATCTTAAAGGGTAAAGCCGTAGTTATTCTATATTTTACAAGTGTCAACAAATCCAAGAAAATGCCAAAATCAAGTTAGTTGGTGTCTGGCTTCCAGTCTGTGGCTCCCATGTCTCTCAGCTCCAAGCCCATTGGTTCCTAGTGAAGATGTAAATCTTAAAAAACGTAAAAACAAAATCCTGACTCTTGGGCAGTTGCCCTCTGCGTCTTGATAACGAAGCACAAGGCACGCTATAGCGTCTGTATGAGGCACACCAAGCTTTTAACTAACTCCAATGTAAACCCAGCTGCGTCATTATTAGAGGCTCAGAGCAACAGACGCAGTAGAGCGAGAAGAACTGCATGTCTTGCGGTCACTTGATCAATATTTTATATTAGGATTGTGTTATATTTGTGTATATTTTTCAACAAGTGAAACCAGACACAATAGTTAAAATTGGACTTTACGGACAGCAGCGGATGGTGGCTTTGCTGACATGTATGTATGTTGATGCTTATGTAGGTCTTTTCACCAAGTGGGTGAAAAACCTGATATCAGATTTACAAGTCAAAGGCTGACAACATTTTTTTTATTTGCAGCTCAGCTGATCTCAGCGGTCTGAACAATATTGTGTGGATGCGGCATAAACATCACATAGTCCAGCTGAGGAGCTGAACCAAGTAACAGTAGATGAAGGCCGACATATGTTTGACTTTGAAACTACACAAAAAGAAAGTGAGGAGGAAAATTGTGATTCAGCAAGTTCAAGAAACAACGTTATCTGTATGAGCTGCATGAATCAGGATGAGCGCTGGCGGTTATGACTATGAGTCTCACAATACCAAACATGAATCTGAACATGAACATGAACTGAATCTTTGACTCTCCTCCTCCTCCTCCCCCCTCACGTAGCCGCAGGCCCCTCCGTGGGGCCACAGTTCCGGTGTGAAGCGCACGCAAACATTTAAATATTTTAGACAGTACTCTTGCTCACCAACCAGCCTCCAACCAGCCGACACACAGAGACGGAGACAGAGGGAGAAAGAGAGAGAGTGTGTGTGAGAGAGAGAGAGAGAGAGAGAGAGAGAGAGAGAGAGAGAGAGGGGGGGAGAGAAAGAGCGGGGGAGACGGCGGCGACAGCTTCATAAATAGTCCATGAGGAACGAACGGCCCCTCCTCACCACAACCTGTCAAAGGCCCACAATGATTTATTGATTTCTTTATTTGTCACATAAAAAGGGAAACTCGCTCCTCATGTCTCCCTCTTTTTTCTCTCTTTCTCTCTCCGCTTCTTCTTCCTGTCCTCTCTGAAAAAAAAGAAAGAGAGGACAAATCGCCACTTGACAGGTTGAACAAGAGGGAATCCCCTGTGAGTGAGTTTGTGTGTGTCTCTGTGTATGTGGAGGACCTGTGACTGCATCTGTCGTTGACATTTCATTTCTGTCTTTCTTATCAATACCTGTGCGCCTTATTCATAAATGACTTATAAGAACAAAGATATGAAGTGTTTTTACAGTGATAAAAATACAACAGGGTTCAAATATCATACCCTTCCTTTCTTCTTTTTTTCACTCCCGCTCTTTTTTTTCTCCTTTTGTCCCTCCCCTTTCCCTTTGCGCCTCTTCCCTAATTCCTCTCCTCTTCTTCCTTCCCCTTTCTCTGTATTTTCTTTCCTTTCCTTCTTCCTTCTTTCCTGTCATTTCCTTGTGTCCTTAAATGTTCTTCCTTGTTTCCTTTCCTGCATTGCTTGTTTATTTTACCCTTAATTCTGCCCTGTCTTTTATTTTCATTAATTTTGTATTTTCTTCATTTTTTTTCCAATTTAGTTTCTTTCTCTTCCTTGTTTCCTTTCCTTCCCTTCTGCTACTCTTTCCTTTATTCCTTAATTCTTCCCTGTTATTTGCTTTTCTTTCACGTAAAAAACAAAACACACATTCATTTAGATATTATATGAGGCTCTGCTGGCCGTCATTCAGTCCCAAAGCTGTAGAGGTTGACAGGGACGGTCATGTGCTGCTGAGGACACGAGGTTGACGGAACAATGAAACATCTTCAGGTTGTTTTATTCCCTCCAGACACCCTCTTCTGTTTTAGTCACCTTCAGTCTGTCCTCTCCCTAAAATAAACCCCACTCTCTCTCCTTTAAACATATAAACGGTCTTCTTTTTACTCACCCCCTACCCTCCGTCTGTCTGTTCCCTTCTCTCTGTCTCTGTCCCCCCTCTGTCTATCTGTCCCCTGCTTTCAGAGTCTCTCTGAGCGCTGGCAGTCTGTCGATGAGAAGCATTGGTTGGCGGCCGGCGCAGTCGATGACCCTGACAGTGTGCAGTTATCGTTCTAATTAAGATGCCACACTTGAGTTAAACCGCAGCATTAGGATTTGATGGGGAATTGATCAGGGTGTCAGAGGCGGAGTGAGACAGAGAGAGAGATGAGGAGGGGGAGATATGGTGGGACAGGACGAGAGTGTGGGAGGGATTGACATAATGTAAGGGTGTTTGGAGCGAGGGAGGAGTAATAAGCAGGGTTATAGAAAGAGCCAAGGAAAGAGTCAAGTGGACCAATTTATGCCATGTTTTGGTTCAGTTATGTGTGAAGTAATAAATGTGTTCTCTTAAAGAATTCAGTAAGTATGTGGTGAGAGGAAAAAGTACGGAGGCCATGATGTGACAATTTATTTTCGGAATTAAAATCGTTTGACCCATTACAGATCGCAATGAAGATAACTTGCGATATATATATGTATGTATGTATGTATGTATGTTTGGATTTATGTATGTATATATGCATGTATGTATGTATGTTTGTTTGTTTTTATGTATGTTTGTACATATGTATGTATGTATGTGTATGTATGTATGTATCTATGCATGTATCTATGTATAATATATACATTGCAAATGTGTAAATAGCAAATTAGCAATATCTGACACATTTTCACTTCCAACTCGTGAAATACTGAAGCTTGGTCGGTGGCCCTACGCTTCAAACTATGACACTCTAGGTGCAATCTAGCATCAGTTTTGGACTCAGGGACGGTGTGTCAAGTTTCCGCTCATTACATGCATAGTATCTTTTCAAAATAAGATTCCGTGTTCACAAGAAAAATACAATTTCTTACATGGACACATTTCACTTCCAACGTCGGTTTACTTAGTTTTTAAGTTTACCTTTGCAATAAAACTATCTGGTTAGGTGTGGGCAACAAAACTACTGTGTTGGTCTGCTTTGCTTGCTCACCACAAACAAACCACATTGTACCGCAACTACTTGAAAAGACGGGTCTTAATGCAACATAATACTTAACAAAACAGATGTTTCTGCTGAGTAACTTTGGTCTTTGTCTTTTTCTTTTTACCTGAAGGTCACTGTTTGTAAAGGACTATTACAGAGACATTCCCATGTGAATAATAGTTGTAAAAACAATACCTCACAATGTGTACAAACTGTGAACAGCAAAACCTGTTCATAATATGTTCATATTCATATATGATCGTTCAAATCAAAATTGGATGTGGATTTCATTTATCACACATTTGTAAAGTTAAATTTGAATAACCGGATTCCTTTGATCTTTGTATCAATTTGTTCATGAATGTTCATAGTTACTAATAAGTCAGATTTGATCCTCCATAGGTCTCACTGAGATGGAGCCTCCTGTATGTTTGTGGAGTCTGGGGAGCAGCAGGGCGAAGGTTAAGATAATCCTTGATTCCACATGATCACCACGTCAATATCCTCAATGACATGAGCTAAGTGTGTGTGTGTGTGTGTGTGTGTGTGTGTGTGTGTGTGTGTGCATCATCTGCCCAATAGCCTGACACTGAAAGCTTTGACGGCTTCTTACTGCTACTGTCTGTTTCACTTGAGCCGCACACACCTAAGTGGCAGAGCTGCTGCTTCATACAGAACATCAACCCTAAGTACATTCACTCAAACTGTTTGCAAACATTTGAAACAACACAACACGCTGCTGTAAGTAAAAAAAAAAAAAACTGTGAGTGTTTGATTACACACACTCGAACAGCTGTGTGTCCGGACGCATACATATGTGCTGCAGATAAATATAAATGAGCAGCAGATCGGCTTCATGCATTGAAGTGGGTGCGGCGATGCATATTCACTCAGCTCACTGCACACATTCACATGCATTTTAGACACATTCTCACATAGGACCTTACTAACAACTCTGCACGCACAACACAGTGGGCTCTCTGGCCTTCAGAGGTGGGACTGGTCGAGGGTGGAATCAGATCTCGGCTGAGAGGTTTTGTTCATGTGTGTGAGCAGCGAGTCTGTGCGTCAACAACATTTAGCGAATTGCCATTAGGTCTTTTATTTCATTCAAATAATAAATATCACAATATAAAGAGTAGTTCGCCTAAATAAGACTACAGACTACAACATTTTACTTCAGTAAATAGTACACAAGTATTGTCAAAAAGTGTTTAAAGGTGTTTAAGTCTAGCCACCTGCTGAGGCGGACCCCCAGTCAGCAGCTGCAGCAATTCCAATTGAGCCAGCACAAAGCCCAGCGCTGGGTTTAACCTGTGTGTCGAGGATCAGACCTCCAGTGCTGCAATTTGCACTGGCTGAATTCAAGTTAACTGCTAACTGGAGGTACATTTCCGCAGCTGCCACAGTCTACTCCCAGTGAAGCAGCCTCCCAGCGACGGGGAGGAGGAGGCGGAGGGTGCGAGTTGTTTCCTCATTTCTCCCACTTAGATCTAATCCAATAAACAAACTATCAAACATGGACTATGGATGTTTTATTGACAAGCCATCGGTGCAGCTCTCCTTCTTCGTCCTCTGAACTGAGGGAAGACTGGACGCTACAGCGACTCACTATCGCCTTTTGAGTGGTGTTATTGTAGTGGTATTGCAAGACAGGGCAGCCCGGGGCTAGCTGGTTAGCATGCTCAATTCAGTTGATATCTCTGCAACACAATAAATAGACTTTTTTGACATCTATAGGTTACAACACCATTATCAAATTCAGTTAATAATGTAAGTTAATGTTATAAACTAAAATTCTGCCCACATCTGACACATTGCACCATTATTCCAATGTATTCAGAGGCACAGAAATGACTGTTGTTGTGCTCGTTGACAGTTATTTCCAGTTGTTGGAGAAACCATCAACCAACCAGAGCTTTGAAGACAACATTAAGAATGCAGACGTCATCTTCCTAGCTAGCTAGCTATTTAGGGACAAAAATGTAGCAACAAAAATGGCATTCGTGTGAGATTGAGCTCGACACAGCTGTGCAATTGTGTTATTGAGCCACATGTACCCTTTGCCCTTGATTGTGTCATCATGCTTGCATGTGTGTGGGTGTGTGTATGTGTGTGTTCACTTGTGTTTGTGTCAGGTTTGGTCAATCAGAGTCCTCTCAGGCAGCTGTTAGCAGCAGACAGCACTCTTGAGTTCAGCCGTGTGTCAGGTGTCATTCATGCATCCTGTCAGTGTTGGTGAGGAGCTTGTCCCTCACGTGTTTTATGTCAATACGTCCTTCTTGCACCCAGAAAGCAGGCGTATCAGGAGAGACATAAGATAAACCTAACAACATGACACCACAGTCCAGATGTGGACTGACAGCTCACAAGAATCTTTCATCCCTCCAGCTGCAACTAAAATGAATTCACTAACTTGTACACACATGAGATAGCCTTTTCAGAGGTTGGTTTACCAACATGTCGCGAGGCTGAATGTGTTCAGTATCAAGATGTTTTCAACATCTGAAACAATGTAAATCGTAAATCCAGACTGCAGCACACCAAGAAACTGAGTTTGGAATTCAGAAACCGTGTCAAAGGTCTGTGCCAAGATTCGCAAGAGATTGAGGGCTTCAAGTTGAGTTAGACTGACAGCTTTCACATCAGCAAACCACACGGGCAAATGTGGTTAACAAAGGCTAGCTGTGATAGTAATAGGACAAAGAACCTTTCTACTCTCCAGTCCAGGATCAAACTGATCGACTGCAAGAAGAATGAGTAACAGTACTTAAATATAACATAGAGGAGACATATTCAATTGAACAAACCCTTTTTGAATGATCATTATGAAAGGAAAAAAAAAAAGGTTGGAAGCAATTTGACCCCTCATCTTGTCGTACAAGGCCGTTATAACCAACTTGACAACGAAATGTCGTTTAAATCGAAAATGTTCTCAGTAACATTTAAGACCCTCAAGGCTATTCCATCCATTGATTACCACTGATGGAGATCATTTACATAAGTATGGAAATGTTCAAGGTTAGTTCATGCTAAAATGATTTTCTGAGACCGTTTCAGGTAATCTTCAAAAAATAATGCATTTCCTATATAATATCAAGGTCCATGCATGCCCATCTCCATGCTCTCCTCCTCTCTCTGACGAAGGGGAAGAGCTATCGACTAACCATCAAATCTTCTATCTGTATGGTGGGCCATTTCTCCTTGTCTCAGCACTCCACACCTCCTCCATTATAGCTCACAATCTCATCTTGAACAGGCAAATGACCGTATGAGACATACAGAGCGGGTGAGAGACAGAAGGAAAAGAAGGAGGAGAGAGAGAGAGAGAGAGTGAGCAAAATGAGCATAGCATGGTTTTAATAACATCCACCTGCAAATGTCTGCAGGAACAAGGAGGTGGATAACTAATAGGTGTGTATTTGTCCAACTGGATGACAACATCACAGTCTGACACAAAAACAACACACAATCAGTTATAACTTAAAGCTGATTCAGTATGACTCAATCCCGGAAAAGACCTAAACCAACTGTTCGGGTAAGCGAGAAGATGAGATTTTAGCCGCATGATTCTTTGTTTTCCTCTGCATCACAGTCCTCGCTCTATCCCGACACAGTGGGCTTACTGAAATGAATGAGGGGGCTACGTTTTGTCCGAGAGAATCCATCAGACCACCGACAAAATCTTGACCACTCTAATAGCTAAGAAGCCTAAATTGGCCAAATTCCTCTTCTTCCCATCTACCTCCTTTTGTGCTTGTCATCATCACTTCCTCAGTAAAATATCTCCCCGTCACTCTCCCTGTCTCTCTTGGTGGGTGGCTAACAGCCTCTCCTCTCTCTCGCTGCTGACCATTGATCACCAGTGACAGTGATGTCTCTACTGCTCATGCAGACAGCACTGCGTGGTCCACCCAGGATCTCTCCTGACCCCGTCGGCATCGGTACCTGCCGGTTACCGTGACAACTACATCCGAAGCTGTTATTGGTCCAGCCCGCCTGCCTGCCTTCGCCGACTCGCCTTCTGTTGGCAGCCATAACTCCTGGCAAATGAGGCTTATGATCCCTCGCCTCCTACGCCCTTTATGGGTGCTTGGGGAGACAATGGGGCGATGCAGACCCTTCTCCCCCCATCTCTCTCTCAATTGTATTTCTCTTCATCCCCCTCTTTCTTTCCACACACACACACACACACACACACACACACATATATATATATATATATATATATATATATATATATATAAAGATATGGCTCAAAGTGGGCCATCACCTCCCTCACCCCCCTCACTCAGATGTTCAGTGATGGATGCAGAGGCAGAGGAATTAACCTTGGCTTTATGGGGACTCCTCTGCCACTCTCGACTGCTGTCTGAGATCCCTGTTTGCCTCCATGACTCTTTTCTGTTGATTGTACTTCTCTGTGTTCCTCTTAGCGAACGCCCCATGAACAGGGCAAATGATGCGTGAGGAGAATTGTTTCCAAATGAGGCACGATTTGTCTCCCCATAACTGGAGGCAGTCAGTCAAACACAGAGGATAGTAGCCATGGCGACGCGTCTCAAATATGTGTTTGACGTGAGATGACAGCGAACACATGTGATAGATACTACTGTATAAACATAAGACTTTGATCATTTGTCTCAAGAATAATAAGGCTCTGTCCAAAATCATACTATCCTGTACATACACACAAGCGACATATTAATAGGAAAACCCTGAATAAATGGATGGAGAACCATGCAAACAAATAATAAAACATGGCTTTGTTGCTCTATAATAACTCCGGCTGCTAGAGGGCTTTGTCACTGGAAGCCATGTTGTTTTGGGGCACTTGCTGAAACGACTGATTCTGTCATTTTTCTAGGGCAGTGGCATTTCTACATATCTATATTAATCAGGTCCAACTGCATTCTCAACTATGAAACCTGATAAAAGAAATCTTCGCCAACATTTAAAAAAATTAAAAAATCGTTACACACCTGGTCAGAAGTTTCACATGTAAAATGACAACAGTCCAAACATTTTGGAAACTAATCAATGCACATGAGGTAGTAAAGAGGGAAGGATTTCAGATACAGTGAAAATGATGTAGCAGTCCACATTTGTTTTTTTGTGTGTTTTCCAGCATCGCCACCATTTCACACACGCGTCCAAAACAATATATAGTGACCTTATGGTTTTCATCACTGAAGACGCCGCATATCACCGGCTACAACATGATTGCACTCCTGTATCAGTGGCTGTATCAATCCAATAACTGAGTACTTTGAGTCGGAGCGATCATTTCTGCTGTACATGCCTATAAAACCACCAGGGTGACATGTCACATAAAGCCACCGACCCTGCTCCTAACCCCTCTCTTTCGCCCAAGCCGACCCTCACGCCACCCCGTCACCCGCTGCTAATTCCAGGTAGTGATGGTGGAGTGGAAGGGGGGACTGAGAGGAGAGTGACAGGGGTGCGAGGGTGAGGGGGGAAGGAGGTGATGGAGGTTAATAGTCCGTCTCCCTTTACTGGCCGTATAAAGGGCCCAGACAGTCTGTTAGTGCTTTAGTGCCAGGTCAATCGTACATGTCCCTTTGTATTAAAGCTCAGAGGTGACAGACAGCAGGAGGAGCAGGACCAGGGGGAGCTGAGGGAGGAACCAGGGCAGGAGGTATTATAGTTTCCAGTCACAGGAAGGTAGAGCAAAAACTACTGCTTTAACATCAGCTGAGGTGACGACATGACCAGGCTCTGAGGATATGTACATGTAAGTATAGCCAGTCATGGACAGCAGTGGGATACGTACTTCTGTGAGTTTATGTAAGTATGTGCGTTATGTATGAGTCATCATTTGCAAATGTCAAATAGGTATTCATAAAGAACTGTCAAATCACACACAATACATGTGTGTGATTTTAAAGTAAAAGATGGGATTCAACTGGTTTCATGCAGATTTGTTCCCCATGAACCGAAAAGTAGTGTTTACCGCTGCAGGAAGATACGGTTTAAAAAAGGTAGAAAGCTTTTGGTAGACGAGGAGTGAAAAATAACAAAACATGCAAATAAGCTGCTACGCATGCACCAGACTTCATCACAGTAATCTCATTGCTTCCTTCTGCAGATTAGTTTAATTACAATCAGATTGTCATTTGGGCTCACCTGCAAAGTCCTCTTTTAACTTGTGGTGCATTAGTGATCAGCAGCCAGCTGTTGTTATATTATTTCATAGTTATAAAAGCTAATTATACAAACAATAAAGTGACTCAACATCCCAACAATTAGAGTGTCAATGACAAAAAAAAACCAAAAAAACACCTTTGTTAGCAACTGCAAACGACTACATATACAAACATTTCATCTGACTCAACAACTACAAATAGACATGTCTGTGAAGTCTACATTCTTTGGTTACAGTTACCGTCTCAACGCAGTTCTTATCATACGCGGATGCATTAAATGACATACTGTATCTGGATGCAAAAAAATTGGATTTTGCTCACATTGCTCTCAGATCATAAAAAACAGGCATGTCAGCGTTCAGGCTTGCCTGGTGATGGGAACTGTGCAAAACCTGGATAAACAGAGAGGGAGAGCTGGAAAAACTACTGCACAAACAAAATGAGATAAATGCATAACAGCCACTTTCAGGCTGCGATATAAGCTTAACATCAGACTTCAACAAAACACGTCAATATGAACACAGTGGCAGCTATGAACTCTCAGTCATACATGTTCTCTTTGGTCACGCACGGTAGCATTTACATACATGCACATCATCATCATTTAGTCCTAAACGAGAAAATAAAGTGTTTTGACCCCATGCGCCAAACTTAAATAAATGCATAAAATCAATTCTGTGTACACTCAAGAATTACAATAAACTCTTCTTTACCAAAGAGTTGGTATGTTGTCGGTAGATACCAACTCCTGCTTGGACCACAGTCGGGACCCATCAACCACTCTTCAGTCACTAACCATGGTATAAGGAACCTTATTTTCAGGAGTCTACGTTCCTGAAAATGTTGTAGATTTTAAATTTAAATGCATTAATCTGGTGCACTATGAGAGCAAAATAAGAGGCTACATCTATGAAGAAGGGCCAGTCAGCGCTGTCGTCCCAGAATTCCCAGGGCAGACTGGGCGGAGCCCGACCGTTGAGAAGTGCAAACATATTGTTCTGGTCATTATGATAATTTGGTGGGTAAGATGTCGGGCTGACTGTCAAATGACATGGATTTCAATAGAATTAGGCTACACAATGGTTTATTGTGATTGGATAAAGGTTCAACATGTTAGACGTCATAGGCCCTTTACACCCTCCCTCTCTGCCTCCATTCATGCATGTGTGCAATTTTGTGTGCCAGACTTCCTGATTATGTGCAATATTTTATTCAACCTTAGAAAATGGCTGAATATGGCCATCGGATTTCACTGGAAACACACACATACACACACACACACACACAGACACAAACACACAAACACACACGCACACACACAAACAAACAAAGACACATGAAGCAAAGTCCACGTAGGCCCATCAAGCTGAATGCATGTCGGTATGTGTGTATGACAGTGAGAGAAAGCGAATGCTCGGTGCGCAGCTCCTGATTGTTTCAGAGAAACTCCGGTCCTGCTACATGATCAGGTGTGGCGGTTGGAGCTTGTCTGTCTCCTCATCAGCCTGTTACCGTGACGATAGAAGCTGAGCTCTGTCCCCTTTTAGTGTCAGCCCTGGTGATGTCCATGTCATGTCAGTCCGAACGAATGGCATGAGTGTGTGTGTGTGTGTGTGTGTGTGTTTGTGTTTTGGGGGAGCGGCTGAGTGGCCCTGGCAGTCTGTCCTTTAGGATCAGTCTTTCCTGCATGACCCGCTGGCCCCTACACACACACACACACACACACACACACAGACACACAGGCACACACACACAAAGTGGAGGTTTTTTACATTACCGAACTGTACAGTAGATGCACAGAAACAAGAGGTGAAGTTGATTTTTTTCCTTGAAGAATCTTTTATCTCACTAGCAGTTCAACATTTTTATTCATCCACGAATTTAATTTTGTTTAATGATAGTTGCTCTTAGTGATGTGACTGAACTACTTAAGTGCATTAGTTTTTCTTCTTCTGGTGTTTTTGGCAGCTACCAAACAGCTTTAACTGCATCACCACCTGTACTGGAGTAAAGGCAAAGCTAATGTAGCCCAGAAAAACTAAGACGGATTGCAATCAGATTGAAGATATGGCCAATGAAGACGCATATATGTGGCTAATATGTGTAAATGAAAGGTCTCTCGATCGTATCTGAATGTATGGTATTACAGAGGACCATTATTTACCAAGTGTGTGAGATGTTGTGAGACAAACCTCGCTCTATAACGCCGGTCAAGGAAGGACTGTTTCACACACACATATTTACTTACTTACACACACACATAGCAGGAAAGCGGTGTGGCAGACAGGAAGAAGAGACAGTTTCCAAGACGTGGGGGGAGGGAGGAGCTGCTCTGCTATTTCCTGCGTCTGAGGAGGAGCATTAGACCCAAGACAATGTCACAGCCAATCACCTTCAACACTGTCACATGACTCCTCGCAGTTGGCCGTCTCGTCATGCTTCCTCCCTTCTAAGCCTTTCTGACAAGCCCCCATCTGAAGGACTCCACTTGTCCAAACACACCTTTCTCTCCTCTCTCCTCCTCCTTTTTTTCCTTTTAATTTTTCCTCTCTTCCTAACTTGCCTCCTCCTTCCTCTCTTCATCTCTCCTCTTCGTGTCCACGCCAGCTCATTGATCTCTGTCAGTATTGAATGTCAGAGACACGTTCAAAGATGCTTTTCGTTCCCCATTAATAATTCACACTGCCTGAATCATCAATAATAATTCTCACAGAGCAATCATTCAGCTTTACCACCTCTCTCTCTCTGTCCCTCATCCCTCTCTTTATCCACTTCCTGCCCTAGGCCATTCTTCCCTTCCACACCTTATTCCCTACTTAAACTCCTCTCGCTCTGTGATATCTCTTTTTGCTTATTCGGCCCACTTTTCCAGCCCTTTTATGTGTATCATATCTTTGTCCTTTTTCCCTCGGCAAGGCACTTTTTCATGAGGTCGGCCGGTGCTTTATGGATTAACTAAACATGACTGATTCCCACCTTATTCTACAGGAACAACAAGCCAGGTTGTTTTTCTATGATTTCCCTCATGTAATACAACATTAACTTTATTATAAGACTGGCAGGGAAATCCTATTCTGTGGCTATTTCCTCTAAGCGATAACTCAAGTCTTGTCAATCACCTGCTCAAAAATGAATGAGGATGGACTATGTGTCACCGGCCGGCCAGTGTATATTTACTTTAATAGATATAGTGGAGAGGAGGAAGAGGCGGAGGAGGACAAATAGAGGCAGAAAGCCTCTCTTAATGTACATGTAAAACTCTCCAGTGGGCCCATGCCAAGTGTAAGTGGTTGAGTGATATTGGCAAAGGGAGTGAGGAGGCGATGGAGGGAGAGAAAGTGTCAGATTTAGGCATTTTCCTTAATGCTATAAGAGCTTATTGATATTTTGATTTTCACTGCGGGCCGGCAGGTGCTGAGGCAGCTGCTTTTTGCTCTGTCTCTTTACGGGTGAGAGATGTGGAGTTCATCCCATCCTGCTCACGGAAAACCGTCCGGAAAACTGTCTCCTGGGAATGCCACCACAACCAGAGAGAGAGAGAGAGAGAGAGAGAGAGAGAGAGAGAGAGAGAGAGAGAGAGAGAGAGAGAGCTTTTGCAGGCTGGGGAAGCAGAGAATGGGTCATCTAAGGTCTGTGAGTTTGAGGACTTGTTTGACTTTTATTTTTAGGACTAGTGGCCCCGGTCAGAGGAGGAGATACAAATCTGTATTTCGGACTGAGACTACTTTATTCAGGAGGGCACAGTCTGAGAGAATATTTACTGTGCAGAGATATGCAGGATCATAGAAAGAATATAGGAGTAGAATGGTTAGTGAACTGTTTTCAGTAAAATGGCATTTGTTGTTTAGCTGGGCAGTAAAGTGTTGTCCCGGCTCACCGGGAGGAGAGCAGATTCATCTCATGAGCGCTTTGGGCAGTTTGGACTAGAAGACTAGGAACCAATATCAAATGGAACAGATGTTAGGGATGAAAAAGTTTTCCATGTTTTATCCTGAATAACTTCCACAATGGAAAGAAAAAAAAGAGCATGATGATGACTAATAGATTTTTAGAGTCCGGTTTTACCAAGAACAATAATATTAGCTTCATTCAAATCAGTTGTGTCCTTGATATTTTGGATATTAAGGGATAGAGTATGTTTAGGTATATCGTACACTTATGTGATTAGTGAATGACAGACTGATAAATACAGACTCTTGATTACATATTGGATAATACATTTTTCAATTGATAAAATTTGAACTACAAAAGCAAATAAAATATATAATAAATAAAAAGTGAATAAAATGAAATGACATGAGCAATACAATTAAGCTGCAAGCATGCAGTATACACTCTCTGTCTGATAAAAAATCATTTCACATCGTCCTTTCGTCTCTCTCAGTCCTGACTACTGTCTGACCTCTACTGTAAATAAATACAAGGACTCTTGCGTCTCATTAAGGAGGAAGCTCGTAATCACTTAGACTCTTCACCAATTCCGAGTCTCTCCAGCCGACTCTTTAATTGAACCTGCACACTAACAACCCTCTCAGGGATCCAGCCCTGTTTTCACAGTCTCCTCTCCCCCAGGAGGGGCTGCAGCCACAGAGGAATATCACACAACACAAAAATCCATCTTGTCTGATTTAAACTTAACATGGATTGACTGTCACACACACACACACACGCACACACACACACACACACACACACACACACACACACACACACACACACATTTTCCCTGTCAGAGTGTTGGGGAGGTCAAGGAGAAATGGGGAGTCGGTGTCCAATCGACTGTTGAGAATGAAACCATCCTGCTCTGACTGCTGCAGGGCGACAGTCAAAGTCAAGACACTGTGTCTGAGCTCAATGTTACTGCCAAGGAGCTGTGACTACTGTCGACTACAAAGCATCTCTCTATTTTGTAAGCGTGTGTGTCTACGTTGGGGTGAGCGCAAGAAACAGTGAACTTCGATTCTGGTCTTGTAACAACGGATTCAACAAGATTCAACGGTAAGGAAGAAAAAGGAAATGCATGGCGAGCTTCTCAAAACAATGCAGCATAATTCACTTCAAGTCCATAAGCTCAGCATGTTCAAAAACGCTCACATTTTCCCCAAAAGAAAGGCTAAACACACAGTTTTAGTCTCCATCACTGAACACAATCAGTGACTGAACAGGTGGGTTTGTTTGTGGTCGTCTCCTCTCTGTTATTGGTCAGAACTGCTCTCTCCTAGCTCACTCACTGGCTGACCTCAAGTTCACACAATCAAAAAGCTGAGCTACTGTAGATTCCAAGTAATAGGCCACAATATGAGCAGCAGAGTTATCACAGATATAAATTGCTTGATGAAGTGATGTGCCCAGAAGCCAATCAGTAAACTGCAATATGAATTCATACTTGGAGCGATGTTTTTATATTTTTTGACCCACCTTTCAGGTCACCTTTCATTTAAACTCAAAACAGCTCACATTGAAAAATAAGCAGCAGAATTGAACATAATCTCATTGTTTAGTGTTATTAAAATTAGCATAATTGAAAAACTGACTATCATCTGTTATGATACCACTAAATGGAGGCAAATGATATGGGGCTGACTTGTTTAATCACAGTGCCACTGTGTAAACTGTAAAATAATTTATATATATTTTTATATCTGTGAGCCTTCTTTTCTTTATTCTCTACAACAACACATTCAGTCCCCAAAGACGGGATGTAAATGTCTTCAATGACAATACTAATATTCATTTAATACTATTAATGCACATTGCTAAAGTAACTTCTAACCTGATGGAATCATATACGTACAATTAGATTAAAAAAAGACAATAAACCTGTTCCAAACACCATCAAATAAAGATATCAACAGAATTGATTTCTGCTCACTGATTACAGCATCATTGTTACGGCTGTTGTTGCCCATACAGGAGATGTAGTCTGCAATAGTTTATTATGTGGCAGAAGAAAAATAAAAATTTTCTTACAAGAGGACAAGCTATGCCCATTATTTTAAAATGAAATATATTAATTAAAGATCCAAAAATTCCTCTTTGAAGCAAACAAAAACTAAATCAGCGACCTTTTGTACAAGTGGTTTTCAGGTTGCTATAAGTGCTTATAGTTGATTTGCTAGATGCTATTAATGTGTTTATGTTTTATCTCATATGCACACCCAGACTCAACCTGCCCTAGAAAGTAATCAGCAATACATAATATGTTTTCAGTGGACTAAAAATGTTTTAAAATATGTAGTTAGTCTTACTTGCTCTCCAGTCTCCTTGCTTCACAGTTTGCCCATGACACTGGGGGTTAACAGAGACCTCTTCCACCTGTTAAAAGAAACAATTGATTTGTGTCCTGCAGCCCCGGTGAAGCCCACAGGTAAGGGATATTTAACACCGCGGAGGACACTCTCACCTGTGTGTCACTGCAGGCCTCCTCTGCTGCATGCATTGTGTCTCTGTGAATACATACAGCATGGACTTAGATACAAACATTCAATTCTTGTGATAATCGTTGCTGCTTTGAATGTGTTTTATTTTAAAGCTGCAATATTCTTTGAAGTTAACTTGACAATTTTCACGCACGGATGCACAAAATGATTCACAGAAACACAGTTAACTATGAAAAAAATGCAAATTAAATATTAAACATGTGAAACATAAAACATTAATCCAAAATAAAAAAAATTCTTCTTCTACTTCTTCATATTTAGGAAGTCTCATTGGTATTAAGATCTATTTCACACAAGTTTTCTTTACAATGAAAAAAAATGGTCTATAGCCAAATGTCCTTGTTGTTACAACATGCGTTCATATTATTTCTCATTATTTATGACACACAAACTTCAACAAAATAAAACACTTTTCAGAACATGAAAGTTATATGTTAACAGGAAGAAAATGTCCATAAAACCTTTTCTTAATAAGCATGCTTTTATATTCTTGAGTCAAACATTAGGAAAAACTAAATTGGAGTTCTGGCAGGCATAAAAAAGTGAACAAACTTAAGAATTAATTATAAAAGACATAAAAATATAGACTGCTCAGGTGATATATATAATATATTATCTATTCCTGAGCAGGATTACATGTACAGCAGTGTTTACATGCAGTGTGTGAGTGTGTGTATGTGTGTGTGTGTCAGAGGGATAGGTGGTAAGGGATATCTAACACCTAAGAGGACAGACTCACCTGAGGCTGGTGCCAGTTTTCACTTCCTGTACTTATCGACACCTGCTTCCTGTTGCAGGAGGAAGTGGCCACGCAGCACGCAGCCCGAGTGAAACTGGAGAGAGTGTTTGCACTGCTACGCTGGGATTGTGTCGGCAAAAAATCAGCCTCCGGATAAATTATGAATGAGAGTGATGGAGGGGATAAGAGGAGGAGGGAGGTAAAGACGGAAGGGGGAGGTATGACGTTATAGTGTTATCTTCTGTTTTACTGAAACAGCTGGAGAGCTGAGAGGGAGATAAGTGACACACTCACACCCACACCTACACACACACAAACACGCAGTCAGAATCACACAGTGCAGAGTCCCGATTTTCCACCTTGTCCTAAAGAAATGTTTCTTTTTTTTGTACTCATTTAAGTTCTGTGTTCAAAATGAAGGAAAAGTAAATTTTAATCAACTGCACAATATTGGATATTGGAAAAGAGGGAAAGAAGGAAGGATGGCAGAAAAGGAAGCATTAGAGGAACAGGCGTAAGGGCAGAAGGTAGAAGAAAGGAAGGATAGAGGAAAATAAGTAAAAAGGAGGGGAAAGGTACAAAGACAATTAGAAGATACAGATAAAAGAAAGAAGGAAGAAATCAACAAATGAAAGAAAGTTATGCGGAAAATGTGTAAGTTGGTAAGGACAGAGGGAAAAAAGAAAGAGGGGAAGAAGGACATAAAGAGGGGAAGTGTGAGGACAACAAGGTAACTGATGAAAAAATGTGATTGAGGAAATAATTGAAGAAATGAATAGGAAAGACGTGTAAGGATAGAAATACATAAAAAATGGAGGAGAGAAAGAAGAAAAGAAGTATGGGAAAGAAGTAAGGAAACAATGAAGGAAAGAAGAAAAAGGGCGGGTAGAAAGAGAAAAGGAGGAGAAGACAATAACAATGGAAGATTTAGCCACATTTATTTCATTCTAGGTGTAAAATACTTGTCACATAATGGAAAAATACAAATGATTTACTGGTACTTTAAAGCTGTACGTCTTCAGCACAGTACTTGGGTAAATGTAGTTGCTTGTCACCAGAGATGGGCAGTATTTCTATTACTTGTATTTGAAAAATGTATTTCAATTACTTTTGAGTATTTTGTCATTTGTATTTGATAGGGCCGATAAAAAATCGAACGTAATTTGTAACAAAATACTTTAGAGTGGAGTCATTTTGTATTTAAAATACTCAAAATACTTTCTCCACGAATCAAAAAACAGTTCACGAGTTCAGTCTTCAGATCTTCAAGTTCAACGATTGTCTGTCAAGTTAAATATTTTATCTGAGTGTGACAGATGACAACTAGCTTGATGTATAACTTATGTCTGGGTCTGGCTACATAGCCTATTGTATATACATGGTGATGGTTATAATATTAAGCTAGCGATCGCTAATGACGCTAGCATGCTGTCTAGGCTAGTGCATAGCCAGTGTTTAGCAAGTTAACGTATCAGTGGAGTAGCTAGCTATAGGAAGAGGGGGATTGGGAGCTTGTATGTTCATGATAACCTTATCAAGAGACGTCTGACCATCTACTCTTGCACTGTATTACAAGTTATGCTGTGTCTTCTCAATGTGAATGTCATAATGCCATATCAATTACTGGCAGATAATATAGTTCACAGTTAGCCAGGCTATGACAGTAGATGTCCATTTGTGAAAAAAACAACTAAAAAACATTAAATATCCAATTTATTTTATTTAAAAGGCATATTATGAAAGTATTCTTAGTTTTATTATTTCACACATTTTACAGTTGGCCAGGTGGACATGTCTCAGCAAGATGATGTTCAAGAAGGACCATCAACAAGCACAGATGTGCTTAGTTACACTGACATGTCTGTGACTGTTCTTCCTTTTTTTGTGGGGTTCACCAGAGCTTTGTGTACATTATATATAATTATATTATATTATATAGCCCAAACCTGAATGCTCTGCTATACCAAATTGTGAGAAAACGGAAAATCCAGAAAAAAGTATTTCCTATATTTTAAATACAAAATACATGTTTTGTATTTTGTTACATTTTCTGGCACCAGTATTTTGTATTTTATTTTAATACATTTATTTGAGGGGTATTTTGTATTTTGTATCAAAATACAGTTTGATGTATTTTTGCCCATCTCTGCTTGTCACCAGCGTTGTAGTGCGTCACAGACCCTGAACACTCGAGCTGCTGCTGCATGTGCGCAGACGGACACTTCCTGTGACCCGGTGGACGCCCTGCCTCTGGTGTTTTCACACTCTGGAGTGCAGGGAGGGAGGACAGACTGCACGAAGGGAGTCGAATTAGAAAGAAGCCCCTCATTTGATCCATAATTGATCGTCTTTATATGAGATGGCTGGTGAGTAGAAAAACAGAGGGAGTCTGATCTAAATAACAAGCGCACCCCGCTCCGTGACGGCTGTACGTGACCGCAGGTTGGAGAGAGGCAAGCATGAGAGTGCCTCGCTTCCATCTCTTGATGTTTTCCCCCTCTTTTCTCTTTTAATGAGTGTCAGAATGCAGGTTTTTTTTTAAGGAAGAGGGGAGTGAGGGGATGGGAGATGAGTGAGGGGGGGGGGGGGGGGAGAAAAACAAAACAACATGAAAGCAGAAAAAGACCAAAAGAACAAGCGTTTCCGGTAAAGTGCTTACAGAGCGTTTATAGCAAGTTCTGCAGACACGCGGTTGAGCGCTGATGTAGGGCACAAGTCGTAGGGGGGTTTATCTCATTGATTAGAGGCACACAGCAGGAACAGGAGAGAGGGAAACACAGGTGAGCCTGGGCATAACACACTGACACCATGGTGCACAAGCCTTTTATAAAATAGCTGTATCCCATTTGTGTGAGTTTGTGCCGCCAGGCCAGACTCCATTTACAATTAAAGACGTTTTTTAACCATTACCTTCTAAACGGTGGCCTTTCGAAGCTATAAAGGATATAACTGGTGATATTTTGCATATTTGTTATGGTCAACAAAGAAGCAACTATGAATGTGTCAATAAGTATCGTCTTTGTATCGAAACCTGACATATTCCTCTCTGTCATAGAGCTCCATTGTTTTTCAAATAACACTGAGCACAATTTTCTCATTACAATGTCCATGGGAACCGTAGTTTACATTGAATCAGTCCTAAAAGCACCATCTTGCCGATAAGCCCCCAGAACAGCACATGGGCTGTGAGGCGATTTTGGCTTTGTGGCCACACTTGGTATTAAAGGATCACATGACCACATGGTCCAAATACTCTTTTTCCAATTCACAATTATTACAAAAGCTGTAAAACAGTGAAGACATCTTTCCGAGCGTCACAAATAGCCCAAAATGACACACGATCGATATTTAAAGAATGTGGTCTTCAAACCAATGGCATGAGGCTGAGAGCCACAGACAGGAAGTCAGAAAGTATTGATCTCCTCGTGGGATTTTTTTGACAATAAGAAAAATATATTGCCAGTCTTATTCGTTAAACGCAAAGCGACTGAGGAGTTCTCACTGATCCAAAACAGCTGTCATCATGACAAACCCTCTCGGCTTCCTCTCTCTCCAAGGGCTCCAGTCAGACGGATTTGTTTACCTCTCCTTTCACAAAGATGGAGCGAAGAAGAAAGAGGTATGAAACAAAAGGCTAATGGCCCATCCTATAGACGAGGTGATTGCGCTTTAAAGCCATGAGTTGTCATTAATAAAACAGCAGAAGCTGTCGCAGCGCGCGCTTCTTTCTAGACAGGACAGCAGCGAGAAGGCTAATGTGATCACAGCATCGGGCCCCGTGATGCACAATGGATGCGGTCCCTTTTCTACACAAATAAGGTGAATGATGAACACCGGTGTTAACAGATCATAACAAAATGCCAATAAAGAGACAAAGAGAAAATATTTTAATGACTCCTTTCAGTAAACAAGAGGCCCTCCGTCTCCTTCATCTCCCAGCTTCGCACCCCCCACCTGTCCTCTCCTCTTTCCTCTCATCTCCCTCTTCTTCTCCTTCACCTGTCTGTTCCTGCAGACTGCCGCTGACTGCAGGAGACGCCGCCGCGCGATGAGCTCCGACTGCGAGATCGGCTGGTTTTGGGACGCTGGGCCGTTGTGACAAGCGCCGTCCCGGCCCTGCATCGCGCCATCTCCGCGGTGACGCAGGGTTTGTGGCGACTGGCCCGTCTCCATGGCGACAGGGCTGTCAGAGGCTGTTGGTCTGGTAAGAGAGGAAACACCTGCCTGTTTCCTAACTGGTGCCGGGAAGTGTTGAGGACATATGGTGCATTTCAGGTGACTCGGAAAGTCACATTAACCAAACTCCAAAAAAGCGCAGAATAATACCACATGCATACAACAACAACATATAAAGTAATTATGTTATTGGTGAGATAGGGTAGGCTACTGTTGGTAACTTCAATCCTCAACTTTAGC
Organism: Anarhichas minor; assembly: GCF_050575085.1. Taxonomy (NCBI): domain Eukaryota; kingdom Metazoa; phylum Chordata; class Actinopteri; order Perciformes; family Anarhichadidae; genus Anarhichas; species Anarhichas minor. The sequence continues at coordinate 82,600 of NW_027466542.1, read as the reverse complement.
AATTCATGAAGAAGGAAAAAAATGGTAAAAAGAGAAAGGAAACAAGAAAAGGAAGATGAGGAACACGGACAGAAGACAGGAAAAAGGGAAGTAATAGGGAAATAATTAAACAAACAAACAACAGAAGGAGGAAATTAAGAAGAGAAGGAAGGACAAAAATAAGTTAAGAGGGATGACAGAAGAAAAGAAACCAATGGAAAGAAAGAAATGTAAGAAGAAAATAATCTTAGGAAATAGATGAAAGAAAGACAGACAACAGAATGGAAGGAAGGAAAATGGGAAGTAATGAGGAAATAATTAAAATCAAAGAGGATAACAAAGAAGGACCAAAATAGGTTAAAATGGACGGAGACAAAAAAACAGAAAGAATAGATTTTCACCCCAAATAAAAGCCTCATTTACATATTTCATGCTGAATCTAAAAACATTGCTTCTCCATCCGTTACATAGGTGCAAAAACCAACCTTGGACTGCACCGACACACAGCCACATACACACTGAACTGGAAGCAGCCACCAAGCCTTTATAACATTCAGTCAGTCATTTAGCAGATATTCAGTGCAGAATAGAAAGCTGCAAAGTGACAGTAAATTCAGCCTGATTGAGCACCAAATACAATAAAAGTGTCACTGTAACGCCACCAGAGAACCATTAGATGAATGCAAAATAAAGCCATAAGTGCCATAATCACCAGTGTGCAATTAAATATGAAATGAAAATGTCAGAGGAATAGACACCAAATGGCCATAACTGCTGTCCCATATCAGCATCGCCAGGCCAGAGCAGTAAAGCTCATGTTTGTTTGCTCCTCTCCATTTTACCGGTGTGTTTTTACGGTCAGGGCTCAATCACATACAGTATCTTAACGATGATGGTAATTAGACAGCGGGCTGCGGGGATGATTTAGTCACACCAAAACATATTGAAGGAGGGAGACGGACTGGAGGGGGCCGGAGGAAAAGACGGAGGAGAAAATCAGAGAAAACTGGGTGAGGAGGTCGATTGATCTGCGGGTCATAAACAGCTCGGGGTCAGAATCATGAGCTGCTCTTTGGGTTGGTTAATACAATTAGTCTGGCTTTGCCCTGTGGCTTCATAAGCATATAAACACCCCCCTGTGGCCTTGTATTAATACACCAGGCGATATCAATGATGATAAACCACAGAGCTGTGTGTGTGTGTGTGTGTGTGTGTGTGTGTGTGTGTGTGTGTGTGTGTGTGTGTGTGTGTGTGTATGTGTGTGGGAACAAGCAGGTGGAGTAATGATTAGATTTCCATTAGTTAAAGGGGTAATAAACACCAAGTGTGTGTGTGTGTTCACGTGCATACGGGACTGTCCGTGTGTGTGTGTAGTAAGAGGTGAATTAAAAGCGCATTGACTATGTGGCAGCACATGCTATATATTAAGACCACGCACATCCAGCTTGCCAGCCGCTCAAGCCAGAGGACCTATTCATCTTCTGCAGAATGCCCCCCTCCCCTCGATAAAACCACGGCCGCCCCACACGCCCACATCCCCCACTCCACCTAAGCATAGACCCCTCCCCTCCGTGCACATAATCAAATTAATTAACATTGCTAAGATCCCACGCTCATTAATCTAGTCACAGTGGTCAGCAGTAAACGAGGCAGGCAGGGGATAAGTTTGACCATGGCAGTGATCTGTGAAGTCAAAGGAAAATGTTGTTCTTGTTTTTTAAAGTCGGGGGTTAGTTTAGTAGTTTTTGTGATGTTCGGTCTCATGTTTGAAGTTTTCACCATCTTTACTGCAGAGACATGGGAATGCGGTGACAAAGCCTGATACAACTTCACATCAATTACCTTGCAAAGCTTTACTTAAAGTTACATTTTTTTACCGTACTCATGAATGTTTGATGTCTTTTACTGCAAGCGATGCAGATAATTGACAGTTTGCGTGTGTTCGATTTTATTTAAGTGTTGTTGGGTTAAATTGGACTTAAAGGTGCTCAATATGAAAGTCAGAGAACACCTGTTGCCTCCATACGGCTCTCAACATGGCCCCAACAGAGATGGCGTCTAGAAACTATCTGTGCTATAAGCGCCAGCAGAGCAAACAATGGAAACGGAAAACAGTGCAGAGCGGCGGCCACAAGCTAACTAGTGGGGCGCGCTCACGTGCACTAACTATTAAAAACCCTGTACATTTGGAAATACGCATTAGAGATGAAAACAATTGTTTGTTCCAGGCTGTAAACATATTTATTTCTGCTGTTAAAATTGGGCATTTCAACACGGGGGACAAAAGAGATCGCGTTGGCTTCATTTCTTAGTGCTGAAGTTTGCCGCTTGAGGTAGATATGACTTCACTATATTGTTACACTGTGAATATGCTTTGCATTTTACTATTTTTACATGCTATATCATTATACATAATGTTTGATGCTATATTAATGCTCTGGATATCATAAAGAACCTTTAAGATTGCTTGTCTTGTGATGTCTGGTGCAAGAGAGCTGAAGTGACACCCCTGAAATACCACACCATGTCATTTTTACACTTCAGTTTATGCGCATTAAATGGTGCTGGTAGGTGGATCTTACCTGTGGACAGAGCCTGGCTAGCTGTTTCAACTCAACTAAGACTTTCTCCTCTAACTCTCGGCAACAAAGTAAATAATCATATTCCTTTAAAGTTATCATGATTTTATTCTTGGTTTATTTGGCAACACCTGTGGTCACTGGTGGTAAGGACATGCATCGACAGTCAACAATGAGGCCCACGAGCAGCTGTGTATCTCTGAAATACATTAAAGACGACCATGCAGAGTCTTTTTTTTCCTTCTGCATCACGTTCAGTTGAGTTGAATGTAACACAAGCACGAGGAAAACAGTCAACTATGCAACAGTACACTATATACTGTATATGAGGTATAGAAAATGTAATTACGCTGGTTGACTGATGCTGAAATAATGCTGTCAAAATGGTGCTTTACACATATATACATGACGAATATTATATAAAGCCATAGAATTACTAATTGTACACTTTGTGTCCTAAACTTCAATGTGATCACACACATGAACGTGACCCTGAGAAAATGAAAGGATTTTATTTCCAAAGATTAAGAAGCTCTCTGTGTGAGATGAAACAAAGAAATGATCCTCTCCAGCTGTCGAGTTTATTTTGGAGCATAACTCTGTCTCACCTTTTTTAATTAATTAATATATGATACTGCGAGGATGCAGGAGCTGTAACTGCTAATGAATTCACTTAGCAGATGGATTAATTCATGACAGGTAGTTGATACCCAGTTGGCCCTGGGGCTCCCTTGCGGCCCCGATCCCACCTTTTCCTACCTCTTCACCTGTACCTCCTTCCTAGTGTTGTTACATGCCTCCCCTCACTCTCTCCTCCTCTACCTGTCTTTTCTCCCTCTCGCTCCTCTGGGACTCCTCGTGACATAAAAGGAAAACCGGCTTATTAATTAAAACTTCTGAGAATTACATGCTGTACTTTCAGTCTTTCTTTCCCTTCCCTGTTTGGTTGGTTCTCACGTCAAACACTCGCACCTGGGCTTGTTGGCTTGAAAAAAATCTATATTTCGAATGATCAAGGGAACGAGACGGAGGAGCGAAGACAAAAGTGAAAAAGAAGAAAATCAGATGGGAGAGAAGGAGAAAATATCATGGTGGATGACGGAGCTGAAGAGTTTTTCTAACTGTGCTGGAGAGGAGGCTCAGACAGAAAGGAGAGCGACTGTAATGATCCCTCTCTCCACTCCTCTAACAAGGGAAGATTTGAGCAGATTTCCCCTCCATGTCTGGAGGAATACATCCCTTTCATCCCCCTCACTTCTCCCGTTTATCTCTCCACTCTTACGAAGAGCACCTCCAATCCCTCCACCCCATCCCCAAAGCCTGCAAGAAGGGGGGGACCCTGTTTGAGAAGGCTTCAGTAAGCCTCCCACTGCACACACACACACACACACACACACACACACACACACACACTGATGTTTATACTGTATCTCTATACTTGCGAGGACCTATTTTGACAGCATACCTGCCCTATAGCTCATTACCTTAACCTTTACTAAAACACCAAATCTCACCTTAACACATCACATCAACATCTGTTTACAGAGTCAGTTTATGTGCAAAAAAAGCTTAATGTATGAAGTCTGTTAGATTGCCTTAAGTGATGTCACTTAAGTCTGTGCCGGTTGGAGCTGACGAGTACAAGTCTGAAAATCTTGGGGTGTTACGAGCATAACACTCCCAAAACTCTGACCAAACTATCAGCTATCAAGTTGTATTGTGGGTAATGTAGGCACCAGGTTTTCACAAGAAAGCCGAATGCTCAGAATAAATGAAGACAATATCAATTCACTTTCAAACACAGTTTTACAGTGGAATGCTACATATGTGGAATACTCCTTCAACCCTGAAACCAAGTCTGAATCCTCAAACAGCCCCTTGAAAAAGTGAGAAGCGGATAAAGAGTTCTCACTGTCCAAAACTTTCACTTCCTGAAAAACCCCTCTCTCCTAAATTGTCTTGGACACTTTCAAAGTGACAGGTGTAGTCATTGTCCCAGCTTCACAAAATGGTCTCACTTTCTAAAAACATCCTTACTTTTCAAAAACGTCTTCACTTTCCAAAGACGTCCTCGCTCCCTAAACACTCACATTTCTCACACTCAAACAAACACAGTTTTTAAAACTTAACCCAAAAACTACATCTGAACCTGCAAACAGCCCAAATGTCTTCGCTTTCTAAAATGTCTTGTGAATCTCTAAAACTTCCTCAAAAGAGAAAGAAGGACAACACTGACAAACACACCTAAACGTGAGTTTCCTAACACACACACATGTAAAGCAAAAACTCATTTTGGATCTCTCCATCTGGTGCTAAAAAATAATCCAGGTATCTGAAGTCTGAAACTCCTGGAAAAAAAAAGGTTGAACAAGCTGCTTAATAAAAACTAACACACACACACACACACACACACACACACACACACACACACACACACACACACACACACACACACAGACTCAATATGGCTTAGCTGAAGTCTGGTAATATCCTTTTTTCTGTTTGTCATCTCCAGTAATGTGCTTTGTAAGTGAGTGTATGCAATCAATTTAGTCCCATTTCCAGCGTGTCTGACTACGTGGTCACCACAGCTGGACTGTGTGTTTCGGTGAGGACGGGTGTTGTGTGTGTGTGTCGTGGGGGGGGGGGGGGTTGAGATGAAGCTCCCTTTACCAGGATAGAGCTTTGTGTCTCCCTCTCCCCTCCCATCCTCGCAGCCCCCCGGAGAGGCAGCGGAGTCATTTGCTCAGTCTTATGATGTCGTCACGGTGTGTTAGAGGCGAGTGGCGAGGCCCTCACGCCAATCCAGCCCTCCCTACGCCCCCCTGCCGCTCGCCGCCCCACCAACGCTTTCTCCCCCCTGGCTCGCTGACCCACCCTCGCGACTCTCCCCTCTCTCCCCCATCCCTGCTCATCGCTCAGTGGTCAGTGCAGGGGGAAGAGCTGCTGACGCAGGCTGGCAGAGGTAACAAGCTTACCTGCGGATAATCTCCTAAGAGAAATTTCAAGGGAAGAAATAAGAGAGTGAGAAAGGGTGGGAGACAGAGAGAGAGAGAGAGAGAGAGAGAGAGAGAGAGAGAGAGAGAGAGACGAAGGCAGGAAGGATGGATAGAGAGAAACTTAGCGAAGTTTTTAGTCCCTGACTTGCTGTGCCAAGCACTTCCTATTCTCCAAGCCAACTTCTCCGTGGTCAAGCACTTACTGCTCTCACAATGCCCTCAGTGAGGAGAGAGGGGAGAGGGGGGACTGGAGACTGGAGAGGGGAGAAGGGAGACTGGAGAGGGGAGAGGGGAGACTGGAGAGGGGAGAGGGGAGACTGGAGAGGCGAGAGGAGAGACTGGAGAGGCGAGAGGAGAGACTGGAGAGGGGAGAAGGGAGACTGGAGAGGGGAGAGGGGAGACTGGAGAGGGGAGAGGGGAGACTGGAGAGGCGAGAGGAGAGACTGGAGAGGGGAGAGGGGAGAAGGGAGACTGGAGACGGGAGAGGAGAGAGGGGAGACTGGAGAGGGGAGACTGGAGAAGGGAGACTGGAGAGGGGGGACTGGAGAGGGGAGAGGGGAGACTGGAGAGGAGAGAAGGGAGACTGGAGAGGGGAGAGGGGAGAAGGGAGACTGGAGAGGGGAGACTGGAGAGGCGAGAGGAGAGACTGGAGAGGGGAGACTGGAGAGGAGAGAGGGGGGACTGGAGAGGGGAGAGGGGAAAGTAACGTAACTTTTTTCTTTTTCTTTAAAAACATGCAGAATGTGGACTGACATCTAATCCCTCATCAGATAAACTCTTGGTCTGATGGGAAATTATGCAAATGAATTGTTATTTGGGTCTTTTAATGCCATAAACATAAGCAGTCTGATGTCATAAAATGGTTTGGCTCAGCTCTCAGAACACTTGTAATGTGCATAACATTTGTTGGAAGTACTGATGAACAGCATTGGAGCCCACAGAATGACGTGTAAGGATGCACAAGACATATAACAACGTTGTAAATGATGGTTTATGAACAGAGCATTGAATGTGAAAATTTCACTCGATATAAGCCAGACACATATTACAGATGAACAGAAATATTCTCACACTGCTGTATTGTATTTTGTTAGAAAGTCTTTCATATTTTAAAAGTTCACCCAAAATGAATGATGGTTGTTGTTCATTGTTCATTTTTTTTTATATCAGTTTTAATTATTTACATGGAGCACAGTTCCCAGGCTGAAACCCTTTTGCACTACGTCCCACTTGATCAAGTTCTTTATTTACTCTGCACGCTGTGTGTCATTTTGAGGACTCAGAATAATGAATGTGGATATTTGCATTAAGAGTTTTGTCCTCTGAAACTCTGAGGTGAAAACTGAGCCAAAGCAACGGTAAACCACTGTAAAAATCCAGAGATTAAAAAATGCAGCGAGTCAGACCAGTGAACCGAAGGTGTGCGTGTGTGTGTGTGTGTGTGTGTGTGTGTGTGTGTGTGTGTGTGTGCGTTCGGGGAAACCGCTGGGTTCTCTCTCTTTTAATCAAGCCCAACTTTAATGAACTGTCTTTGTGCATCACTTTCATTAGCACATTTACTCAATCAATAAGCACTGTGTATTCGAGCAATTCAATGAAAACTATAATGTGATGGTTGGATTGGAAAGGAGCTGTGTGTTTGTTTGTATACGTGTGTGCGTGTGTGCATGTGTGTGTGTGTGTGTGTGTTTGTGCATGGTCCTGTGGGTTTGTATGCGCATGGGCATTTTTGCATTTTCTCTATTTATTTCTTTATTTGTGTACATGCACATGTTTGCATATATATTTAAATGCATGTATGTATGCGTGGGCGTGTTTCACCCATCTTGTGGGAACATAAATCTGATTACACTGTCATAATGTGGGGACTCGCCCTTCCTTATGGAGACAAAACGCATGTCCTCATACTGTAAATGATTACATTTCAGGGTGAAGACTTGGTTTAGGGTTAGGGTTAGGGTAAATCACCAGAAAATGAATGTAAGTCAATGCAATTTCCCCAAAAGTCATGAAATGTCTGCATGTGTGTGTGTGTGCGCGCACATGTGCTTGCAGTCCTAAACTTTGGAGATGCACCAAGATGGCTCCACAATAAACTTTGTCATTCCTGTTCAGCCTTAACCGTCAATAGTGATATCCGTCACTCAATCTCTATTCATCCTTACTTCTTTCCCATCATGCAACAGTGCGGCCCCCAGAATGCACTGATTAGCCCTCTGACCATTTAATTAATTAGGCTCGGCACTTAATTATGACAAACTGCATTACTGCAGCGGCGCGCCGGGGCTCAGGCAGGTTATGTTCGGTAACAATTTGATTTGAGTGAAAATGGGGAGCTCGGACGGAGGAGGGGGGGGTTTATTGAGCGGAAAGAGACATATGATGAGATTAACAATAATCAGAGCAGCGGGAATAGCCCATGACCAGCCGAGGAGGGGGGGGGGGGAGGGGAGGGAGGGGCAGGGAGGCTGAGTGAAGGGCTGAGATGGATCAAATTAGGTTTTTCTCTTCTCATTAGGATCTGGAGAGCAAAGTAATACTGAGGGGGAGTGTGTGTGTGTGTGTGTGTGTGTGTGTGTGTGTGTGTGTGTGTGTGTGTGTGTGTGTGTGTGTGTGTGTGTGTGTGTGTGTGTGTGTGTGTGTGTTGTGTGTATGCGTGGTCTGTTGGATGGGGATTTAATCTGCTCAGTGCGTCCGTATCTTTTTACTGAAGCTGAGATAATCATTAAATCTACATTATTCCTCTTCGCCTCTTTGTCGGCATAACAGATGACAATAATTTATTCAGAAGAGTTTATTCTTCTCTAAACTCGTATTAGCCATCCTTTAAGGCTTCAGATGGCCTCTGGTTTGTTTTGTTTTCGGAGTGGAAGTTCATTTTACCCCGTAGATGCCACTCTACTCCTATGAGCAGGTGTACTGATCAACCACTGGTGCAGTGACAAGGACATGATCTTTCGCTTCACCCAAGAGCTTGGCCTTTTGTCTTTGACAACAGCACGACTCAACCAGCTGTTATTGGTGTCTTTTTTACATTAACATTTGATAAAAGGACCTAGAAAGACAAAAGGTGATCATCAAAACTATTGATACATTTGTCTCAACTCTGCTGAGACAGCAAAATTCACTCACTTATCCTTGTGCAATAACAATATGCGCTCCTTGTGTATACAGTAGAAGCTTGTTGACGGAGTGAGCACTGTCCAGTGAAGAAACGAGATTGTCAGTCACAATAAACCCTTTTTTAACGGCAGACATTTTGACTTGAAGCAGGGAGAGCACAGGCGTAAATATGAACATCAAAGATGGCTCAGCTCTATTAAGTGGCCCTGTAAGCCATGTCAGTGACTGAGCATTCACTATCCCAGAGCCCTGGAACTGGCTTACCTAAATGGAATGCAGCCATCATTTGTGTAATTAATGTCTGCCGTGAAAAGGGTCTGTAGCTCGGCCAGCAAACAATACAGGAAATTAGGTTCCACACGGTTTATTCAGAAGACATTTGAACCGTCGACATATAACTTCAGACCGTTTCTTTTTTTATGGAGCAGTTTTTAAACAAACAGAGGAAGTTAAATAAAAGAAATATGCTAGCATCTCCTCTTTTGGCTCTCCGTTCCCTCAAAGGTCAGCGCTGCCAACACATTGGTGGTCCTTTTTTTTGTGTGTCCAAGTTTACCAAAATTAAACTCGGTGTGAAATATATTTTGCCCATTCAAACAAATACTGGCGATTCCATTTAAATTAACTGATTTTGCCGCCATATTTTACCCATAAAACGTCCGTGACTTTCAGCTCATTGTGTGGGTTATGTAAGCACACGTATGGTTGTGTTTCACTCTTGTAGACCTCCCCGTATAACAAAACAACCGTAAGTAGCCGTGCAAACTTTAAGGTTACAGGTGGAACTCATTTTCAGCATCTAGCATGTCCCGGTATATTGGAGGACAATATATTCAAACTACCATCATTTGATGATCTGTGTACTTTTTCCCCCATGTTTAGGCAAATAGGCAGCAATAAATACAGCAGCAATATTCTTTACAATCAATAATCTCCTAATTGTTTTTCTCCACAATATCATATGAACTTCTCTGCAAAAACCTAGATTTTGCACTCCTTTTTTGCACGCCAGTCTGCATGTCTGAAGCTCAAATAATCGAGGACCGGCATGATATAGGATCATAAATATCATACTCCTTTACTCCTATGCGTTTCATATCCTTATTTCCCTGACAAAACGCCCTGTTGTAAAGCTGTTAGAAGCTGTTTGAGGAGGGTATTTAAAGGGATGAACTCTAATTCAGATACACTGTGCACACTCTTACACCAGCCCTCTGTGCTCTATATACCCTGCAGCCACAACACAATATGATAATGCCCATGTGAATAGTGAGGGGAGTGGGTATGGTAAAATGATAAATTATGATAAATAAGGCCATAGCATAGGCATGAAGGAGGAGAAATCACCAGTCTAATGCACCATGGTGAGTGTATATATGTGTGTGTGTGTGTGTGTGTGTGTGTGTGTGTGTGTGTGTGTGTGTGTGTGTGTGTGTGTCCTGGTGAACTGAGCCTCCCTACATCACAGGCCAGGGCCGTTGACAAAAGGAAACAGATTGGATAGAGAGTGAGGGGTGTGCCTGGAGGGAGGGAGAGATGGACAGAATGAGGGAGGTTTGGGGGGAGGAGGGGGATGAAAAGGCCGTCTCCCAGACACATATATTAACCCATGACTCCCCCCCCCCCCCCCCCCCCCCCCTACACTGTGAGTCTGATCCCTTCAGCTCACTCGGCACAGATTTAGCGTAGCAGGACCTCCTAACAGGGCGACAATATTAGCTTGATGCTGCCAGAGAGCGATAACATCCCAACAACATTACACCAACACTGACACCACTTCAGCCGTACAGGGAGGGGACTTCACTCGTCCTGTCAGATGACAGACCTTTCTTTTGTTTTCTTTGTGGGCCAAAATTTGAAGAAAAGGACAAACCCTGTGTGTCGTAGTGTAACTAAAACCTGCTCAGCAGTCCCAGTGTAAACACCTGCCGACGAATAGAGATATTAAACACACTCTATGGGAGTCGCTATGGCAATCAACAACAAATCGATCAATCCCATTGGACACGCTGATGCTCGAGCTAACGCTTCATGTCCCCATTGACCGGCTCACACCACACACACACACACACACACACACACACACACAGTCCACAGTCCTGTGTGTGCTCAGCCACTGAACAACAGTTGATAATAAAAACACACAATTCTAGCTGACTCTCTCTTTACTTACTGCAAAAGACAAAAGCTGTGATTCTATTGCAACACAAAAATACACTGACTGTCGCCAAAGGTGATACATTAATACAAGTATGCACTTGTACTATAGCAGTGAACACGGTGTAACTTTTTTTGTTTGGGATATGCAAATTGTTTCATTCCTGTGGAATGTTTAAATGCACTTTAAGGATGATTCAAATTGCTTGCTTTGTTCAGTCAACAGTCCAAAACCCAAACATATTCAATTTACCATTAACAAAGAACAAGACAAGCAGCAAATTCCCCCCAAAATGGAAAATTGAAACTTGGTTGTGTGACTCAATCAAATAACAAATTAGTTCAACCAAAATCAGTCAACTTATTTCAGTTGTAATGCACTTCTTGAAAGTCACTTTGAACAAAAGCAACTGCCGTAGTAATACACTTTAATGTAATGTACTGTGCATCTATATATAGTAGTGTAGATGTACACATGTGCGGCTCTGAACACCCGAAAGACATCACAACTGTCATTCACACACACACACACACACACACACACCGCTCGGCAGCTCATACAGCATTGGTACAATGAGCTGATATGTTTGGTGCGGGTGTAAGTTCCCTCAGGAACAGAGTTCAGACACATAATCCACCCCGCTAATTGGCCCCCGATGCCACAGCAGTGACTCAGGTACGCAGAAATACATACTCGCGCGAATGTGCACACACACACGCGCACAGAGGCAGATGAATGATCACATACACGTGTACACACAAGCGAGCAAAAGTGAAAATTTAAGCGGCAGTTTGAAATACAGCAGAATGTATGTAAATGGGATCCTTCTATTGATATAACTGTTATTATTATTATCTCTCCTAGAAAGACTTACAGGAGAGATATCTAACCAATACCGTTAGATATCTAACCAAAACAGCCTCTCATCTTCAGTAATTTAAGAGAATTCTGACAGCCTTAAAAAACATCTGCATGACTGCAATAATGTATTTAAACCAGGAGGATTTAAAGAGGACACCAAAACAGTATGTGTTTAAAATTCTTGATTTTTTCCTGATTTGAATTTAGGAAATACAACAATATTCAACAGTTTATCACATATATCACATGCAGTATAAACAAGTTTTATGATGTTGAATGTGATGATTAAATTACAGAAATCCAAGACAATTGTGTTAATATAGGTGCAGATTTCCATAAAATGGATATATTCTAGATGTCTTGAGCATCATTTTCTAAACATTTCCTTAAAATTCATATTTTGTATCTTTGTAAAAGCTGAAATCTCTTCTAGAATATGAAATAAAAGTTTTGAACAATGCTCAACTTGACTTCACTTCACAATTATGCATATTATTTTGAATTGTATTATTATTATGAGTATTGTTGTTGTTGTTGTTAGTATAGTAGTAGTTATACAGTATAGTCATACATGTAATGTGAATTAATCTGAATATCTCAGGTGTCGGTGCCCATATTTCGGGCTTTATTGTTCTACATCATGTCCCCCCCCTCCCCCCCTCCCCCCCTCCCCCGATGGGTCAGCCTGCTGAGGGCAGCAGTTTTAGGACGTCCTGTGAGCGCATGGGTAAACCCTGTTCTATATATATGCAAATCCCATTCATTCCCCTTCCAGAACTTAATTGACAATCTATGAGCGTTATTGATCGACACGAGGATGTCTCTATACACAGCTGACTGTGTGGACGTGTGTGTTTATCTGTTTATGTGTCTATAGAGACTTTTAATTAAGTTAAAAATAAAGGACAGAGACCCCGAGATCATCATAAGAAACTCACCTTTGTGTATGGTGTGTGTGTGTGTGTGTGTGTGTGTGTGTGTGTGTGTGTGTGTGTGTGTGTAGCATACTGTCTTCAGGTGAGGTTCAATGATTGATTAGTAATAAGTGGAGTTTCCTGCATGAGGAGCCAACGTCTCACTGTAACCTTGTTTGAACTAAAATGCCCTGTTGGCTCCTTCGGATCAGACATGTGCAGAAAGTTCCAGGAGAGGAAGAGAAAGAAGTTATCTTATCGTTGAAGTTCGCAGTTTTTCAGATTTACCGTTCATTCAACATGAGAGAAACATTGAGTAACAAACCTTTTTCTTTCTTCTCATCTTTTTGTCTTTCTTACTTTTATTAATCATTCATTTTTTGTCTTTCTCTCCATCCTTCTCTCCTGTCCTCCTTCTCTCCTTCCTTTTTTATATTTTGCACTGTAAGTCCCTCCTTTGGCTTCTGTTCTTCACTTTGCCATTCTTTCCTCTTTTTATTCCTTATTTCTTTCCTTCAGTCCTCCCTTCTTTCCTCATCACGTTCTCCTTCTTTCCTTTCCTCGTCCTTTCTTCCTGATGTCCCTTCTTCTGTTCATATTTCTTGTATCCTTTTTTCTACCGTCTTTCCCTCTTCATTTCCTTTTCTTCTCTCCTTTCATCTGTCCTCCTCTTCTCTTTTCGTTTCCTCTTAATCCTTATTACTTCATGTTGTCCTTATTTCTTGCCTTCCTTAGTCATTTTTCTTCTCTTTTCTTTCCTTATTCCTTTACTTTTCTCCTTTTTTCTTAATGTTGTTAATCTTTTCTTCCCATTTTCATCCTTCCTTGCCTCTTTCCTCTCTTCCCTCCTTGTTCACTCTATCTGAAGGCATGAAAATCCCCCCAAAACTGCATGCTAATTTTAACTTAAACAAAAAATGGATTAGAGGACTTTTTCATGCAGCTGATTATTTATTACATTGCTGCTTTTAGGCTTTATATACCAGTGAACTATAATAGGACTATGTATGGTTTAACACTCAGCAGCTGCTGTAATCTAAACTGTGTGTAACTTGCTCTCATTACCCTCTTTTCTTTGTTTCAGGCTGTCTGCTGTATGTCTGTACTGAAACAGGCAGCCTACATATTTTAAGAGTGTGCTGTGTGAGTGTATTTGCACATCTGTGCATTTCCCACTCATCTTGAAAACTTGCCTCCTCAGCAAGAGCAGCATCATGTAGAACTGGAAACGTATGTACATGCACACAAACACAACTGAGTGTGTGTGTTCCCATGTGTGTGATCACTTGAAGAAGAGCGGGCGATAGGTATTTACCGGCTGACCAGTGTCTCGCTGACAGATTGAGATTGGGACGCTTTCGGCACACGGAGGATTTATGGCCGCTTTGACGCTTTCCTCCTAAATTACAGCCGGGCCGGGAACAATGAGATGGCCTGGGAATCGGGTCCGATGCTCTGAACCTCCCTTGGGGTTAACAGTCCCTGACTCAACCCTCTGCTCTCCATTTTACACCCCCAACCAGCAGCTCATCCTCTTTTCCAGCTCAGAGAGAAGGGAGGATGAGAAAACAATCCAGTGCAAGGAAATAGCTTTCTTTCAAATATCTAATTTATTTTCATCGCATAGAGATATAAATCAGTTTGTATATATTTATAAAGACAGACGACAATTTCCTATCTGTGATTCTACCTATGACCAACAGAATTATTCGTTTCCATGATCATAATTTCTCCAGATTTCCATCCCACTGCTGCCCTCACTCTTTGGAGGTGTGTTGATGTTCTCCCCCCTGCAGGGCTGGAGATGGGCCACCTACATCGATTTCACACCAAAAGCAGAGATAAAGAGGAGAAAATCAGCTGGTCCACTGTCACGTGTGATTGTCCACTGTCTGTGTGCAAAATGAAACCTCTGTGAACAAAAACTGCACTGAGGTAGAAGAGGATTTAGTAGCCTGATGAAAAGTATGAAAAATTGTGCAGTTAAATGATGCACTCTTATGTAAATGGTTTGCATATGGAGTACAGACATGCGGTAATTCATTGTTCAAAGGTTAAACTGTTATGGCCAATTATATGATTTCATTTGCGTAAGTGGTATTAGCATATATATCTAGTTATATGTGTCTCTACCAGAGTAGACAGACTGTATTTCTGGTTACTTATTTGATATCGAGTCAAGATTAATTTAGCTTATGTTGAAAAAAAAAGTCACGTACGCAGGTGGCAGAGGTTCAGATCACTGCAGGATAATAATGTGCTTTCCGTGAGTCACTTATATAGCACAGCTTTCATCCAAAAGCGCTTTGCCTCTCATTCACCCGTTCACGAAGACAGCGCGCAAGCTAGCATGCAAGGTGCTGGCCTGGCCACGTGCAGCAATTTGGAAAATTTGATTGCAATTTTTTAAAAGACACCCATTATTTTGCTGTGTATTTCTTTACTTTCACAAAACTTGAACATATTTTTTCTTTCCCATATTAATCCCACCTCCCAACATCAACCAATCAGCTTATTGTTGGGATTTGAGATTTTGTTTCCTCTCCATTTGGGACTGTTTGAGTCCGCTGTACTTTGAACCAGGTCTTATTCTGACATCTTCTGATTGTCCTCGAGTCCCATTTGAATGAGGTCTCTTTTAAAAAGATGAAAACAAATGTCTATGTGCACGCCGGGTTCTGGTATGTTTTCACCGGGTCTGTTCTAGTTCAGGAGAGGGCAGGCAGCTAGACAACAGTAATGAGAGGGAGTAAAGAAAAACTGGACAAAGAAAGGGTAAAAGAAGAGAAGAAATTCAAAAAAGTCAAAAACTGCATGCAATATGGAGGGAGAGAGATGTAGGACAGAGGTCAGTAGAGGGAACCAGAGTGGAGGAAGGGGCTGTGGTTGGTGTGTGTGTGTGTGTGTGTGTGTGTGTGTGTGTTTGGGGGGAAGCAGGTTGTTTATGGCGATCTTGTCACGTTTCGTCTCTCCGGGACAATCAGGAGATTAAGTGTTGAGGAGTGGCTGGGGAGCGGCTGCAGTCACATGCCATTACTCACTCCCTGCATCACAATTAGTGCAAATGGCGCATTACAGGGAAATTATCATCAATATGATATTAAGAGACGCCGGCTAAACCAATCAGGGGAAAAGTGCTTATCCGCTGGTAACCAAAGATGACTCTGAGGCGGCGGCACGCGGAAGTGACACTGACATGGCCTCTGAGCCCCGAGACGGAGATCAAGAACCAAAACAAACTACACAGAACACACCTCTGACAATACTGCATGAACTTCTTACAGAAGAAGCTCAAAATGTTTTTTTAACTGCAGCTTGATCTGGATCTGCATCAGAATACATCAACCCCGTTCTCACTCACTACTCGTCAAATACCAACGGTTAGTCATTGCCCCCTCGTATACAAGACCCTCATCCAAAAGACCGGTGTTTGTGTCCCGCGAGGAACTAAAAATAGTTGACATTTTGTCACCTGAGTCGCTAGTCACGTAGCTCATCTGTCACTCTCAAGTGACGTGAGCTGTTAGTTACTCGATAGTGTCCCGAGTCGCCCGAAAGTAAAGTTAATGTCAACTCAACTTTTCCTAAACCTAACTTTATAATTTTTGTTGCCTAAATCTAACCTCCAGTGATGACAGAGGTTTATTTTGAAAGGACACTAAGCTTGTGAAGAGCGTATATTGACACAACATTCCAACACATTAACCCTAGAAGGAACCCTAGATGTCAAGGGGCACTTATCAAGCGTTGAGACTTAGTGATACTGAGGAATGAGAATGGATACACGTGTAGACATTCACGACTGGAAGATACCTCAATCCTATTCAGGAACGTTATGTTCAGGTTGTATGATGAACTGTTTGTAATGTAAGACTGAAACAGAGTCAGACTCACTGCTTAGTGAGGGATAAACCTTATAGAGTGATTTTTTCCCCCATCTTGATAATTGATATTAATTGATAATTGATTTGTTCCATGTGTAATCTAAATGTGGTCGCTACTAAACGATGCATGTAAGAGTTATTGCAGTTAAAGGGCCAGTTTGGGTGTCAGTTAGTGTATAACCTACTGTAGATGACAGACAGGAGTACTAACATGGGAGCAAAGCAATGCAGTGTTGTGGACGGGGGCAGCAGCAGCATTTTAGCCACTTGAATAAAGCCCACCTAAAAAAATCAAATATCCCTTTAAGTGTAAACTATATTTAGAAGGATTTACGACACGGAACTGAACGGAAAGTGAAACTTAACTATGATCTTTTCAAACCTACATTGCCAAAAAAATGTATAGATAAGTTCAATTTTCAGTTCCGTTCTCCATGGGAAAATATTCAAAAAAATTGCACAGACTTAAACTTATATTGGTTCCCTTTAATATCAAAAAGGCCACACCTACAAATTCGGCATCCAATTAAAGGAAGATGGTATTAACTACAGCAAAAATAAATGACTATGGCTCATACAAATAATTTCAATGCAAAATCTGGTTTGTTGAAAACTTTTTGTTTGTTTTATTTTACGTGTCAAGATCTATTAAATCTTTGCACCACATTTGCAATTGCAGTAGGTGTTCCTGTGTAATGGAGTAATGTTTGGTTTATTGTAGTAGGTCACTCCTTTTTTTTACTCTCTCCATCCTGTTAAAGACTCATTTTAAACCATTAATATGGAGACTTAAAAGCTTATAATATAATATAACTTTATTTGAGTGACATTTCATTGTGGTGGCGAATATATTTTGGGTTCTCTTTGGGTTCAAAAGGTGTTGAGAAGCTGTGTGTTTATCACTAACAAATCAGTCAGACTGTGTTACATTGCTCTCGTTAACAGCAGCCTGAGGCAGCTTTCCCAGTAAGTCTCGTGTTGAGGTGCTTCCCGTGACGTTTCCCTTCAGTTCAGGACATCATCTCACACTTTATGATGACATAGTGGTGCAACCAGGGATTATCTTTGTCAAAGTTAAGATCTGCATTTCCTTTTTTTTCCAGTCTTGAAAATAACAGGCGTAGTGACAAAGAAAATGAAAACCAAACCCTGGAGAAAACATCTTCCCTTCTCATCAGTCCTGGTGGTTACAAAAGTTGTGTCGGTTAACTTTCAGGTTTGTTGATATGACGAGATGTGCATCAGCTTCACATGCGTCAGTCAGGGTAAAAATAAAACCATGTGACCAGGCTGGGCCCAGCGTCCCATAGATGACCGATGATGGAATTCACAAGAGACCAATATGGAGACACAAAGATGGTGCAAATAAAACACGAGTGCAGGACGTCTCACTGCTTGCTGATGAGACAGTGAAGAATAAAAATGCTTGCTTTGCTTTTTTTAAGTGAATCACCTTTGTTCACCTCACAGAATAAGAGAGACGACTGCAAATCCTACAGTTCTAATATCAGCTGTAATTCTCCGCTCCTGTGCTCATTCCCCTCACTTGTCCTCCCTCCACTCCGTCCCTCTCTCCTTCATTACTTCTCCATATGTAGATAGCCGCACATTATTATTTCCCTGCCTTATTTTGCTGACACAACACCAGCCAAATGAAGTGAGATATACGGCCGGGCTTATTGGCGGAGATGGCCAATCCCCCTCTGGCCAAAACCATTAACAAAATGGACCACACTTTGTCTCCTGGCGGTTTTCAAATTGTTGTGTGTTGAGGAGGAAGAGGAGGCTATTTTTAGAGCTTAATCACATGTAGAAAATAACAAACAACAAATCAACTCAACTTTCCGCTGTCTGGAGATTTCTGCAAAGGTAGTGTGTTCAAATAAATGCAACTGGAAACTGAAACCTGGATCCCAAATGTCGCCCATAATGTGCAGCTGTTACTGTGTTTTCCACTATCACTAATAGAACTGGTGCTCCATTAAAGTGTTTGTATATCTGGGTCTAAATGACAAAAAGAGAAAGAAAAAGCAATTCTCGTGATTGCACCTTGATGGGACCACATTATAATAATAATGTTGATATGATTTGTTTAGCCTTTGTTTTTGATATTTGTTCATGTCAAGTTATGCTTATATTTTGACTTATGTGGCAAGCACACCAGAAAAGGGCACAGTCAAAACAGTTCTGCCATTTGTACCATTGACTTCGGCTTTAGGCTACGTCTAACTGCAGACTATGCTCTGTTGTAGAGCACTTTACCCTCTGGTAGAGTTTGACTATATTCTCATATATAAAACTAGATGGTGTGACACAGTTATAGGATCGTTTCCTCTGTTCACTTACAGGTCAGCACTGTCAAAGGGGTTTTCTGTTGGTCAGCGTCATGTCAATGTTTACAAAAGTAAAGAAAAGTGTTAAAAATGTGTAATTACATGAATTACATCGCTTAAAGGTGCCAGATCCGAGATTGTGAGCAATTGTGTCAGTTGCCTCTCGGCTCTCATGACTAGTGTGAGCACGCGGCTCACAGCTAACGGTGCTAACCGCGCTAACAGTGCAAACAATGGTGAAAGTGCTGACAGAGGTAACAGTGTTTACCCGACAGAACCGGAAGTCGGGTGCCTAGCTTCCGCGACGATGCTGTAGGTTGAAACGGCGTTACCATCTGTCACCGCCGTATGAGAACAGTGCAGTGGGGCTAACTGGTACGGCACCCTCATATGCACAAATATGCACTAAAAGCAAACACGGCAACCCGGCTATGTCAACAAAGCAAGGAGAAGGAGAAGCTGGGTTAACTACACACACAGAGAACAAGTTACTTCATTCTCTGCTCAGGTAGCAAATAGTTGTTTGCTGCTTTATTTATGTTCAGAATGTTAAATTCAGCTCCTTTAACACAAGAAATTCACTTTAATCCATTTTTGTGGAAGATCCCCTATTTTGAGTGAAAAAAAAGATTCTCATAAATTTCATCCCACACTTTTTTTCCATACATGGCTGTCATGAGTCATGAACACATTATAGAATTCCTGCCAAAAAATGGCCTGAGTGATCCTGTCAAATGTGATGACAATCCATCTATAGGTAACGCTGCAGCAACATGACTCGCTTTAAAGTATGCTCAGTTCATCCTCGTGCAGAATCCTAAAATTCCATTGCAGCATTTAAGTATTGTGCATAAATCACAGCCAGTGAACATTATTGTCTACCACTGTGTGTATTTTGATAAAATATATATATATATATATATATATATATATATATATATATATCATTTAATATTATTAAAATGACACATTCAGAGGATTGTGCATCCTTGGTGGAGGTATGTGCTCTCTGAGGGCTTTCCAGTTAGGAATTAGAGTTTACTACCAGTGTGTGTGTGCAGGCAGGTATAGTACAAACAGTGTGGGTATGTGTGTGGGAGAGAGAGAGAGAGAGAGGGAGGACGAGAGACAGCCAGCGTGGGTCTAGGTGTGGTGCGGCTGGCCCGGCTCATTTCACAGCTGTATAGGGATTAGGTGGTGGAGTGCGGTGGGGTAAGCTGTCTCTTTTATCTCATTCAAACATGTTGCTAATTCAGCAGAGAGCGGCTGCCACAGGAGCCTGTGCCGCTAAGCGCTGTATCATTCTCCCTGCCGTGAATAAACTGCTAGTCCTAATCCCCAATCAGCCGCCGTGACACGGATTATCACCCGCAACAAGCACAGCGACCCAGCAGAGACCCAGCAAGAAGGAGAGGAAGGTAGAAGGTAGAGGAGGGAAGAGAGGAGACAAGAGGAGAGGGGACAAGAAGAAGGAAAGGAGATGAGGGTTACGAAAGCAGAGTGGAAGAGAGGGAATGAGAGAAGGAAAAGATGGGAAGAAGAAGAGGAGAGCAGCCAGAGGGTGAGAAGGGAAGAGGAAATGTGAAGATTAGAGGAGGTAGGAGAGGAAAAAGAGGAGAAGAGGATGAAAAGTCATAGAGGAGAGGATACATACGAAGAGGGAAGCAGATTGGAGGGAAAAATTGAGGAGGGAAACGAGGAGAAAAGACAAATTAAATATTGGAAATAAGGATATAAGTTATAAAGAAAAAGAATGTGAAAGGATGAAAAACCGAAGTGAAGAGGAGAAGAGGAGAGACAACATGATGAAGGGTGAAGGAGAGGATAAAATGGGCAGGAGAAGAGTGAAAAGGAAGAAGGAAAAGAGAGCAGAGAAGGTGAGGAGAGAAAAGAGGAGCCGAGGAGACCATGTCTGGTAAAGGTGGGAGAAGAGGAGGAAAGAAGGAAAGAGAGGAAGATGGATAAGAAGGACAGGAGAGAAAACAAAAGTACAGGAGTGGGAAAAGGAGTAGTGAAAAGGAGAGAAGAAAATAGAGAACGAGAGCAGATTAACAAGTAGGAATAAGGAAAGGAGACCAAAGAGGCGAGAGGATGACGGGGAGAGGATGAGGAGAAGAGGAAGGACAGGTGAGAGGAGGGGAGGAGAGGAGAGACAACAAAAAAATGAAGAGAGTAGAGGTGATGAGAAGAGATAAAGGGAGGAAGAAAAGAGGAGAAAGAAGTGGGAAGAAAGGAGAAGAAACAAGACGGAGAGGAGAAAACGTGGAGGACTGACGATCACCAACATTTGTTCTGAACTTTTGTCAAAGACAAGGCACCTGAACGCCTCGTGATGCATCACCATGGATTCAGTTTGTGTGTTTTCGTCGTCTCTGTTGTGTGTGTGTGTTTAGCTGCAGATTGAATCCTGCCCACAGGGCTACAGTACGGGCTCGTGGGACTCGGAGGTTCAAACAAGACCCCAGAGAGAACAGGCCCGTTTTACGCCTGCTAACAGCTCTCCCTCCAACACACACCGTCTCTCTCCCTCCGTGTGTTTACTCCCGAGCTAATTGAGATCTAATTGCTGTAACACGGTGTAAAGCCAAAGCCCAAGCCGTCACCGGGGAAATACCGCTAACAGCCAGCACCTCCCGCAGGGGATTGTGGGTAGCAGAGATGTCAGAGCTGCTTAGTCTCAAAACAGAGCCTATGAAAACAAACTTTGCCCCCTTTGCAGATTCAACAAACGACCACACAGATAAAACACGCATGACAAAGTTGAACTGCCCTGAAAACTGATTTCAACAAATCTGCTTCGTATTCATCAACTTAATGTCCTGTGAAATCCATCCATCTCCTCACGTAGTTGACCACAAACAATTTTTTTCCCCCACCACTTTACGACAGGGTCATCTTGAAGAGTGGTGATGTCTCAATAAAGCAAAGCAGCAGATTTCAATCAGGTATTGAAATAAGCCGAGCTAAGTGCTTCTATTTGCCTCAGAGGCGGATGTTGCCTCTGAATAGAGAGACGATCATCAATGGCATGAAAAAGAGATGAGGTATTGATATAGTTATGAAACCAAATGTTTCAAAACATGCCACATCATCAGCACAGCAAGATGAGGTATTAAATATACATCTTCCTTTCACAGTGATTATAGAATTACAACTGAGAGAGAGTGATAGGATGCAACTAAAACCCTTTAATGATCCTCAGGATGTTTGCTTTTTGTTTGTGTACAGCAGTCTGCTATAGAGTTGAGGTTATAGGACAACACCATTGGTTTTGCATGTTTACAAACCATGCAGTGTATAATTTCTCTCACAGCAAGCTATCATGGCGCTGTGTATTGGAGGCCTTGAAGGGTTTTGCTACTGATGCAGACAGGAGATGACTAGAGGGCTCTTGATACATTAAGTTCAAGATTCAAGGTGATATTTTTCTCATCTGCTTTTCTATATTTTTACCATTAAATATCACCCAGCAAGGGGCAGCAAAATAAAAATAAGGAAATAGTTGCATTGAATCCCGTGTTCCTCTCACTCTCTGTGCAAAAATACTCACTGATACCAGATGCATTGTGTTGTAATTGCATTAAACTCTTATTTTAGGGATATGGAATATGTGAGCAAAAAACCTAAAACAACGAGGGTCTTAAAACTAGATTTGACACAATACCCTATTTAACATTAGCAAACATGACTAAGATCCACCTTGAGGCCATTTAATAATGATTTAGTTTAGTTGACAGCACATCTGGGGCTTTTAAGGTACCTGGAGTTCTGGGGCACTTTGCCCGGTGACTAATCTAGCCTTCAATTCTACTGTGATTTATTTGTGTTTTAGTTTGTGTTATCCGTTGTTTCACTATGCAAGCGTAGCCAACCACTAAGCATGTAGCATAAACCTTTGCGTTTGACAAAAGCATGGTTCAACTGTCATGATGTAACCTAAGTAGCTGAGCCATTTTCATGTCAATTGAGCAAACATGCCAAACCATCAGCATCAGCTGAGGAAAACAGTGAGATACAGTTGAAAGCTCTGGATAAAGCGAGTGAGGGAACCTTGAACTGCCTTCTTGGAACTGCAGGAATTCTTTTTTTTTAATTTGCACAAAGCTCACATGATTGGTAGTTAAGGCGATAAAACGGTCAACACATTGGTATCGCTTTATGTAGTTTTGGTTCTTAAACGTTTAGCTCGGGATGGAAAGTGAAATTAATGCTTTCGCTTAATAAAGATTACAGTATTAATGCTTCACTATCCTAACAAGCATGTATCACCTGCCCAGCCCTCCCCACCGCCTCATGATTGATCTATAAAACCAACCAGTTACCACTGTCAACGCCGATAAATCAACCAATCACATGCATGGATGTGTTTAATCACACATTAGTCTAATGCATATCTCCTGCTGTTTGGGGAGCTGCTTTTACTACTCACACACGCACACGCACACACAGAAACAACAGCCCAGCAGAGCAATCTTCCGCCCCATCAGTGCGTTAACTTTCTAATTTACTGTGTTCTTGAAGTGGAGGAGGTGGCGAATGAACGTTCCGAGGAGGAGCCGGTCCCTCACACAGCAGGGGGCCCCCTGGGAGGCCCCCTGCAGCCAGGACACACACACTCAGACAAGTCTCAGTGTCACTGTGATACACACACCGTCTACTACACAGTGGGTGTCACTGTGACAAGATTATTTTTGAGCGTGTTTGCATGCATTTACTCACCTTGACAACAGCCTGCTTTGTGCGTTTCAGTTGCGTTGTTGAGTTTTTAGGCACAGGTAGGCCAGCTGTAGCCTACTCATCATAATAATCCATGTCTTCCACTAAACAATAGTTTGAAAAGTACTGTTACATTCATTTTCCTAGAAAGAAAAATGGGACAGTAATGTTGATATTTGTAACACTGTACACATTGTACATTGTAACACATTGTACTTACTTACCTTTGGAATAAGACTTGAAGCACTTCTTTACAGTGTGAGACTGCAGTCTTATTCTGCCAAACATAGGCTAGGCTGCGTATTCTGCCTCAAATTGGCTGAAATTTACAAAAAGAAAAAGAGAAAAACTTTTTACATTCACTGTCCTCTTCATATATGAATGATTTCCCTCCACTTAGTACCACAGCACAGGTTATTATTGTTATGCTAAGATCCACAAGCTAACAAAGTAAAGTAGGGTTTTACATGATGCAAGGAATTAGCCGTCTGCCCCAAATCATAGCTTATTAAATCAAAAGTATTTGTTATTGAAGAAAAGAAAAAAGGAATTGCAAAAATGTCCTCTCTGTATAGTGTTTTAGCCAACTTTTAGGGAAACATTTTTGATACAACTTTAGCTAGCTGGCTAATTTTGCTAGCTTGAAATGAACATGGCGAGCCAACATAGTTTGCTGGCTCACTCAAACCTGCAGGCGTAATGTCTCTTGCCAGAATCAAAGCTGCTACCCTCACAGTTCTGCTTCAGTGGTTGAATCCCCTTAAAACTTCTTCGTCACAGAGACCATGTCCCTGTTTGCTCTCAAGTCATGCAGGAAGACCTTCAGAGATCAGGATGCAAACACAGAACATGTGTGATGTGATGAGATGCAGTACGGATGGATGGGTGTGTGCGCTCTGCGGGCTGGTTAAAACATCAGCAGGAGTGTCAGGGCAGGGACAACAACAGCAGATGAGAGAGGCTGAGCACCAAAGCAGCCATGGAAATCCTCCCTACATCCTCCTCCTTCTGCAACCAGATCCCTATGAAATGGAATCATCTTTTCTTTCACCACCTCTTTATCTCATCCCATCCTCCTTAACAAACCCCTTCTCATCCTCTAGTCCACACATGTCAAACTCAAGGCCCGCGGGCCGAATCCGGCCCGCCACGTCATTTTATGTGGCCCGCGAATCCGCCAGCAAAAAAAAAAAAAAATTGATTTTGTTATTTTATTTTTACATTAAAACTATCACAGCAGGTGGACAGGAGAGGGAACAGCCCGTAAAGCGGTTTTCCAACAAGTGATTGAGTTGAAAAAGATCGACAAATAATCCCAAAATGTCCACGAAGAGAAAAATTGATGCAGAGGGAAGAAAATGTAATGAAAGATGGGAAAGCGAATACATGTTTGTGCTTCAAGGAGAAAAAACGGTGTGTCTTCTGTGTTATGAGGCAGTGTCGGTGATGAAGGAATATAATTCACGTCGGCATTTTGACGCCAAACACGGAGCTAAATTTAGCCTCCAAGAAAAACATCAAATTGTCAAAGAATTAAAAGGCAGACTGCAATCACAGCAGAATATATTTACAAAAGCTACAGCCCAGTGCATGCTAAAGGTATGTGAGCAGGTGAGCTCCGATCAGACATTTTACAAATGTCAGTTTGTGAAGAAACACCATCGCAGACCGAGTTCATGAACTAGTAGCAATCTAACAACACAGCTAGCTAAGAGACGAGCAGGTACTCGTCTTCTTCATTAGCTGTTGATGAAAGCACAGACAACACGGACACAGCGCATCTATCCATGTTTATAAGACCTGACTCTCAGTGAGGAGCTCTTGGATGAAGCTGCCATGCACGGGACGACGACAGGGACATTAGTGATGCAGAGAGGTGACAAAAATAGCTTTGAACAAAGTTAATGTAATAACTTGTTTGATATTTGTCTTTGATATTTTCTTTAATAGTTTGATCTTTGATAGAGTAATGTGGGTTTCTTAACCCTAAATTAGAATGATTTATGTTATAATAACAGAAATGTGCTTAAATATATTTTTACATTTATATAACTGCATGTACAATATTTTTACACTTGAATAAACAATAATCAAATGCAGAGAGAGTTATTTAACAATATGTTAGGGAGTAGTTACAGTTATACAGTCTTAGAGTTACAACCGGCCCTTTGAGGGAAACCATGATGCTGATGTGGCCCGGAGTGAAAATGAGATTGACACCCCTGCTGTAGTCACTCCCTTGTGCCCAAAGACCCCTCTCATTGCTCCAATGTGGAGTTCATTTTATTTCTGTTTTTTTCTCTCCAGTCTCTCTTCGAGGCTCCAGATGCTCCTCCGACGGTCGCTCTCATTTTCATAAAGCGACGACGTTGCGCAGAAAGAGAGAGTTAAACAGGTAAGTCACGGGGAGAAGGGAGCGAGAGCGGGAGAGAGATGGAGAGACAAAGGGAAAGACGGAGAGAGAGGGAGCAAAAGTTAGTGGTCAGCAACACCACGGGCATCATAAATCAGATTTCCCACAATCCCCTGCGGAGGGGCCCTTCGCTCGGCCTTCTGTGGACACGCTCAGCGGGGCGCGGAGCATCGATTGGCGTCGCCGCGCCGATGCTGACTGTGCCGGGTTCGGGAGGGCGAGAGGGGCGAAGGGGTGAGGTGTGTATCGGGGGGGGGGGGGGGGGGGATGTGTGTGTTAGTGGTGTTGTGAAGGGGGTGGGGGGTGGGGGATTGGGGGGAGGGTAGGGTCTTGAAGAAATCTGCCTCAGCATCAAACTAAAACAGCAAACCAAACCCGGGAAAACGTAGGTGTGTGTGTGTTTGTGTGTTTGCGCAGGAGAATGTGCAGACTCGTGGGTAATTTCCTCCCCCATCAGCACACCCTCACTCACTTCAACACTTGCCCCCTTCTTCTTCCCCGCTCATCACAATCTTCTGCCCACTCACTCGGGGGCAAACAGGGGGAACAAGACCTTCTTGCTGCAGCAAGGTTTGTGTTGAGAGGCCCAGATCCAGCTCACACAGCCCGAGGGCATCTGTCGACTTCAGCACTGGACCCCGGAGACGAAACCCAAACCAACATGTCAACTTTATCCGTCAGTATGTGTGAATAGACCTAATGTCTTATTTAACTCAACTCAAGTGAGAGGCTGGGATGTTACAGTGTTATAAATGCCTCCTTTTGGTTTGTTTAATTATAAGAGCAATACAATTATTCACGTGAAAAGTCCCTCCAATGAATACTACCGAGGTTTGAACATTATTCTGAGGTACCAGAACATTGTTCCTGGAAAATGCAAGTTGAGTTTTTGAAGATTTCCAAAAGCAACTTTTCAAACAATAAAGTAGGAAGTTTATACGGCTAAATTCTTGAAGCAGGAAGTGAGGAAATGTATCGCTCTATGTGGTTTGAATGACGTGACACGATAAATCACCAACTGCATAACTGATCAACTGAGCGGGTGAGCTTGAGCATCTTCTCCTTTATTCTCCTAACTTCTCCACCTCAGCCAAGTTTTTTTGGGACAAATTAAAACTTTTGATTATTCCCTGCATTGTTACACAGGTCTTTTTTGTTTTTTAATTGTGCATAAAAGATGTATATTTAAACACAAGTACTGTCTTCTTGCTGCCAAAAACACTGTGAAGGAGCTGCATGGTCCTTCCCCACTACTACTACAACTTCTCCTATCTTTCCATCCCTCCCTCACACTCCTTCCCTCTCTCTTTCTCTCACTCTCTTTCATAAATTTCATTAACAGAGAAATCCCATTAGCTCCCTCTCTGGCCCTGCCTCCCAGGGTTAACAACTTTGCTTAGCCATGTAAATTCAGAGCTTAGTCAGGCCGATTTTCCACACAGCCACCGTCGGATGCACGCTGTCCCCGTCACATTTAACGCTATCTTTAGATATGTTCATGTGTGTAAAAAACGCATTTGTGTGTGTGTGTGTTTGTGTTTGTGTGCACTCTGGGCTCAGGATGTGAGGTCCGTGTAAATCTCTTCCAGCAAATAAACTGGATACTGTGTGTGTGCATCTCCATATATATATATATACATACTGTACATATTATCAGGGTCTGGTGTATGAAGTGGAGGTGGACAGACACTTATCTCCCGTGGGCAGGACCGGGGAGTCTTACCGCTGGCCTTGCATGGCCCTCCTCCTCCCAAGTCTTCCTCTGACCTCCTCCTTCCCTCTCTTAGGCTGTAACACACAAACCCAGGAAGATTTACTCCACATTGGCACCGCCGTCGGCTCGCTGGCTCCCAAACAAAGTCAAGCCGCTTAAAGTGATATTTCGCTTCAGGGGAACATTTATATTCTCTCTGTTATCACACAGGTATGTCCAGGAATTGACTGCTGCCATGTTCAAGCTGTTGCTGTTTGTTTTTTTCGGACTCACTTGTAACTCTAGTTATTTTGGGCTGTAAACTGAAGAAGAAAAATGCTTTCATGTGGGTCAGTTGCTGTGTGAAGTTTTTAAAGATTTCTCCAGGGAGTGCAGGTTGGAAAAAAACAGTTGAAAATATGCTGATTAAGAGAATGAAAGCAAAATCCTCTTCCCCTCTTGAGTTTCCCTTCAACTGGGTATTTTCAGCCTGAACCCCAGTCCAAACAAAAGGGAAGTTGGTTGGTCACTAATGACTAGTCTTAATAATCGGGTTCTTTAGGACTGCAGATCGGTTGCAGGGCTTTGTTTTCCTTGGAAGTTTATTTTTGACGGCGGTTAACAAAACAGTAATGTGGAGTTTGACCAAATAAACTTCCATGATCAAACGAAGTAAACTACGTCATCATCTGCTGCACAATCCATAGGCTCCAGAACGAGTGAGTAAGTGGATCTTGAGTTGCTTCGTCAGTTTCTTATTCCAGGGTCAAGAATGAACTGTGAAGGTCATGAAGCGTTTCACGCCGCGAAAATGAGAAAAAGTTTATAAGAATATCTTACCAAAAAACGTATGTATGTGGAAAAATAATCAACTTCTTCTGTCTATCCGTACGCTTGACATGTTCCTAATACTTTCACCAAAATATGTACGTATGTATAACATGATACAGCTTCAGTGCATACTCAATCTGTAAAAACCCAGCTAACAACCACTCGGTGTCTAACTACATATGCTTGAATTGGTTGCAAGCAAGTGTCAAGGGTTCAAAGTGGCCAACAGTTTATGAATTATACTTTAGTTAGTTATACACTAAAGAATGAATAATGCAAAATCAAAACAATCTTCAGAAGCCAAGCTACAGACGTAAAATCTCTGGCTCCAGGGGAGAGGATTTGACCCATGAACAAGGAAACATGTCAATAACGCTTGAGGGTCAGAGTTCAAGTGGCATGAACCCGTACGCTCCATTATGAAACACATCTCAGAGGTTTACAGCAACAATGTGAACCACTTCCTGCCTCGAGCGGTCTGAGCGAGAGGGGACGGTGTCTTCGGCGGTCAGCTGTGACTCCTAGCCGGCCAGGTTCACTGCTCACTCTCAGGTGCTTTTTCACTCTATTTTTGGAGCAGGCCGCTCAATGGTTTCCTGATTGATTGTGATCCTGATCAATGGCTGGCAGTGGCTGGACTCCTGTCCCAATCCTGGATCTATAGCGTCTCCCTCCCCGCAGCCTGCACCGCTTCCTTCCTCTTCTGGGACTGAAAGAGGTTTATCAATGAAGTTCAGCTCCCACTCTTCTGTCTACACACTCCAGCCATTTCCTGACCCAGTCAATGTCCTGTCTGTCTCCTGACACACATGTTCACTGAATAATGATCCAGAGGGAAAAAGTTGCACCAACCAAAAAACCTTGCCCAATGTCTTCGAATACTCTTCAAAGGGTCAACAAACAAATGACGAACAAACATGACTTCAGCGATAGTCATGCAGATCATTCCTGCCACCCATTGAACCAAATCAATAAAAACACAGAATATGCCTTGGTCCTCTTTTTGGATTAATTCCACTCTTTTGCCTTATATGTTCTAAATACCAGCGTATCTATGTTGCTGCATTCAACATGTAGCTGTGTCAGATTTTTCAGGATGAATAGGTATGTGCAAGTGTGTTGTTGGTTGGAATTGCATAATGCATTACAGAGTTATGTGTCAGATAGGTCAGACACGTGGGTCATTTTGGGGTACTATACTTATAATACTTTTACAGCTGTGTCCGTACTGGTTGTGTCCTAAACCTTCCCTGCTTTGTATATTCATGCACATATATTTTGTGTATTATATATATATGTTACGTTATTTGTAAACAAGCATGTCATTGCGTTGGTATGCACTGCTTCTAATGCATATGAAAATAAACGTACGATGTGTATGGTATACCTGTATCTATTATATAACGTAATGAATATGAAACATAAAAAGTATATAATACCCTTTATGAACCGTATCCAAATATGTTTCTCCAACCGAAATTGGTAAAACTAAAGTTTAGAAGGATTTTCTCAAAAAAAGCTGTTTTGCAAAAAAAATAAAAAATGATTGTTCAGGCAGCTGTGTGCATGGTTTATGATTAATGCTTTATCTTGAACCAGCCCATCCAGCATAAACAGAATTTAGCATCTAGGCCTCACCGTTTAGGAGTCGTGAGCCAAACATAAAGTGATGTAATGACTCACTGGATTATACAATAGCTCCCATGTGCTCCTGGACTGAAACAGGCAACATTTTCACTTCTGACGAAGGATCATAGGTGTTCTTTATAAACGTCCACACCAACAACTGACAATTCGGGCATGGCCCTGTGAGGTGCTTTTTAATATATGTATTGCTAATAAATAGAACAACATATACAGATCTGAAAATATAGCCTCCTTGGGAAAGGTAAAAAACAAAATGGAATCATGCTACAGATATACACTCACATACCTGGTGCACACACACTTGCTTGTCACACTCTAGTTGGCTGGGGCAGCGAGGAGCAAGGGTGGGAGGGGTTCGTTCACCCACTGTGAAAGCACTTTGGACATCCCTGGGATGAGCGAGGACTGTCAAATCCGTCCTGATGGCATTGCGGCTTTCCTCTGTGGGATCAGGCCTGGATGAGAGCCGGCTGCAGAGGCCCAAAGCCGGGGGATTCAGGCCAGGGACTGGCCAGCGGAGCTCGGCTGTCAGTCAGAGCAGGCGGGAGCACTGAAACTCTTCAAACAGCTTCCACAGGATCAAGAGGGCCACTCTCCACGGCTTAGAGGGAGGCTGCTGGAGACACAGATTTGAGAGGAGAAAGAAAAGGACGTCATGTGAGACAGCATGAAGTCCACAATCAGGCCTCAGCCTCCAGCTTTGAGCTTTTGTTTGAGGATAAAGAACAAAACAAGTTATTTAGATAAAGATTATGTTTCTGTGCAGAGGGCGATGATAAGAAAAGTAAACAAAGAGGCGATCAAGTGGTGGATGATGTTGGTTTGATATTTTTAACAGAGGCATTGACTGATATTGACTGGCTGTCTGTTGTCATATCCAATGTTTGACCGGGTCACAGATATCACACACACACACACAGGTCCCAGTAAACAGTGCTCTGATTAAAACACTGGTTGAATTACCTTCACAAAGACTGACAAACACATGCGTGCATCACATGACATGCAGATCAGTACCACTCAAACTGGGTGTAGTGACAATGGTCTTAAGTGGACCTGTGTGGGACAGCAGGGACATGAATAAGTGATGTCAATAAAATCACAGGGAGCTGATATACACACACACACACGCACACACATCTACACACACACAGTGTATACACTGTACAAGCCATGAGGACATTATGGCTTTAGAGACGGACAATATGTTGATCACAACATATAAGGTTAGGGTAAGAGTTAGGATTAGTCTGGTAGCGGCTATGATTCGTGTAAATCTCCCAGAAATGAATGAAAGTCAATGTAATGTCCCCCAAAAAAATGTCTGTGTGATATGTTGTGAGCCGCTCTTCCGTGTAACCAGTTCTCTTGACAAGATGTCTTCCCGTCCAAACTTCCCATCCAAGTTAGCTTTCAAGTTGAGCTTGGGTTCATTCCTGAACTTGGGAAGCTTTGAAGCACCAGAACAAGCAAGAAAGTGGACCTTGAATGTTTTGGCAACTTCTAATTTGTTTTACACATCACGTGAAATGCACGATATGTCTTCTGTATCACATCCAGTTAGCACACATGCATGATTTGTGAATCCTTTGTGCACAGTTACACAGTCTGAATCATGCGCAGACATCAGGCCGACTCCAACAATGACGATGAAATAAAACACGATCACAGAATGTAAAAATGGCGACAACAAATAGTGTACAAATTTGTTGTTTGATATTAAGCAAACATATTTGCTCATTTAGAAAAAATGCAGATTTTTTTTGGTTAAAATATGATTGATGGCTTGAAGTTTTTTCTCACATCTTTCTTGACAGAATGAGCTCCTAAAGCCTCGGAGGAGAACACAGACTGGAAATCCTAGCAACTTGACCTATGACCTGTCACCGTGCTCAAGAGGGTTGACAGGAGAAATGGGTGCATGAAGAGGGGAGGAAAGAGGCGGGGGAGGGGGGGGGGGGGAGGGTTGTGGCGGGTGAGGAGAGGAGAGGGAGTTTAATTTTTCAATAGGACTGTCAAGGACACACGGCGGTCCACCCAGCAGCTCCACTAACCTGAAAGAATGTGCTCAGAGACCAAAAAGAAGCAGGTGTCCTCTTAACACATCTGCACGCGTGTTCCTTTCTCCTCTAAAGATTTTAAATACCGCAGAGCGGCTTGAGAGCTGTGGCAAAGTATATGGTTTTCTTAGAAAGATTACAAAAGAATCTGAAAGAATAGTTTATTTATTTATTCGCTCTGCCGTAGCCAGGGGAGCTGAAATGAAAGGACACATACACACACACACACACACACACGCAGGCATGCATGAACACACACACACACACACACACAGACACACATTCCCTCCTCTTCCTCCCTGTGTAGCTGTTAGCAGAGTTTCACATGTGTGGAGAAGCTCCCAGCAGAGACGGAGGGGAGAAGAGTCGCGGGGGTCTGCCACTTACAGCAAAGATCACCACAGTGAAAAATTTATATCACACCAGGCCCTGTTTGCATGTGTGTGTGTGTGCGTGCTTGTGTGTGTGTGCGTGAGTGAGTGTGGTACAGGGAGAAAGGGTCCTTGGGGGAGGGGGGGAGGGGCAGTGAAGGAGCACTTAAGTCGATCCATGTTGAATGAGTGAAGTACATGTGTTACTGTAATGCCCCAACATTCATGTGCATATGTTGTGTTTACTGTGTGGTGCTCCATGTTTATGCTGAAGTTAAAAACACTTTTCCATCCTGTCAGATATCTTTCACTCCATCCATCTATACATCAGTCCATTTGTTTCTTTATTCCCCCATATGTCTTTCCAGCCACTCATCCATTCATCCATCGTCCATCCATTTATATGTCCTTTTTTCTGTTCATCCATTTATCCGTTCATCGTTCCTTTCATCTACACATCCATCCATCCATCCATCCATATGTTACTTGGTTCCAAATTCACACAAATTCACCAACCAGGATTTAACTAATAACTTGTTTGACACAATGAAAAGAATGTAAAACAAGCTTTTCGGGGAGGCAACGTGAGCGCAACATTTCCCCACATGCAGCCCCATCAGATTTGATTAGGATTAGACTGAAGCAAACAGGATGACATTCTGTGTTAATCTCCCCTAAACTCAGTTTAGCTCTACCATAGCTGACAGCTGAGGCCCATTTGGTCCGAGAGACGGCCGGTCGCTGCAGACATTACCAACATCGCCCTGCTATCTCCGCGCACACACATACACACACACGCGCACACAAACACACACACACACAGTTTACAGAGCTGGGAAGGCCTGGAAGGAACGTAGTGAATTTCTACTGATTTCTATTAAGCCCCATACCTCACTTCCCATATCCCCCTTGCGTCTTCTCTCCTTTGTCCCTCTCCATCCATTCCCTCTACGTATGGTCCATCAGCACCCTCCCCTTTGGCCCAATGACAGGGGGGTCCTGCTGATTGACAGGTCGCTCATCAGGAGGGACGTGTTCAGCCTATTGAAATCTACTTATTATCAATTATTCACAGACACACCTCTCTCAGTCTCTCAGTCCTACAACAACATGGCAGGTAGAGGCTGAGCGAGTTACTCAGTGGCTCACACAAACAAGCACCAAAACACACTCACACTGTGCATGCACACATTGGTACTCTCTTTGACATCATGCTTTCCTCAACCCCGACATTAACCATCTCAAATGCATGGCTTACCCCCACCATTGACCTCACCTTAAACAAAGCCTAACTGTAACACTAAAACCAAGACTTAACCCTCATACAGCCCTTTGAACAAATGAGAGCCAGAGACTCCAAAACTGTTCTCACAATGTCTAAAACTCAAGCAGGTCCTCACAAAGGTAGAAGTACAAGAATTTATTCAAATTTCACCAGTGGAAGAAGTGCTGAAATCCTTTACTTGACATTTTTTGAACATTTCACTGAAGTAAAATTAGATTTTAAAAAAAATACTGTCCCATTCATCCATTCATCCATTCTTCTAGATGTATTATTGAATTATTATTATTATTATGGATCACCACACATAAGCAGCATGCAACATCATCATCAGCAGATGGTGGTAATGATGGTTATGTGCAGTTGACCCACATTATTATTGGATTTTAACAAAAACCTACCAGCCAATGAGAAACAAGTGCAGTACTCTCTGTGATGGTGGCATAAACTACGGGACGGGAATCAGTTTAACAACTTTCTTATCTCATTTATCCTCATTAAAAAACATGCTTCACATCGGTGGAAAAAAAATGAAAATGAAAAGCAGATTGAAATAAATAGCTGACATAAAAAATTGAAATGAATAGGAGTATAAAAATAAAACAACCAAGATAACGTTCCCGGATCCAAGCCTCCTTCTCCTCCCATTACATCCCCACTGGGCAAATAAAAGGATTTCCAGCTTTGTGTAGAATGGAGGACATCTCCTGTTCCCTTTGATGCCTCTATTGAACACTTCTTGTTCTCCAAGGTGAGCTAAACGCCTCCTCTCTCCTCCTCCTTCAATCGTTTCCTACCTCTTAGCTTCCTATTAACCCTTCCAAACCTGCCCCCAAGTCCACCCAAATCCGGGCTCTGGAGGAGACAGGCGGAAATGAATCAGGGGGCCGAGGAGGGTCAGCAGAAAGGCATGATGGGACTTATCATGGAGCACATATGGGAATTGTGGGGGATTTGAGCGGGAGCGTAGCGGACACAGGAATGGATCAGCCTGTGACATCATTAACCACGGGGGAACTTCCATCCGCTTGGATTTCTGGGATTTCTATAAGCCAGACGGTGAAGGGTTGGGATAGGCCGACTGGTCGGGGGGGGGGGGGGGGAGATTGAGAGACAGGAGCGTTTGAGTGACCGAAAAGCTGATATTGTGATTGAATTTGAAATTTAAAAAAAAAGAAATTTGGAGAAGGAAATAGAGAGCTACAGAGGGAGATTGTTATTTCTGCCTTCTTTGTACCAGCTTTTTTTTCCGCCTCCGTACCTCACGATAAACTGGATAAAAACATCTTAAATAAACACACATACTCACCATGTGAGTGTGCACCCCAGGCAGAGTTTGGAAGTGTCAGTGGATCGGTTTGTCGCCGTCAGCAGGTCTGGCTGCTTGATGGTCGCACTTTGTCGAGGTGTTGTTTTTTCTCCCTTCGTTAGACTCGGCGTTAATTACTAATCTCACGGTCCAGCGCAGGACACTTGTGCTAACGTTAACTCTCTCTCACTAATGAGGGGGAAACCAGACAAACAGAGGGGATTTACAGCACAACACAAGCGCACTATTGCATTGTCACACTCACTAAAACAGACACACAAACATTCAGAGAAAGAGGAGACAGAAGCTTTGAGAGAGAGAGAGACCAGCAAAGATGAATATATATATATATATATATATATATATATATATATATATATATATATATATATATATATATATATATATATATATATATATATATATATATATATATATATATATATATATATATATATATATATATATATATATATATATATATATATATATATACCAACTCATATGCTGTGTATATAAACTACACACTAAAATATATAAGCAGAAGTAATTGGGTCCAGATTCAGGTGTTATACTTTTATTTGTCTTTTATTTACAGTTTTTCCTTTTATTTTGCTTTTTTGTAACTTTTGCAAATTCTTCTTTTAAATGTGTTCTAAATAAATGTTATTATTATGCTATTATTAACGAGTGCACAAGCTCAAACACTCCACAACACGCTCCATGCATGTTCCTACTGTACGTACGGTACACACAATGCAAGCAGCAGCATGCTAAAATGCTTCGCCAGCAATTTGTCTGTCCCACGCCAGATGCAGCATCGGCTTGGGGCAGATATCAACGGCCCCCTCACACACACACACACACACACACACGCATATGTGCACACACACAAATAATTTTGTTCCTCTACACTTTTGAGGACCTCCGTTGACATAATGCATTTCCTAATCCCTAATCCCTAAAGTTGAATTTATTCTAACCTTAACCCTAAAACCAAGTGTGAACCCTCAACTGGCATTTTGAAAAGGTCCAGACGAATTGTCCTCTCTTTGCAAAATGTACTCACTTTCACAAACATGTTCACTTTCAGAAAATGATGCCGTTTTCCAAAAAGACACGACTTTTGATAATGTCTACATCTTTCCTTACTTTCACTAATAAACTTCCAAAAATGTCTCACTTTGCAAAAATGCCCTCACAAATGTCCTCACTTAAGGTCCAAAACTCAAAGTGGTCCTCACAAAGACACAAGCACAACAACAAACACACATACGCACACCCCAATCCTGCCTCGGTGTGCTGCCCCCCTGAGGGACGCCACAATTAATGACCCTACTGATGACCGCATCAGTGCTGGTGGGATAGCTGCCGTCCTCTGCGTACACGACCAGAGGTAAGCTGT
Organism: Anarhichas minor; assembly: GCF_050575085.1. NCBI lineage: Eukaryota > Metazoa > Chordata > Actinopteri > Perciformes > Anarhichadidae > Anarhichas > Anarhichas minor. The sequence goes on along the minus strand of NW_027466542.1, from coordinate 46,043 downwards.
GTGTGTGTGTGTGTGTGTGTGTGTGTGTGTGTGTGTGTGTGTGTGTAATCAGGACGGTGCATATGGAGGGAGGCCACTCTGGACCCAGGTGATGTCACACAGCGCTGTCTGCGGCTGCACGTGTATTAGCTCACGCATGTGTGTGTCGTCCACACTTTGCTCGCTTGTTTCCCAGCGCCAGGTGACGGGTGTGTATAGAAGGCCCGGGTGTGGGTTTTTGCTGATGTGTGTGTGTGTGTGTGTGTGTGTGTGTGTGTGTGTGTGTGTGTGTGTGTGGCGTGTGGACGTACTTGTGTGTCAGAGGCAGACGCAGCATTTTAAAGCTCGGGCTTCAGCACAAAGAGAGCTGCGCTAGCTAACCATCAGCGCTTTAGCTGGAGCGTCCACCATTGAGGGGGGTTGTGGGGGTTGGGCTACCTGCCCCCCCCCCCCCCCCCCCCCCCCCCGCCCGGGAGCTCCCTGCCCACCCCCCTGTGGCCGCGTAGCCTGGCAGGGTGATGAAGGAGAAGCTGTCAATAAGAAAACAGGCCACGCAGAGGTTCAAACAAACTGCTGTTAGAGACACAAACTAACAAGCCTCCGGCCAAGGCCTCTTCTTCATCTCTCTTCTTCTCTGTTCTTCTTCTTCTCTGGTTTTCAGTGTCTGCTTTTTAGTTGCTCAAAGGGTCCTTTAATCATGCACGTCACAGATTCCACCCTCTTCAGCACTTTGCCCGTTTGATTACACCTGTTTATGTGCTGGTGATGTTGTTTGCTCAGCCACTCTGTGTGTATGTGTGTGTGTGTGTGTGTGTGTGTGTGTGTGTGGGTTCATGTCGTTGGTGTGAATGCGCGTGTGTTCTCTTAAACCAACCCGCTGACACAAAGTCTGTCCAGTTTAGATACCGAGCTCCGAGCGCATTGCTGAACTTGAAACTCTCCATTTCTTCAAAGTTTACACTGACATAAGTGCTCATATTTACACTCTCGCTCCGCTCCTTCATGTACACGTCACCTCGGTGTGTGTTTTAGCTGCGGGCTGGACTGACATTACACATCAGGGCAAAATCTGGATTTTTTTTTGCAAACAGACAGAAGAGACAAGCTGCCGGGTCAAACTTCTTCTTCTCATTTTACTTTGAGAATGTGGGGCCAGTAAGGACGGACTATCTGGTCCAATATAAAATAAATATATGGATGCAGATGACTAAAACTGTGCGGTTAACCCAAACAGCATGTTTATTCAAAAACTATCACCCTGTCTTACCTCTATTCCTGCTGTAAATTCATTCATCCATCCACCTTCCAGGAATCAACACCTTATCACCTTAAAAGGGGCCAAACTGGTACGCTGCTATTTCTGCAAATATATTGAAGAATATTTTCCGTTACAACTTGGGTGATGTATTTAATGTTTAGGTAATAACACTGTTGTACTAACCAAAGTGATAGATAAAATCTGGGGACACAGTGACATCACATTAAAAGTCAAACAGAATAAGCAACACAAGCGATCCGATTGTCTGACCTGAAATCTGACCTGATAATTGGTGGTGAGGTTGGTGAAATCAGTGGCAGATATGGTTGACAGAGGAATAACATGCAGGTTATTATCTTCGGTAGTGTCGCCCTGTGGTTTTGGTGGCATCTCTGATATCAGTCTTTGGTGCTGAAGACAGTGACAAACATCAATGAGGTTGGAGTCAGAGTAAATCGGAAGGATGGTGAGGGTTCAGGTGACCATGAGAACCCTTTGATGAATCCTACCAGACCAGGGTGGAGTCACATCCTTGGGCCATTGCCAGGCCTCGGTGCCTCAAAGAGCACTCGGTTATGGGGGGTTGGCCCGGGCAGACTTGGCCCAGAAGCTGCTGCCCTTAAGATTCAGATAAAACATATTGTCCAACAAAGAGAGGAAGAAACTTCAATGTGGTGAAAAACAAAAACAAATAGAGATGTATTGGATTAAAAAAGTGCAAGAAGTACCATGGGGCAAAATATGTTAGTATTAACATTCAAAGTCCTTCACTTCTTGAAGATCATGTTAATGCGGTTTTGAATTAATTGAAAAGAAGAGTGAAAGAGTTTGGTTACCAATCGACTTGCAGGGGTCTGCGTTGGCCGCCTGAACTCTGGATATATAACCTGACGAGTGTCCCCTGCAGTGAGTCCCCTCCAGCATGTTGTCATGCAAGCCTGGGTGTCCTGTGACCTTAGATGCTGCCCATGATTAGGTTTTATGAGGCCTAATGAATGCTTATGCATTCTCTGACCAGCTGTGATTAATATTGATGAGATCCTGGGATTGCTGACATGCACCTTTCCACAAAGGCTTGATTATGACCCGTGCATGTTAACACATTAGTCGGCTTGAAGAGGGGACGAGAGGGGCGGCGAGGTGGCGCTTCTCAGCCTGAACATCATTGCAACACTGTATTATAAGTCATGGTAATGTCAAAGTGAAAGTGGTCATCTGCAGTAGGAGTGAAATAGCAGGTAAATGAAGCTGAGACTTACTACATTAACAGTGGTCTCGTGAAAGCCTGCAAGTGTGTTGGAAAACTGATAAGCCTGGCAATGTGACATTCAAGCAGAGGTCCTCACTTGTCATTTTTTGCAAGTCCAAGTCTCAAGTCTCTTCTGGTTGCAATGACAGTTCTATCATCTGCTGCATGCCATCCGATCTGCGCAGCACACTTGATAGCTGTATCTAAGGAATTCAAAGCATGTGCTGTATCGTCATCACTCCTTTTATCTGTTGGCATACAGTATCAGTATTTTAACTTTGACACAATACCTTGAAAAATATCAATATTTGTATCAAATATATTATTTCCGATACCACTGAATCAAAGATGTGTTAGTGTGGGAGCTAAATTAGTTATTTTGCTATCCAGGAACTGTATCTAAAATAGAAATTTGTATTAGAACCCACCCAACCTCAGTGGTCAGTTTAATTTTGAATCAGTGAAAATTGTTGCCTCCATGGGGCCGTGAAGGCCACATAGTTTAAATCTATTTAAACTCATTTGCTCTTTTTTAAAAAGCCTAAATCTGTGTATTTTTGGGTCAAAAGTGAAAATGATGAGCCTCAACTTAAAGTTCTTATTGAATCTTAAGAAATACATGTGTGCTTGGCAATGAGTGGAAAATGCATGAAGGATCTCAAAGCCGACTTATTCAGGTGAGTTAGCTGGCAATCATTCACCTGGATTTAGCCCCGCCTTGAATAATTCAAGAAAATGGAGGTTAGAGACGGACTGTCCCCATTAGAGCCACCTGTCCATCACAGAGCTGTCACACAGCATTCTCATATATTTACTCTGCATCACAGTTCAATCCACTGACTGTATCTATTAATTAGTAGCTCTCCCGTTGAGTGAAGGTAACAGCACTAAAATCAATCTCTTCTACCTGCAAACACAGAACGAACACTCACAATGTTACATCTGTGTCCAGCTGTTTGTGACTCACTTGTTTTACAAAGAGACCAAACCAAAGAGAAACTGGGAGCTTAAGAAAGAGAGAGAGAGAGAGAGAGAGAGAGAGAGAGAGAGAGAGAGAGAGAGAGAGAGAGAGAGAGAGGAACGTAAAGGTGGAATGACAGGTGCGGAAAAGGGAGGCCTGAATAATTCAGTGAGTGGTCTGGCAAGATTTCATCTCTCTGTTGATCACTCTGTTCATATTTCCTGCTCCTGCTGCTTTTAACTTTCCTCTTCATCCTCCTGTCTTCAATCTGGACCCTGATTTTCATTTCGTTCACTGGTTTTAGTCACATTTTAAACACCATCATCAGTTCATTTGTACTATTTTCCATTATGTTGTTGTGTTCTGGCCTGTCGTTTCTTAGTTTTGCCTTTAAGGTTTCTTTTCAGGCAAAATTCCAAAAACAGCCAAAACATGATTGTGCCTTTAAAGATAGAGTAATATAAAGGGTAGACCATAGAAATAGAATGGGTGTAGAACGGACATTCCCATTCAAATCAACGCAGCACGATGGTCAGAGCGGAGACCATTTTCACTCGTACTGTTGCCATTGCGGCCGTTGTTGCGGGCTTTTTACCATATAAAACTAAAGTGACTTACAGAAAGACTTACTGAGGTGAGGTTTTCAGTAACGACTCAAACGAGCAGCGGAGCAGGTATGTTACGAAGTGAAGAGAGCGAGAGCAAATGGGTCAAATATAACAACTGAACATGAGCGCATGTAAATCTGCAAAAAAGTTTTACAGCAAACTGTCCTTTACTCCTTTTGATCTACTTTATTCTGGTTTACTTTAATTCTTCTGTCTTCTACTTTCTGATCTGTTTCGTTCCCTCTCCGTCCTCCACCTTGTCTTTCCTCTTATCACGTCTTTCTCCTGTGTGTTTAATGCCTGCTGACTGTGCATTTCCTCATCAGAGTTGATACTCTACGCACACACAAGGCTATCTATCTCTCACACACCACACACACACACACACACACACACACACACACACACACACACACACAAACAGACAACATCGGTGTTCAGTCTCTGTGGACTCTGAGTCACAGCACAATAAGCATCATGGGAAATAAACTCCTAATTAGAGACGGGTAGGGAGAAACTGCGGTGACGTGCCCACGACACCCTTTAAATATTTTGCTTGTTTATAAAACCAGCAAATGTTTATGTAGCCTATAGGAAAATGTACGTGTGATTGAGGAATATGAAGCTCGTAGTGAGACAACACGGAATAACTAAAGTGAATAAAGATAGTCAAGGAGAAAGAACAGAGAAATAAACAGTCAACAGACATAAGAGAAGGAAGGGAAGACTGAGGAGGGAGATAAAGATGTATGACATGCACACGTGATGTGAGAAGAAGCGGGAAAGTGAGGTTTAATGGTGAAATGTTACTTCTGTAACCCGTGAGGCTCAGGTTGGCTCAGTTGGGTTTCTTATTGGTCAAAGATCAGGTCGCACTGCTAGGATGTCATCAACCCGCAAGTCACCGGCAAAAGTGCAGGTTGCCAGTTTTGGCAAAGGTTTTGGTGTCTGCACAGGCGGGATGGTACCAAACCTGGTAACCTCACTGTGATGCCGTCAGGAAGCGAAGCACAGTCATTGCCTCCAGCTGTGGTTTGCCTACAGAAATACACAAACTGATCCTTATTTTGTGTGAGGATCAAACAAACAAAGATTGTTGATTTGGGAGTGTTAGAGGAATTGGGAGGTGTACTGTATGTTCAGTCTAGCCACAAGGCTCTAGGGAAGCCAGTCAGTCCACCACTTTGGTTCAGACTGAAATGTCTCAACAACGAACGGATGAAATGCAAAGATATTTTGTACCGACAGTTACAGTCTCCAGAGGATGAACCATACTGACTCTGGTGATCCTCTGACTTCTCCTCTAATCAGGTCAACCTTTGACTTATTTCGGTTTGTGACCAAATTCCTGGAATGCTCATGACATTCCCATCAGCTTCAGCTTTACAAGTGTTTAGTGCTAAAGAGCGAATGTTACTTTGCTAACATGATGAAATAAGTCACCATGGTAAACATTATTTGCTAATAGTCTACATCAGGGGTCTTCAACGTTTTTCAGGGCAAGGACCCCCAAACTGATAGAGAGATGGAGCAGGGACCCCCGACTATATATATTGTATAAAATTGTGTTTTATATTAAACTGGGCCTAGTGCCAAGTATAAACATACCTCTTTATTGTGCATTCAATACTAAGCTATTCAAATAATACACAGGTTCATATATTCATGTTTTTATTTTAAACATGTGCAAGGTACAGTGAGTAGGGAGGCCGTGCCACTGCCTTTTATAAACATACCTTGTCAACTGATACCAATGCCAATATCAACATTGTCTGTCAATTGCATGATAATCATGCACACAAGCTATTCAAACTGACGTTTTCATTTTAAACATAAATGTGGAAACAAAAAATGTGTGATGGCCTGCCATGCATAAAGATACCTGTTATCTTGCATACAATACTGAACTTTTAAAATAATGGACAGACTCATGTTTGGGCGAAAAAAATTTTTTCGGACCCCCTGTTGAAGACCTCTGGTCTACATGTTAGAATCGTGATTGTAAGTAGCATATAATAAAGCACCAGGGAGACTCACTGCTAGCATGGCCCTTTTGTTGGACAGAGAAAGATACACATATTTCCAACAATTTTGAACTCTTCCTTTAAAAGTGGTTTCAATTTTAGATAACTTTAGTACTCTTTCTGAACACATACACATCATGTAATGGCATTATGCAAAGTGGCATGAGTCAAGTTTTTTTTGCTTTAACTTATCATTTTGAGGTCAATTTTAATTGCATAATGTAATGGCTATAGAATAAAGACACAATCTGCGTTTGGATAGGTTCCCTATAAGCCTCGCTTTAACTATGTAAGTCTGTCTGCCACCGGACACAATATCCCAGGAAATGAAGGCTTGATTTATGGCACAAAGAAAGTGCAGCAACCGTTGCGAGAACATCGCTGCCAGACAGTGGAAAAACCAAAGTAACTGGAAAAGAAAATGCAGTGTGTCCTGTGTTGTTGGTAGTTGCTGGGCTCTTAGTAAAAACGGAAAGTGATCCGGTTGTCGATGTGACGGCGCCGCCAACAATAATATCACTAATACCACTTGGAAACGCTGAGTATACTCTCAGGAAATCAGCCTGAATAAAAATATTTGATATTTGACACACTTTGGTGGAAAAGTGTGACATCATGACCAACCTAAAACATTGTTAGTTGTAGCCTCTTACAGTACAGTGACTTTTCTACATATCATTAGAATCAGGGAGAAGCCGTCAGGTGTCCAAAGGCCACACCTTAGCACGCAGAATCCTTCCCCGGGGCACGGCTGAGCTGGGATGATGGTGTGAAGTGTGCCTCTAAACAAGGTAACTGTGGCGGTTTATGTGTTATGATACTCCCTGAAACACAAGTTATTAATTAAAAAAACATTGTGGATACATGCTCCTAGTATTAATGTGTACGCAGTGTGTATTTCATTCTGCCCGGCTGGAGTGAGAACTATCTCCTTGGTAACTCAGCACCTTTCCCCTCTCTCCCTCCTGAAGTTGACCTCCCACTGAGTGCGCTGACACCCCTGTCGCATCCCATCCACCCCATCAACACACACACAAACACACACACACACACACACACACACACACACACACACACACACACACACACACACACACACACACACACACACACACACACACACACACACACACACACACACACACACACACATGCTGCATGCCTCATGAATATTTAATCAGAACTGGTCTTATGACATGCAGTATCAGACCAGTGCAGCAACATCCCCATCTGAGCCCCACTGAGAGAGATTATTACCCGTCAGAGTGCAGAAGGGACACGCCCTCACGCACATACAAATATACTGTGTGTATGCTTAAGTTGAAATGTTATATTATTGTGTGACTAAATCACCTATATATGGCACAAATAAATAGCATCTTTCTATACATTTTTTGTATGGAATCATATCCTCTAAAATCCTTTGTTTCTTTTTTTTATGTAATCCTTAAAATCCCTCAAATTCTAAAGGTTATTGTTTTTTTAATTATTTCTTTTTCAGAAATCACATTTTTTCCCATGTTGGTTTACGTATGACCTTAGAGGCTATTTTACCCATGAGCCTCAGCTGCAAGAAGCCAAATACAAAATGTTTCATGATCGCAAACCAATGCTATTGACTGGATAAATAATAATCACAGGGTTGACTTATCTGGTTTGCTGAAGCATTTAGTCACTATGGCCTCTTTAGCAGGTGGATTTGCTCCGCTGTCTTGGTTTAGTTTTTCTCGCAGGACCCCAGCATGACATTATGGTCATGTGATGTTTTAATCAAACTCTGCACATACATCATTCTGCACAGTTAAGCTTAAACATCCAAGTGACATGACAAGAAGCAAAACACTTTTTTTGAGGTTCATTAAGCTCAGTGATTGTTAATTACAAAATTGCACCACGGGAGTCGTAGTTGACTTCTCTGCTTTATCTTTTATGTCTACAGTCTTTGAACTTTTTATCGAGGAACCAGATATTTTCTAACACAGTTGTTCATCTTTTGTTCTGATGATTCAACCAGGAGAGCTGCAGGACCATCTAAGCCTCCAGCTGTTAGTCACCTGACATTGTGCTGAAAATGAATCAGACTTTACTGCAGGAAAAAGCCAGAAAATGCCTTCTCCCACAGATTCCTCCAGTGGATTTCACACAGCTGTCACTCATTCCTGGTTTTCCTTCCCAACATGGTGGTCTGACATGATGTGGAAGATGAATCTGTGTCATCAGGAGCAGGGTGAGCTCCCTCTCCAGGGGGGATTCCCAACCGCTGCCCTCCTGACAGGTTTGATAAATCTCCACCTCCCTGCTACGCCGGACGCAAATCTTGAGGTTTTAACCAAACGCACCACTGATCCATCTTTCAGAGGAGCTGGAGACGGACTGTGGGACATTTCACTAATGAGAGACGTGACATTTCAACCTCAACTTCAGTCCAGCTCAACCTGACAGGCTGCAGATGTGGCTCGTCCTTCTGCTCTGTGGTCAAAGTCAACAGAATCCAGCGGTGGACCAAGGATTCAAATCTTTGGTTTTTAAAAGACAACAAGGTGAGGTAATACCACAAATGTATGCAATTATAAGTAAATAAGCCTCCTTGAAATTTATATTTAAATAAGTTAAGGATAAAAAAAAATTAAAAAGATACAGAAGACATGAAGTGAAAGAAAGAAGGAACAAAAGAAGGATTTTGGAAGAAGAAAAAAGAAGTACGTCCTCAGTGAACATTTACTCATCCAGGCGGCATTATGGGTGCTTCGCATATTTGCTGTTGTTACTTAGTTGTACATAAACTTGTATTTTTAGCAGACAGGGTAACATCAACATCTTACTTACCGTTAAAGGGACCTAGTCCAACAGTCCAGTGCACCTGCACAGTAACCGCTCTACCCTAAACTCCCATAACAACCTACACATCAAGTGTCATGTTTTATCATAGACTTCTATACAATTGGACTTGTTTTTCAACCAGAGGAGTCGGCCCCTGATGGCCATTGAGAAAGAATGCAATGTTTAAGGCACTTCAGCATTGGCTTCACTTTTCAGACACAGAGGTTGCCGCCTGGTAAAGACTAAAGTATCCTTCAAAAGAACTAGTTTAAACAACGTGTCGTTCAGCCTCGTCGGATGGCAAAAAGTGGCTTCAGCTGTTCCACACGGCCACACTCAAAGATGTGACAGGCCTGCCGTCATTGAAAGGGGGGAAGATGCAAACATTGTTTACGCAATGGGATTGAAGGCACTCACCTCTGGACAGTCTTTATTCAGACTTTGATCGTTGTGTGAAGAATGAAATGAGCAAGCTTTTTCCCCAAACTCTCACCTCCATCACACCGAGCCAATCACTGTGTGAAATGGACGCGGCCGTCAAACAGAAATCAGAAGTGTGTATTTAAGCAGATAAAGTAGCTGGATGATCACCAAAGGTCAAAACAAGGGCGGCTTAGAGAGAGGTTGGCAACGTTCTAAAGCTTTGGAGGTTTCCAGACGTTTGACGCCAAGCTGCATAGTTTGGGTGTCAATAAAACCTGGAGAGTTCACAGAGTCACTGCTGGAGGGGAACTTTTTTCTCTTCTGTTTGAGTAAATGTGATTGATCACTTCTCCTTTTGGCAGAATCCATGAACTGAAAGTGTTCAAGAAAATGGAAACACTGAAGTTTATGTGACTCAGAAAATGTAATTATAAAAGCCTTAACTGAGCCAACACAAAGTGAGACACGGTATTCTTATTGTTTCTGAAAACATTGGAACAAATGTTTTTAACCACCAGTGACTTTTTAACTGCAATGATTATACCTGTGTCTTGGTGTTCTCATATTGTATTGTATTGTATTGTATTTTATATATTGTCGTTGTATTCGTTGCTATATGGACTCATGAGTCTGAAATAAAAGTTGAATAATTATCCAAATACTTACCACAGAGCGCGACTCTTCTTTTAAGTTGAACTCCACCCAGACTGTAGTTCTGCCTCCAACCCTAACCTGTAAACAATCCATTCACACTAGACGAACAAACAAGAACCATGATTTAAGACAAAAACACCGATGTAGTTCGGGGTTTGTGTTTTATTCAGACGGTGAGAATGTTTTTGGTCTCCGTCCTTAAATGTTAATAAAGGCCATGCAAATTTAATCCACGTAAACAGGGGCAGGTGAGTGGACGGTGGAGGATGACTTATTCATGGAGGCCTATCTGACCCAGACCTGCTGGCAGTGGGGGCGGGGGAAAGGGGGTGCGGGGCAGGGTGATGTCTGTCCAACCGCTCATCGGGCTGATTGCGTGTGAATGTCACCATGCTCGATTGCTGATCGACACCACCGAGAGAATTACAGGTGGTTGAGTCAACATGAAGACATTCTGTGGGAGGAACTGATGAGGGCGAGTATGTACAGAGAGTCTCCTCGCAACAAGAGACGATGATGCACCAAGATGTGGCAGGTTTCTCTGATCTCTTCCTCCTCTCTGTGTTTATCAGGTATATTATCTATTTTAGTTTGTAGTGAAAACCTGTCGAATATTTATACTCCATACCACATGATTGCCAATACATAATCTGTGCGGTGCATTCTTAAGCAACAGCAGCATCACTAAAGTGAACTATAGTCTTAAATTGACCATCGTCCACAGAGTGGATGTGTTGTGACATATTTCTGCTGGCAGACTACATTTTCTGAGCTAGCATATGATTATTGATCAACAAACTTGGAATCCATACTTTTTGCATTGTAATCAAATAAAATGCATAATTAAATGAAGTGAGGTTCCCTTCGTTGTGGCCTGATAAACTAAACATGGCTGAATGTTAGGAGTTCATGGAGCAGAGGTGTGGATTTTATCAAAAAAATAATTCTCACTTTGAGAAACAAGCACAAAGTGTGTTTTGGGGGATTTTAATGTAAAAGATTACCTAGGTGTCTATTTCAAATGGGCTAACATTGGTTAAAATGTGTCCACATATGTCCACATATGGCCGCTTAGCAAACGTAATCCACTGATGATAACTGATGATGATACAGGCATGTGAGACAGTAAATGGAACTTGAGTGGTGATGGTTTGGTCAACTATAATAAGCTTGTTTCCACAACATTTATATCGCTATATTTCACCAGGCGGCCGGTTGTACAGGATCTCCTCGACACATTATTCATGGCAAACTTAAAAAGAGTTATTAAAAAGCATTACATCTGTTTTTTGTGCCACAGCTTGTTTACCCCGCACCTACTCCCAAAACATGTTGTATACGTAGACAATGACTTTGTATTCAAACTTTTCAGAGAACATGACTAAAGTTGTCATTGCCTCCCTGCGCAAACTAGATACCTTGATCAATCTAGAGGGAACATGCGGAGCGAAGGAAAGTGTTTGGCTCTCAGATTTCAAGGAGAATATGAAGGAAAGAGATGGCTGAGCATCTATTACCATTTATTTGACCAAAGATCTGACAAAGAACCTGAACTAACTTGTTCACTGGAGCGAATGAATATAAGTGAAAAACAGTAAACCGAAACAGAACAAGAAGGCCGGTAAAGAAAGAAACAACTACCACAACAACGGCAGCAGTGACGGTGGAGAACATTATCAGATAGAGACAGAAAGAATACAAGTGCTGGCCCCAAACTGCCAACATCTCTCGCCACAAAAAAATACCTCTAAATGAAAAGGCAACATGTCAGACAAGTAGCTCCTCTCTTTCACTAACTCCCTTTAGTTTCTCTCTGTTTCTTCTTCCTCCTCCTCCTCGTCTCGTCTGTGACGCCTCACACCTCTCTGTCACCGAGCGAGGGCTGCCATGACAGTTTCAGCACTCCGTCTCCGTCTCCTCCGCACGCCGGCGGCAGCGCTGAGTGTGCACTCCTTCGCCACAAACACTTCTTCATTCTGTTTATTTCTCCTCGTCTTTCTCTTCCTGTGCTCGGTATTAAACAGGCTAAATGGGGACATGCTTTTATAAGGCAGGAGCTTTGCGTGTACCCCAGTTTAAGTTAGATCGCAGAAGAAAGAGGACGTTGTACCGTCGCTTTCTGTCACTCCGACAGTCTGTCAGAAACTCGCTTTCTCTGTCTTTCTCTCTGATGCTCTTATTGTACCATTTAATTGAGGGAAAACTTTTAGGAGTTACATCGCCCAAACTTCTAGCAACACATGTAGAACTTTACCATGCGGGGCATGTCCTCACTAAAAACACGGTGCTTTGGACATTTGTTCAGATGGTTGAAACAACATAGGTCTACGTTTTTGTGACCAGCGACCGATGAAAGTAGTGTTTGTTCTGTTTTATCCAGACCTCTGATTTGCCATCTGTATTTCAGATTTCTTTTCAACAGTCCAAATAGGTCAGGTGTTTGTTGATGGTTGTTTCCCTGATTGGAAAGAAAAACATCAAAGCTTTGTTGGAGGGATTTAATGAAAGAACTTCATTCCCAAGTGCAGGACATAGAACAATGGCAAAAGCAAAGTTGTCACAAAAATGTTGACACACGTGAATGGGGTTGTTGCAGAGATGACTTCAATCGACATATGTCTTTGATAGGCATGACAAACGTTAGCTCCTAATAATCTGGAGTGCAACTTTTGTATCGGCTGATAACTATGTTGACAGGACGCAATAACTCCCTCACAAACAGTAAAAAGCCAACACAAGCATGATATCAGACTTAATAACATCATTGAAGGAAATGGAAATTCTCTGTCAGATTCTCGGTCTAGTCCTCGCAAAGGTGGAAATAGGGTGATGTTGGCATCGTATGTTCACAAACCAAAGATACGTTGAATGAATGACACGAGGTTGATTAGGTTAGGTTTAGGCAACAAAAAAAATCTTGGTTTGTGCTAAAATAATAACGTATTAACGTAACAACGTAACCCAAGATCGCAAACGTGACAACATAACTACTCTCAGAAAATAACCGCCATTTGCAGACTGTCTTACATAACATTACGTAACGAGCGTTACGAGTCAACGTTTACTTTTGGTTCCACATGGGACACGAACAGCAATCTCCAGGGTGAAAGTCCAGTGTTCGTTTGTTAAAGGGTCATTGAAGGCAATGACAAATGATCTATTTGGCCTAAATTCAGTCTAAACTTTATGTGAACTAAAACTTTAGAAAGATGACTAAAGGGCTGGACATACTCTGAAACAGATGACGATCACATGGTAACCCATTGTGGACCGCACTTAGATATTTATTCTGGTCCCTGACAAACTGAATATGTACAACCCATGGACCCTTGTGGCTTTGCAGACATGGAAAGTATCATTTGCACTTAGTTATGTATACATTGTTTGATACATAAAAAGATGAGAACCTTGTTCTGAAAGAGAATCTTGCTGAGGAGGAAACTTGTCCCCTTTAGAGTCATCCATACTCCTGCCAGCACGTCCTCCTGCATGACAAACACTTAACAAGCATTACACACACACACACACACATACTCTGTCTGTGGGTGGAGTTACCTTTTAGATGTGCATCAGCCCGGACAGTGTGTGTCTGCCTCTGGGTCCTGGTCCCGGGTGTGTGTGTCAGGCTCAGTGACACCTCAGTCACTTCGGCTCTGCAGCTGCACCGTCGTAGCCACCAGGAGTGCCCACGCGGCATTTTGCGGGTGCAGAGGGTGACAGGGTGCATGACAGCGGGCGGCGTGGCACTCGCACTCCCATGTCAGCTGTGAGAGTCCGTTTGGCACCGAGCAAACAGAGATCCACCCTCAGGACTGAAGAGGAGTCACTCAGAGAGATAATCCGATCCTGTGTCACATGTGACAAGACTGTGTTTAAAACCTGGTCCGGCTTCATGTAGTGTGACGTTTATGTATTCACAGTGAGAGTAAAGCACAGACTGAGACACTGAGCATACCACTGGCTGGATAGTAATCGGTCTGGAGTCCAGAGAGTGTTTTAAAGTGTAGTGGAATAAAGTTATATAGAATAGTTCCTTATGGCATGAACTCGTTAGAGACAAACACATGCACACTGATAAAGCATTTTCTGCAGAAAGTATAAAAGTGCTGTGTTTCTAATGTCTCCAGTTGAAGCTATAATGACAAACTAAACAAAACCCCATATCCTAGGAATTATGTTCATTTTGGAAAATTCTGCAAATGATAGTTTAAGTTGAATGACAACATTCAGTGCCAATGCAGGAGAGTATTTCTTCATTGAAAAGAAGAGCAAAGAACGGCGCTGAAGGCTTTTTTCGATGGAAAAGATGTTTTTGCTCGTTTCCCTATTGACCTTCGGCAAGCGTTTTATTGACAGGTGGTTCATCCAATCACCTGCCGAGTATTTTTTTGAAAGTGCCTGCCCCTTTTTCCAAACAGTTTTTTAAATAAAGGCTTCTCAGATAGTTCTCTATAACAAACCATCACCATCATCAGGTTACGTGGGCAGAGCAAGTGAAGCTAGTGAGAGAATTTAGAAATGTCAGCATCAGACAAAATCTGGGTTGGAAAATCAAAAGCATGTCAGGATAGCAATTATAAAAAAAGATTCCTCGTCAGCCCGAATCTCCGGGGAAACAAAACTGTTTGACAAATGTTGGTAACTTTTTCCTACTCAAATAATAACCCAAGTAAAATTTTATAGAAATGAATGAATCAGTCGCTCAACAACGAAACAAAACGTTTCAAACTTCAAACAGTGTGTCAATAGGGTGTTAACATAATAACAATATGTCGCGTTTCTCTTTTTGTCTGACGGTGGACTGTGTGGACTCTTGGTTCTACAGAGACATTACGCGCTCTGCATAGTAAGATATACAGTATGAGGGTTTTTGGGGATAAATACTGGAGACTTAAGCAACGCGAGTGTACAGTGTCTATGATTGTGATCGTGTGTGTGTGTGTGTGTGTGTGTGTGTGTGTGTGTGTGTTTGGTGCAGGAAGTGAGTCTGTGGTTTGGCTGCAGGCCAAGCTGAGGGGAATAATTGATTGCTGATTGACCCTCCACTGCCACTGCATTACTGCACAGATTCCTCTGGTCAACAACACATGTGCACCATCACAACTGTGTGTGTGTGTTTGTGTGTGTGTGTGTGTATATATATATGCGTGTGTGCTATCCATTCGCAAACCACAGCCACAAATCAACAAATATTTGTTATGAAGATGTTTGAGAAATAATGACTGATTCAGAGAAAATGCTGAATCACTCTCTCTCACTCACACACACACACACACACACACGCACACACACAGATGGGGAAGTGAAACATGAATGGAAGTGATAGTGGCGGTTTGAGGGATTCAGCAGGAACTCGACCCCTCGTTTAAAAGGTTGACTCAGTAAATCGCCTAGAAGCCCACTGTCAACAGGAAGTAAAATAACATGAAGGAAATTCTCTTAAAGTGAATTCCTGGCAAGAAATAAGAAGCTAAAACCGCCACTGAGCATAAAGAAGATATAAAAAACACAAAAACAATCTTCAACACAATAAATACAGAATTATAACACCACTAGTACAGTTATTTGTGATAATGCAAATTACCTTGATAACCGTTATTCTGCTTAAACGCTTTAAAAGAGAATATCTGAAGGTAATATCCCCTTTATGGCACATTTTTTACCGTCTTTCAGGTAAAATGTAGTCCTTTTTGTGTGCGTGTGTGTCACACACCGCCCCTCCGCCTCCTCCTTGTTTAGAGATCAGCACATCATCCCACCAGTCTCATTTATTTGTTTGTTTGCCGGTTAGGTTTGTTTATTGTATTTTCAAAGCACGGGACAAGGTTAGATTTGCTGTTTGGGCATATTTTCTCCTGTGATAGCATGTTTGAATTTGTCTACTCAGCATGCAGCGTGTCAGAGAATATGTGTGTGTGTGTGTGTGTGTGTGTGTGTGTGTGTGTGTGTGTGTGTGTGTGTGTGTGTGTGTGTGTGTGTGTGACAGTATGGAGCCGGTGGAGGCAGCGGCATGCGTTCAGGGGTCGCAGCAGGGGTACGCCGCCACCGGTGCCAAATTGCTTTCCTGGGCGCGTTGGGGCAGGGACCGGCAGTGTGGTGCACCCCCCCCCCCCGGTCCCTCTGCTCTGTGGGGGCTCCTGGCCCTGGGTCACTAACTCAATCACCAGATCAGGAGTAATAATTATTAATACCCCGTGAGCGTTAACAGCACACAGGTGATTTATCAAAAATGTCGATTACATTTTGCGCAGGGTGACAACTTTTTAAAGCCGGACACCCCCCCCGGGGAGCGGGCCTAACTGGAGCACCACAACACTTGTGTGTGGAGCCGTGTGGGTTTCTGCTAAATGAAAAGGCCTGCATGGCATCAGGGAGGATATCATTTATGCAGCCACCAATTCCCTGAAATTAAAGCATCTATCACTTTCACCTTCTGCTGCGAAATGAGAGCGTTTTAGGCTGCATTTACACCAAATCAGGCATTGCGACAAAAACAGCAGCATGCGGTACCCTGTTGCATCCTACTTGACATTAAACTGGGAACGTTTTGGCTGTGGCAATGCCTGATTTACGGAACTACGGAACTCACAGAAGTGTATCAACGTACCAACTCTCATTTTATGTCTATACCTGCCGCGTGACGGCTGGTGTTTCTCTAGTGTAACACAAAGCGGCGATGGAGACGGCCATATCGATGGTTCAGAGGCTGACTTGTCAGAGCTGCTAGCGTAGCAAGGCTTCACCAGACGAGCAGAAGGAGTGGACTCGAGACCAGGGCCGAACTGGAGTTTTTGGCCCCGGATCGGTCGGACAGCCTGGGCCCTGTCATGCTCACTTGGTCTCTCCTTGGCTTCCCTGTCACACGCCTGCTCCTCCTCCTCCTCCTCCTCATCTTCCTCTGCCAACTCTCCTCCTTCAAGTCCCACCTGTTGCAGCACAATGTCGGCCACTGTGGATGTCAAAGATGTTATGTTTACACATTTGGTGGCATCGGCCTCCAGATGTTATTTTCTCCGCACCCCAGCTTGCGCTTTGGTTTTCCCATTTTGACGTCCTTTATCCTGCCAAAGATTTGAGGCTGTGAGCTGCTGCATCTGTATGAGAAACAGAGAGGACAGACGGGTGAGGCCAAGTAAGAGATGTGATTGGGCGAGTCCAGTGTCAGTGTAGAACATCAACCAATGGGCCACCGTCCCTGCTTTATGGAATGCAATCATATTGGTCCCAAGGTGTGTCGGTCCACAGGGAAAATGCCCCATTTGCTAGATTACCATTTAGCGCTGGTGGAGAGTGACAGAGGAGGAGATATGACTGAATTGGATGTACTAGAAGTTTACCTCTACTACTACTGTTCTCAGTAAATAGTAATTAATTTCTTGACAAAGCTACACAACATATTCTCCCCGCTGACGGATACCTTTTCTTATCTTTTCCAACCAATACTTCTGACCTGAAGTTCTATCATGATGATTTCTGTGTCAGGGATTTGATCAAACATAACTTTATTTAGGAATATGCACCATGGAAGCCAAATGTAAACTAGCATACCCAGAACTGGATTTTGACACGGGGCCGTCTAGAAGAAAGGGCCACGATGTAGGTAACAATACGGGACCTGACTTTGATATTCCACCTATTGATTTGAGGGGGCCAGGGGGTAACAATCCAGGCTTGACAACAAAAACAACAACAGGTAGAGAAGATGGAGACTGAGGTCGTTATCAGTCTTATTAAAATGATGTGAATCCATCAGCTACGAGCTGCTTCCACAGTGTTTGTCTGGACACTCCGTTTATGAGTGTGTGTGCGCATGTGTGTGTGTGTGTGTATGTGTGCGTGTGTGGGTATGCTGTAGGTAAGCTGAGCCGAAGAGACGCTGACTGTGTTGAATCTCGGCAGCTCCAGACGCCAGAGACACACTGCACCTCTCTGTACGTTATCCTCCCTCTCTCTGTCTCTGTCTCTCTCTCTATCCTTCTCGCTGCTTCACTTGTTTTGTTTATCAGATGGGGCTCGGATGGACTCTGCCCTGATTTATGGATAGAAAAGCCCACAGTATGGTCATGGTGATCGCTCTCTCTCTCTGTCCGTCTCACACACACATCAAAACACATTTACACACAAACACAGCACACGCCTGCTCCTTCATTCCCCTGCATCTCAATCTGTGTGTATTATAAGCTCGCTCTCTCTCTCTCTCTCTCTCTCTCTCTCTCTCTCTCTCTCTCTCTCTCTCTCTCTCTCTCTCTCTCTCTCTCTCTCTCTCTCTCTCTCTCTCTCTCTCTCTCTCTCTCTCTCTCTCTCTCTCCGAGGTGATGGCTGTCACACTGCTCAACGTTTCCTCTGAGTCAGCAAAAACAGGAAGAGGAGAGTGATGGAGATGCTGAAAGGAGGGAGAGGGAGGAGGAGATGGAAAGCGATATTAAGAGAAAATTTAAATTTGAAGTGAGAGCTGTTGTGTTTCTTCCCCCCCAAAAAATGTCATCACACAGAAATTTAATTAGTTTTTGAAGTTGGCGAACAGCAACATTATAGGCAGAAATGTAGTCCAACTTTAATGGTACAACGAGGAAATTGAACATCTTGAAGGTGCTTTATGTGAATTGCATATACGAGTGTTTACACAAAAATTATGGTTTTCTTTTTGAAAGGAAAAGGTCAAATCTAAAATGCACCTGTCTCTCTTGCTCTTTCACTCACACATGCACACACTTAATTATTCAGAGCACCATTACTAGACCTTAAACACATTAAACTATCAAATGTGCCAAAACAGGCACATATTGAGCATATTTGACAGCCTGCAAGAAAGATTGGTCCTTTTTTTACATCTTGGTTTTTGTGCAACACATTTTTGTGACAACCCTGCCATTGTTCAAATAAAGTATTTTAAAGTAAAAAAAAAAAAAATACACTTGCTACAAACATAAACGGTATCGACTCTCTTTTATTGACAGTCTACTGGCCTTTGCGTGCTGACCCCGCAACACATACATACATACACACACACTTTCTCGGTGAGTTAGCAAAAGTGAAGTGAGCCGCCACCGACCAGAGGGCCTGACGGCGGTGTCACATCAGCACCAACGCGGGGTGGCATCTGTCTCAAGCCGGAGAGGAGGAAGGACAGACCGCTTAATGCAGTTAAGGGCGCGTGCACACAAAGTGGACATCGAGGGTATCGTGCAGAGCTGCCCTGTGGACGCACACAAAACATAGGGAGAGAGAGAGAGAGAGAGAGAGAGAGAGAGAGAGAGAGAGAGAGAGAGAGAGAGAGAGAGAGAGAGAGAGAGAGAGAATAGCTCATCTACCTTGTTGTTCGGTGGTGGCAGGAGGAGGCAGAGAGCAGGCCGGCTCCGTCCATCCATCACCGGCTGATGGGGCGCACAGAGGCCCGTTGACAGGCGGCCAAAGCCGGGGCAGCAGCGCTGAAGAGCAGGGCGGCTGATGCCCTTGCACAGACAAATCACAGCCGAGAAATATTAGAGAATACAAATTCGCACGAGGAAAAAACGAAAATAAATTCGGAAAATGGAAAAGCGCAAATTAAGGGACAAATGACGATAGAATATTTTATTATTTGTGCTTTATTATATGACTAACTAAAATAATATTAACAACAACAATACGGATATATTCATAATAAAGATTCACTCACAACATCTTCATTTCATTATGATTTTTTGACACTTTCGTCACTTGTCCTTACAGCTCATGATATAGCTTACTGACATTAATTAAACGAATTTAAATGGCCTATTTAATATTATAACTAGTAATACATTAATAAATCATATTTTAACACTTAATATTTATTTTTTATAAACGTACAAATGTCTATTGATGCAGGTCGAGTAACTGCGTCAAACATATTTTGGATTTTTCTTTCACGAGTATGAACATAATTATTTATAATACTACTTAAATAAAAAGGCTATATTTAACAAACCGTTGGGCTTTAGGTTTTTTAAACCACATTCATAAAGCTGCAACAAGACTCCGCTGGCCTAAAATAAGAAACAAATGTATGACATTCTTACATAAACCCAGAGCTTCAATAATTTAGAGGCAGGAAGCCTTTTCGTTTGTTTGTTTCAAAATAAAATCATTTTTTTCCTGTAACAATGACGGCAGCAGCAGTCTGACAGATTTGGGACAGAACTTTTTATTAAACATTATGAAAACAAGATTCTCAACAACGTTCCACTTTGTAGGGTTTTCACTTGTTGACACGTTAGGACACTTTCATTGAATAAATATAGAAATTATATGTACAGATATACATTAACAGCACTGTGCAGAAGTTTGCTTTCCTCTTTATCTCCTTTTTTATGTCTCGCAGTCTTCTTAAAAATCAAACTAGGATTTGTAGGCTGGAATTGCTTTTGTAAAAAAAAATATGATAATAATAAAATTTGAACTAAAATCAATCACAAATAAATTAAAACAGAGAAAGTTACTAAAGGGAAACTGTTACTGCCTTATTCTTTTTTAAATAATCAGATGAGTTGTAAGATTAATTTCGATATTTCTTTGTTCTTATGGCTCACACCAATACAAAATATCAATCTCCCATTTATTTTACATTTGCTGTTTTCCCCTGTGGCATTTCGATCTAAATGCAACACCAGCCTCTCCTTTCCTGCAAGTTTCTGCCATCCAACAGGTAGCCTATACAGTCTGAGCATCGGACACTTCTGCACAATATTGCACATATATCTAGGCAGCAGAAAACACACGAACCAGGGATTTGTTGTCGACAGAATAAAGGAGTTACTCCGAGAGCAGTGAGCTCTACCGCCAGGCAAAGTCTCCTCTTTTCAAGCAATC
Source organism: Anarhichas minor (assembly GCF_050575085.1). Lineage (NCBI taxonomy): Eukaryota > Metazoa > Chordata > Actinopteri > Perciformes > Anarhichadidae > Anarhichas > Anarhichas minor. The sequence goes on along the minus strand of NW_027466542.1, from coordinate 25,237 downwards.
AAGCGTCCTCCTATCAGACACAATACCTTATTAAGACAGCGGGCTGCAGATTAGAAAACCACAGGCCCTAAAAAAAAAAAATTCTCCTCTACAAATATTCAAAGTAAAAAAAACAACAACAAAACAAACTAAGTATTTGTAATCATCGGGTTGGTGCATAGAGTTTTAGCAGCGAATGCAGTCCTTGTCCGTCTAATAAGTGAAGCTTTCGCCTCGTCAAATTTACATCCAGGTTTTTTTTTTTAGAGAGCAACAGATCAAAGGTCCTATCAGTAGAAAACAAAACGTTTGTCCAGTTTGATCTCTTCTTAGTGCAGTATAGGCTCGCCTTTGACATTACACATGTTCAGTAGGAGGAGGATACCAAAGACGATTTGCATGCTGTAACATACAAACATTTGACAAACATGTCGAATAATCCAAGCAATTTGAAAGCAAGTTTTCTTTAAAAAGAGGGAAAAAAAGGTAAAATAACACAGTTAACTGTTTTTTTTCTCTACACATTATGTACAGGTGGAAATAAATACAGTCTAAAATCTGGCTCAGGTAATCTATTTTTGTCGTTTTTCTTTTCTTTTTAAAACAATAGAAAAATTGATTGAAAATAGCAGTTAAAGACGCATCCATTTTTTTTTTTCGCAAGTAGCAGATTGTTTTTTTTGCATGTTTGTCCGCAGTCCTTGCACCTCTCGGGGGTTTGTGTGTGTGTGTGTGTGGGGAGGGGGGCAGTTTGTGGTTCTTGCATACCCAGGCCTTATTGGTGGCAGAGGGGGAGGAGGAGAGAACCGTGGGCCATGCTTTCCATACATTGTGGAAGGATCCTGGGAGATGACTGGAGGTTACCATACATGTCCTGCATGCAGGGTTGCAAATAGGGATGGGGAAACTATAGACTTGCAATATTATTGAAAGGTCTCGTCTCTGCATCGCAGACCGCCTCGCTCTCACACAAACAGTCTGTTGAGCTTTCTGGAGCCCAAAAAAAGAGAGGCGGCGTATTGCTTTTTCTGCTTCTATTTCAGTCCAATCTGATTCTTAAAAAACAAACAAAACAAAAAACACTCTTTCCCCCACTCTTAAGACAAAAGCATCTCTCTCTCTGTGAATTAAGACAGTCATTAAATGTCAGATTGGTTCAATAAGACTTCTGACTAAGTTCTGCTGCACCAGAGAAAAGTCTACAGACTAAGTGATCCCATGTGCCCACCTGACAGGTTGTGGCGAGCTTACAGAAGTTTAGCCGAAACATCTTTAAGACTCAAAATGCGCGCAACGATTACTATTGTGCGCATCTATTGTGTGTTTGTTTACTTGTGTGTTTTAAGTCTCTTTCAAGGGAATAACTGTAAACAAAATACAGACGCGGAGAAATATAAATGAACGTAACGAGGACGTTTAGGTGGGGCTGTAATTCAGAGTCTATATGCTACACATCGGCAGTCTCTCACATGAAGAACTCGTTGTTGGCCTGTTTCCCGGACGGATCTCTCGTGTTCGCGGGTCCACCGGCAGAGTAGGTCCGGCTGGCCAGCTTCTCGTATTTCTCCTTGTAAAGATCCCTCTCTTTGGCGAGGCGCACCACGTCCTGCTTCAGCTGCTCCACCTGGCTCTGCAGCGTGCACTTCTCGGTCTCCAGCATGTGCCTCTGCTGGACGCGCTTGAAGCGGCAGGACTGCGCGTAGCCCCGGTTCTTTAGGGTGCGCCTCTTCTGCTTCAGGCGGATCACCTCCTCCTTGCTGAAGCCCCGCAGCTGCCGGTTCAGCTCCCGCACCGTCATGCTGACCAGCTGGTCGTCCGAGAAGCGGTCCTCCAGGCGGGCGTGGTGGCCGTGGTGGTGGTGATGGTGGTGGTGGTGGCCCTGGTGATGGTGGGCCGTCGAGGCCGTGGACAGGTCCTCCCCAACGTACTGCTGCCCGCGGAAGCCATCGTAGGCCTGGTGGTGGTGGTGGTGGTGCGCGTTGCCGATGAGGGCCTCCACCGCGTCCTCCGGGGTCAGGTTGAGCGCCTCCGGGTTGATGTGGTGCTGGTAGCTGGGGATCCAGTACAGGTCCTCCAGCTGGGGCTTGCCCGCGTTGCCGTGATTGTTGTTGCCGCCGCCGCTGCTGTTATTGCTGCTGCTGCCGCTGCTGTTGACCCCGCTGGTGAGGCTCTGGTTGGGCTGCGCGCCGGGGCTCGGGGCGCAGAAGCTCGGCGAGGAAGGCACGGAGGAGCAGGGTGTGCTGATCGGGGTGGAGGACAGGGAGCCCGACGGGAGGCGGTGGCAGTAGCGGTCGGCCTCCGGCGGCTCCTTCTTCACCTCGAACTTCATAAGGTCAAAGTCGTTGACGTATTCGATGGCCAGGGGGCTGTTTGGCAGCTCTGCGCTCATGGCGAGGTCGGTAGCCATGTCAGTCCATGCGACGACTCCTGCCCTCACAGCCAAACCGACGGCGGGCAGCCCTCTCCTATACAGATTGCGAGGAGGAAGACCAGCCTGTGCGGTGTATATATAGACACGCGCACACGCCCGGTGTACAGAGCTGCTGCAGAGGGCCGGGTGGGTGGGAGGAGAAACTTATTAAGGCTGCTCGTCCCTAAGACAACTTCTATATATAGTGGCGTGAATATACGTACGCATGTAAATCAACTTGTACACCTGCCAGTTTGCCTCTGCTCTTGTTGACAACTTATCCAGGTCAAATGCACGCTTAAATACCAGGTGCCCCCGGGGCGGCCGAAACTCGAGCCGGGTGAATTTGGAGACACCAACCTGTCTTGTCCTCGCTTCACCTCTGCAGCCCACTTGCTTCCCTGTGATTAACTGTCCTCGTCTGTGCTCGATCAAGTAACAGAAGCGACTTCGTCTCCTCCGCTCGCTGTGTTATAAATATGTTCCGAGCATCCTTCCTCCTCTCCTGCGGTCTACAACTTGATCGCTTAAGTTCCGGGCTGAAGTCACTGCAGCATGGCCCGGTTCGAAAGTTTTCTCACACGATCAGATCAGACAGCGTGTGTGTGTGTGTGTGTGTGTGTGTGTGTGTGTGTGTGTGTGTGTGTGTGTGTGTGACAGCCAGGCGCAGCTTGGGTGTGCGTAAAAGCAGTGACAAAAAAGTCCCAGGAATCCCCCCCCCAAAAAATGGAATGACACGTGCATACGTTTTCAAAGTTAATATGCATCTGAGATTGATCAGGAGTTGCAGGCAGTGCTCCTACTTTGAGGGGCAGGAGAGTCTGGTCCCCTGTTGTTGTGGTCAGTCCAGATATTGGATTCAAGCAGCGGATTACTGACAGCTTCTGTCCCCACGGTCCTGTCCCTCCTGACAGGGTCGCGCTGTTGACCTTTCGTGTTGACTGCGTGTAATATTATGCAAAAGGTGATAAATTCCAGTTGGTTTTCTTCACTAACGGCCCTCAAATAGTTGCTATAGGCGCTCCACGGTGCAAACCAGCAGTGTCACTGAGACGCTGCGAGGCAATCTGCTCTTATAAAGACAGCGTGGCCCGCGACCCTCCCACACAGAGGTGTGACGGGCCAATGGGAGGAGACCACTGCGGCGCATTTGCATTCTCTCTACAGGAAAGCCCAACCCGGGATGGGAAGCCTGCACTCTGGCAGCGGGCCGGCCGAGCGGAGCCGAGCGCAGCCGAAGTGAGCTGGAGCGCGCATGGGAGAACAGGTGCAGCAGATCCCCCCCTCTAGCGACCGAGCAGATGCTACTGCACGGCGGAAGCGCGGAGTAAGACGAGAGCTCCGGTAGTTTCTCAGAGAAAAATGTTTACTCGGGACAGAGAAACAGTTTTTCACCGTATCAAAACGCCGCGTCAGTTAAGTAATAAGGCTGTCAGCACGCGTTTGGGTTTCACGAGGAAGCAAAGGACCTGCAGGTCGTTAATTCATGGTATTTGTCAATCAAGCAATTGAAAACAGTGAATACATTTTAGACTCCTGGACCCCTTGAAACCCTTTTAATCTTAAAAAAAAAAAATGTTGTAAATTGTTTAATTATCCACTATATCCATACATGTAGGAACATATAGCCTACCTGTTACTGTGGTCAACACTTAGTAGTAGGCAATATAGTCTCATGCAATATCTAATTTATGTAAGGAAACAATTTCAGTGAGTTACATGAATCCAGGTTGTTGTTGTTTTAGCATTAGCCAAATGCATTTCTGGATTATGAGACCAACCAATTAAATCATATGCACACATTAGATTAAGGTTCAATTAAATCATGATCAAGTTAATTGGCCCAATGACACATAAAAGGGAATATGACTCTCGTAGGGAAAAACAGTAAATAAACAGTAAAGGCTACAATTTATATCATTTTAACTTGTATAGAAAATGAACTGCAGCTGAAATACGAAAGTCAACTGTTCTGTATTTACAACTAGAAGAGCAAATTAAACGAAGGCCTTGAACTTATAAAGTATTAAATATAGCTCAAATGTAAAACACATCCTGGCTTATAGCTTTATTAAAAACAGCTTATTGTATCTACTTTACTCATTTATGTCTCAGGAAGGAATGCCTCCGACACCACAAACTACCAGATCTATCAATACCGGTCGATTTAAGGCCGCGCGCCCCTCTGCCAAAAATCAATCCGCATTTCCGCGCGGCTGCGAGGAGGCCGCGCTGTGGCTGCGCGCGGGTTAAGTATGATTGGATAGTCCTGGCGGTGGTCCGCGGGGTTTTCATTCGCAATTAACCACAAATTGCATCCCGTCTCATCTCCGCGGATCGACGGATAATTAAGCCCCGCCGCGTGCGTCTCCATCCTGGACACATACGTCTTTTATCTTGGAGAGAAAGGGGGGGAGGGCTTTGTGGGAGGTGCAAATTCGAGCAGGATGTTGATGGTATCAGGGGAGCATGACTTAAACCCGGACACCGCTGCACCTGACCCGTTTAGCCTCCTCAGCAGCAGCCGCCCCCCGGAGTCCCATCTACCCACCGATTTGTGAGTGATATATCTGCGGAATTAAGTGCCTATCTGCGGGGGTGAAAAAAAAAAAAACAGGTGGCCATAAGTTTAAACTTGGTCAGATGTGAACAGGAAAACCTTGCGCAGCTGCTGAGCTTAACTTCCAGTCCGAAATGGCCATGAAATACGCTCTCCCCCCACTTCCTCAAATCTGCTGGCGAAGATGAAAAGAAGAGTATGAGATGAAGGGATGGAAATCATATCAAGGTATTTTAAGTTTAGGTGCGCTAAGTCATTAGGAGAGGGTTTTCTTTTTCATCAAATAAGCAGGACCTGGCCCCGAAACGCCAAGCTAAGCATTCTGCATTGAAATGGCACATTTAAGAAGATCTGCTGTGGTCCATTCATTGTCAGGGGAAGGGGAGCGTCTGCGGCCGAGGGCTTGAGACATAAATTTTTGAAGTCAGGGTTTTCATTGTGCCTTTGCATATTGGTACTTCGCTGCAAGTGCAGTTCTACCGATTTAAGCAAAACGGACATCAGCAAGGTGGAGGATCGACGGTGGGCTTTGAGCCGGCGGCGAGGCGAGCTTTGAGCGAAAGGTAGCCAGCCTCCAGGACCAAAGAGACCGGCTGCAGGAGGTGGCTCGGGGTTATCTGAGGCCCGGAGGTTGTTGTTTTTTTTGTCGCTGCTGTTAAGTCACTAATGCCGCTGTAGAGGAATCAGCTTTAATTGTGCAGGGATGTGACACGCACGCGTGTGCACGGACAGTGAAGTTAACAGGGAGGCTTACTTTAGAAATCAGGAGCTCCACCACATGTAGGAGGCCTCACTTGGATAGAAAGCACGTTTGTTCACCCGGGCGATGAAAAGGTTTTTCGGTCTCAAAGGAAGAAATGTGACAACACGGAATCTGGACGGAAAAGAGGGAAATTAGAATCTAATACGCAACTGGTTCGACCGCCGTTTGTTTTGGTGACGCCGCTGTACTCACCAAAGGTCTGGGAACAGGGTGACATCCACAAAGTCTGGGGAGAGGCCCGAAGACTATACGCGAGACCTTACAAAGACTGGACGAAGCAAACATGGTCATGTTTCCACCATCGAACACAGAACACAGGAAAAAGTTACACACACACCGAAACAATGGAGCGAATACAGATACAACACACTGGGAAACTCGTAGGCGTTGGGTCGCTGAAGCTGGGAGAAGACACGCAAGAGGTCATTCGTAAAATAAAAAGGATTCTCTTCAGGTGAACTGCTGCTCTAAAACTTAAAGAGTGGTCAGTGCAGGTTTTACACATGTCAAATGTCTCAATTCTAAAATGTTGAACATGCTTCAGATAATCATTTCACAGAACTCCTAAACAACGTGCTGGAGATGAAGAGATCACATGGAAGGGAAACAGCTGCACCAATAAAACCCTTCCACACTGTGTGACTTCATCTCCCAACAGACGGCCGGTGTTGACTGTTCACCTTGTTCAACTCTTCATGCCATCAATCACAAGGTGTGTCGCCATCCGAAAAACGGAGTCAGACAGGCTGAGGGGGACTTTAGTGCACACAGCTTTTGAATGATGGGATGTTTGCATGTTTTTCTGTGATATTGGATGTGTTGTTAGGTTATCTATCCATCTATCATCCATCCGAGTACAATGTTGTTATAACCAATAGGAACGACGGCTAATGTGCTGAAAATAAATGCGCTGAAAGTTGTAATAAAATGGAATTATACTTCAAAGGAAGCAAAGCTGAAAAGGTGACGCCTCATAGAAAGAGAAGACAACTTGTAACATGTGTACCACACACACACACACACACACACAGAAACAAACCCGTTTATATCAAGTCTCTCCAACACACACACACACACGATGAAGAATCACAGTTGACCTTTCTTTTTGTCTCTCCGAGTCTACGTGGACAGATGATTTCTCTCCCTCCGTCTTCTCTCCGTCTTGTGCGCTTTTACTAAAAATTGAAATATTGATCTTAATTAGAGTTTGCCGAGCTCAGCAGCTCGCGTTGAGGGTTTTAGACAAGAGGCAGCAGACATCTGTCTAAGGCACTTACGTCTTCCGCGCAGGAGAGGAGCAACGTGGGTGAGGAGGAGAAGGAAGGGGGGAAAAAGCGCGTGGTGAGAAGAGAAGAGTGATGGCTCCCTGTCTCCTGCCTTTTCTGAGAAACATGTCGAGCTCTCCATCTCCGCTCGCTGCTGTCAATACATGGGTGAAAATAGAGTTGAACAGTCATGCACGCACACACTCACAATTTAAATATTCACCCTGACTAAATGGTAGTATGTGACAATCTGTACATGAACTTAAGTTTTCCAAGTTGCTGCACAATCAACCAACTGATCTCTCTCTCTCTCTTGTGTTTGAGGCCTGGTCCACAAAAATGACGATAAATTTGGGAAATGCATACACGTGCATTTTTAATCTTCAAAATCGGCTTTGTAAAAAAAAGGACGGTGAGATTGGAGTCTTCCAAAAGCATTGTGATACAGGGGGAAAAGTGGGTGTGAGAATGTCAACAGTAACATCTTATGTCAGCTGATGATGCAAGACCGGCGTCTACACACTTAAGACCTCACGGTGTCTTTAAAAGAACAGTTCAGCATTCTTGGGAAAGGTACGCCCGATTGCTTTCTTTCCGAGAATAAGACGCGAGGACTGACGTCAATCTTACGTCTGTGCATTTAGTACGGCGCTGGAGTCAGGACATGAACAACCTAGCTTAGCATAACAACTGGAGGCAAATGGAAACCGCTAGCACAAGCGGGCTTTGTCAACAGTGAGAACATAATACACCTTACCAACACCGCAGAAGCTTGCTAATTGACCGTAGAAATGACAATTTGTGGTTTTAGCCGGAGTTGTGTGGTGGAACCATTTCTTGACAAAACGTCAGCTGTGTGCAGCTCCCTTAAGTCATAGAGATGTCGCCTCTGGTTTTCGTAGCATCGTGCCTGAGCGGAGACCGAAACCTCACCGACTGTATCCGGCAACCCGCTGGTGCTCATCAAGAAATAGTTTCCGCATGTATGTTCCCCTACAACCACAAATTGTTATTTTTTTCCAAACACTATGGAAAGGTTTCTTGTTGTCGACCAAAAGAGAAGCAAGAAAGAGAAGTAAACATTTTCTTTAAGCATTTCACTTCGAATGGTAAAATGAAAAGTGACCCTTTAACACGGCTGGACCCCAGACTGAGACGTGAACTGTGTTCTCACATTTCTATGCATCATCAGTGTGGATTAACTGCGTGTGTGTGTCACGCTGCTTGTTTGTCGCCGTGACAACACCTCAGTTAAATAGCGTGGTAATGCTGTAAATATGAGGCTCCACTCGCTCACTTACACACACAAACAGCGTATTAATAGTTCTATTAGCAGAGGCCTGAGAGTTACTTATCCCAGCATCCTCTGTTACACTGTACACTGAGAGCCATTCATTTCACGTACAAACGGAGATGAAGAGAAATAAATAAAGGCGGAGGAAGGATCGAGGTAAGTGTTGTGAGGAATGAAGCCAAGTTGATATGATGTGAATGAATGTTGTACATGTCAAAGGGGATCCAGACTTCATCTTTGTTTTTTAACTATGGGATCAGAGCGAATCAGCTCAAATCTTTTTAATGTGCATGAAAAAAATAATAATCACAATGTAGACTAAGTTGCACGCGACCATTGGGCCAAAAGTTCCATTCATAAGCACAACAATCTAAGAAACCGTGTCTGTCCGTCTGCCGCAGTACTTTGGACATCACTGAATCAACAACAGCGATAGTCACATGAATCTTGGCCAATAATTCTGTTTATTTAAAATAAATTCTATAGCTAAATGAAGCCTAAAGGGACGATGCTAACCGGGAGAAAAAAATAACATGATTCAACAATCAATCGACGCTAGGCAAGACTCGACCAATGAGATAAGACTAGTCTCCCTCGGAGGACACTCCGAAGTTTTAGGAAGGCAAGCGTTTTGGATTTGTTTCTCTACAGGAGGTGGGGTGATTTTAACATTATATGCACTGGACAATGATTTTAATCCCATCCGGAGCTTCTATTTGGATAAATTGTCACAGCGACCCAATTACGATAAGGGTTCGTTTTTTGTATAATTTTGCATTTCAAAGTGGATCTCTGAGTTTTTTTGCATGAATAACTTTGTTGATAAATTTGTTTTCATCAGTTCAGTGTGAAGTTAGATTTTTGTGCAAAAGACATACAGGCCTATTTGGGCACCAATAAGACGGCAGAGACGCCATTGGGAGAGCAAGAGCTCATCAAATGTGCTGCTGTAGTGTCAGGTACAGGTAGGTAGGGACCGGTGTTGTCTTTTGGCCGGTCGTGCAGAATGTCCACGTCTACTGCAGACAAGATTCTGGAACTTTGTGACGGTTAAAATGCTGTTCGGAGCAGTTTACTTAAATTACCTCACTCTGTAATGGTACTACCGTCCGAATGGGGCTTTAGTGTGAATGGAAGCAGAGGAGAGACGATGAGTTTCTAAACAACAACGCAAATGACTTTGGAAGTTTTAATAAGAGACTTGTTTCTGTGCGTGCACGCGGCCTCTCAAATCACACGCACGCACACTCGCAGCATGGTGAGGATGAAGTCACTGTCCGCTCATGTGTCTCGTCCCTCCAGGCTTTAAAAATGAGGGGCACTGCTGCTTCTGTCACCACCTTCCAAATGAAAACTCTCACACACACGCTCGGGCCATGTGACCATGTCACCGCCGCTCCCAAAGGGAAACGCACTATAAAACACTCTCACAGCACATCTAAAAACAAAAAAGAGTCTGTGAAACAAAATACGGTTAAAAGTTTATACTTTATTTGTTAAAATTTACACAACCTGATAAGAAAATGGTACTGTCAACACCCAGATTGATATGTAAAACAGATGTCTTATAGTAGTATAGATATAGAAAATAAAACTTTCAGGCCCTGAGTGACGTAATTCAGAGGGAGGAGACACAGATACACCTGTCAGGACAAACCTGGAGCACAGGAATCACGGAGAAGTGCGTTTCACCTCCACTGCTGCTCGTCTCCGAAGTCTCACAGCCGAGGCTTGATCTGCAGTTTTTTCTCTGCGAGGGGGAGGAAATGAAAAGAAGAGTACTGTCAGAAATGAAATGACAAAAAGACGAGGTGTGTGTGTCCGAGTGCTCACTCATGTGTATCTGACTCGGATCTTCTGCATGTTGAATCCTCCTCAAAACGCTGAGTGATGACATCCCAGCTGATGAGTAAATGAGGAAGAGAACAGGACAACGGGGATGGATGGAGGTGTCTCTACATGAAGTGTGTGTGTGTGTGTGAGGTCGCAGTCTGGCAGTGATACATTGCGTCAGAGCTAATTTATGCAAAGCGTAGAGGAGCTTCTTTGGCGGAGTCCCACATTTAATGAGGCTCTGGGCGGTGCAGTGCGTTACTGAAGGACCGGAGCGCCATCAGTAATACTTAAAAGAGCACAGAGCAACCGGACAGGGCGGACGGAGGGACGGTGAAATGACCACGTCAAATCAAAAGGAAACTCACGAGGACGCATGAAAACACCTCATATTATTAAAACTGTGGGCTGTGTGGTCTGTGTTTGTGAGTGCAGAAGGTCAGAGGTCAAGATGACTCGGGTCAGGTCAGAGGTCCTGCTCCTTTCCAAGCAGAGGACACTAAAAATAAACCATGAAAGAGAACAAGGATTATCTAAACATAGAAAAGTAAGAGTGACCGAAAACATCCCTAACAGATTTGTATTTTGAAAATATTACATTTTGTCTTTGTCATGTATTTGAAAGCTGATTAGCTTTGGGGAATCCTGGGTATGTTAAGTCAGTCATGTTGAGAACGTCCACTATGTGACTGGAGCAGAGCAGAGGCAGAGCAACAATCTACCCGAATCTCAATAACTAACTGCAGTTAAACTGTGTTTGATGATCCACGTCCAGCTTTCTCCACCAGAGGAGATGCTCTGTCGTCTCTCTCGGGACATTTTAAAAACCTCAGTTACTTAAGGACATTTCAATGAACTCGTCAGTTGAGTATCAGGGGAAACAAAACAAGAAGATGATGAAATTAATTGTTAAAAATCTGTCAAAAGAGAGAGAAATCTGAATAAAGTGAAAGGGATAATTTGTTGCTTTGCAATGCCAGCCGGCATGCATGTGCGTGCGAGTGTGTGTCCAGTAGGCAGGGGCAGGTGGATGGCTGGGCCTGGTGGGAGGAGGGTGGAGGGGGAAGGCAGCCTCTCTCCTAATCCGCTATCGGTCACGTCTGTCAACAGAGAGAGCTCAGCTGTGCCTCCGTCCAGCCCCAAAAGCTAAATATTATTACCTCTGTCCTCTGAGCATTATTACTCCTCCCCTGAGCATCATCACACTCTCAGGGCCCGGCTCTGATCATCATTATCTGTCTGCAGCTTAGACGAATCACCACTTCCCATTCTCATGAACCCGGGAATGATCCTGTGGCTTTCATGACAAACATGATCCTTCCACAAAAAACATCTCCGGACAATATGCCTGACAGTCAGCACTTTTACGCTCCGTATAAAAAACGCAGTTAGTCCTCTTAAGGAACATTACATTTTTCTTGACAACCTAGATGTATTTTGGGAAATTTGTCCCCATAATTCCTATCGATTAAAATATTTTGCTTGCCAAACCTGGAGATGTGGAGTCCCACAAGGAATGGCAGAATTGGCAGCTACCAGCTCATCAGACGAGGTGTAAACAAATCCCAAACGTACCAGATTATCTGAACGGCGTATTTGGAAGTGAAGGTAGAATCGAATGCTTTCCTAATGTCAGTAATAATCCCCAATGCACAGAAAATAAACATGTGAACAACCGTGGTATGTACGGTTGGTTGAACTAGGAAGTCTGCAACATCTAATAGATGTTTACAGACTAAACGTTTGTAATCAGATAACTGTGACACGTGACGCTCTGTCTAGTTACCTTTAACCTGTGAGATCTCGGCCGGCAGTGTTTCCGGTGCGTCCGCCTCCTCTGGCGAGCTGGAGAGGGAGATGAAGGACGGCAGCGCCAGAGGACCTTTGGTGGGAGTCCTTGGAGCTGCCTGAGAGCCCTGCGGCATGACGACAGACAGGCGGGGCCTTGAAGAGAGAAAGAAGAAACAATAAGCCGGAGGTAGAAGGATATTACAAGTGAAAGTGAAATGATTAAGCACAATCTTGCTTCCCTGACCTCTTAGCGGGCTCCTTGGTTCGGGCCCTCTTGGCCGGGGTGGTGGAGGTGTTGCTGGCGATTCGTTTGGCCCGTTGGCGGTGCTGCAGCTTGCAGCGGGCCCCTCGAGGGCAGGATCCCGCCTTGGAGAAGTCTGGACACACCAGAGTGTGTTTCTTCTTACACTGGCGGTCGGGGACAGAGGAACACAGACACACAGGTTTTTATATGTAACGGCTAACACGCCGACATTTAGGAGTGGACGTCACAGGCTGCTGAGTGCTGTGAGGCCATTTTACAGGACCAGGTAGAACCAACACAACAAAACAGTGTTCCCTCGTTATCATGGCTGTATTCAGACAGAAACAACTTCTAAATTGGTTCTATGACAACAAGGATGGAGTTTAGGGCATTTTACGTCCTCTAAAGTCACAGACGTAAACATGTTTAAACCTATATGGGATGCGTCTATAATAGAAAATGTTCCATTTTTTATTCCCTCAAAGAGATGGGGGTTCTGTCTAGAGTAGCGCTCCAACCATCTCACCACATACACCACACCAGTTAAGCATTTCAAAAGGGAGAATATATCCTGATCACCGATATTTTGTTCCGTTATTCCATCCACTCTAGTTCTAAGTTACTACTTTTAAGAGACACTCTTTCCGTCCCCCACCCTCTCCGTTAACACGAAAGTTGAGCGTCATTCTGGGCAGCATTGTGCATGAGAGAGCCAGCTTTCGCATGCATGTTTGCAACTGAGTGTGTATGACAGCGTAATACGGGTGTAAATTGGTAGCTTCATTCTCCACGAGATCCGATCCCTCCCACCTGTCAGAAAAGCTAATTATATTCACTCTGGGGTGCAGGCTGCAAGGAGAGAGTGTGTTTGTGTGTGTTTGTGTGTGTGTGTGGAGGGACTGGGGAGCAGATTGGTCCAGAAATAGAGTGTTTATCTGTGCGTGTGTGTGCGCGAGGGGGAGAGGGATCTTGAGATCGATTTTCCAAGAACACTATGGACCCTTGGTCAACTCTCTCTGGAGCCCGGCGGCCCTGACCCGCTGCCACCAAGAGCCCCTCTCATCGCCCTCACCATGTTCCTGCACCCCTGGGTGCCAGGGGGGAGCTCGCTGTCAAATGTTTCTCTGGATCATCTTATAGGGCTGCGGTTGACACAACGTTTCGCTCAACAAATCAGATGTGTGGTGCTGGTCACGGTTTTATATTTGGTGTCTGACATCACTCCTGAACCGGTCAGCTCCACATAGGCCCGAGAAATACGCCAATATTTATGATTTATTGTTTTCATTGTGTTATATTGTTAATTGTAATGCAGGATTTTAGGGCTGCAACTTAATTTTTTTGCTTAATATCGCTCAATATCCTTTTTCCCCCCACTTATTGGTTAGTGAAAGATGTCTATCATAATATACTCATGACTACCTCTGAACCTACTGCAATGGACGCGCAAACCTAGCAGGTTTACTTCAGTGTTCAGAGCGTTGATTTGTAGAAATGTAGTTCTGATCCAGAGACAAGTGTGACGGGACAACAGGAGTTAACGAAGCTGAAGCACTTTCAGTGTGAAAAACAGAGTGTATGAGAAAAGTACTGTAAAAAGCTCAGGCCACTCCCTTCAGCTCTATACGTCCTCATTTTCATAAGAAGACAGAGAGAGAGAGAGAGAGAGAGAGAGAGAGAGAGAGAGAGAGAGAGAGAGAGAGCGAGCGTCGGAAATGGGAGGAAAAAGCTAAAGTGGACAGAACATCTTTATCCCACACCAAGTTAACAATTTTCCACTTGATTTAAGGAATGCTGGGACGTCTCTGGGGCCTATTAGAGAGCTCTCTGCTGGGCCAAAACCAGGAGGAGTCAGCACATTTACCAAGAGACAGAGAATGAGCAAAAGAAGCAAGAATGAAAGAGCGAGCGAGAGAGAGGGGGGGGGGGGGGGGGGGGGGGGGTAGGAGATGGAAAAGACAGTAAAATATATAAAAGAGACATCATTTACCTCTTGGGCATTAAGCAGACACTCTCGTCGTGAAGCAACTCACGGTGAGTAGAGCAGAACAATACATGAGCTCAGAGTATTAACATAGAGAGGGTCATTATGACCCTCTCTAGAAAAAAATGCCGCCTCCTCATTCATTTCAATGAGACCTCCTGTGTTGACCCAGTGAGGATGAACACCACAGATTGCTCCATTGAAAAGATGCAACATTGCCCAGCAACGTTTGCTGCAATGCAAAGCGACGCTATCATGAAACTCACTATAAAAAGGCAAATCAAGCACCTGCAAGAAACACGTTCCAGGTAGATGATGTAACATGAACGACGAGATAAAGTAGTCCAGGTAGTGTAGCCCGGCCCGGGACATGTCGATCCAGGAAACAAATGTATTAGAAGGGCTGCTTTTCTGTCGACGCTAATGTCGGCACATGTCAACATGCTGCCAGTGTGTGTGTGTGTGTGTGTGTGTGTGTGTGTGTGTGTGTGTGTGTGTCTTTTTAGTCATGCAGGGTTTCAGAGCACAGGACGAAAAAAGTAAAGCTGAACTTAAACTCACGACAAAGAATGGAGCTAACACACTTTGTTTTGCATCTGCATGGCGGGAGTCGCTCTCAGTAGACACGTGCATGTGCATTTAGACAACTATTTGTTTGAACTGTCTGGTCATAGGTTTGGAATACGAATTGAGAATATATCTGTATACGACACTGTAAAGTTGAGGAGATAAATAAAGACACACTACTTTAAAAGGGTGAAACCACGGATTCATTTGACTAAACGGCCGATCAGATAGCTCTCTATTATCCACTGCCGCCGACAAGGTTTCAGGCTGAATCAGCCCAATCAGCCAATAAGAGACGACTATAGCCAACCGCGCAAAAGCTATGGATGACAGTGGGCCACAGATGGCTGACTGTTGGCCTATCGTGTCAGGAACCTGGGAGAGAATGGACGCGATACAGGAGCCACATTTGAGGTAATAAAACAAAAACAAAAACAAAGGGGGAAATAATTAAAAACTGCTAAAAAATTGATTTTTGGGGAGTAAAGAAACGAGAGGGACAATTAGGAAGGCAGAGACGGATCCTGCGAGGTGGAGGGTGAGTGTGAGACAAAGCCGGGATGAGGCGGGAGGAGGATGGAAGCGAGGAGCAGACTTAACCCCTGAGCTGCTGGAGTGTCTGCCTGCCTGGCCCATAGTGCCATCCTCAGCAGTTTTCCCATCTATAATTACTGCCTGCTATCCATCATAGAGCCACCAGAGCCTCACAGCACCGTGCTCTATAAACACACACACACACACACACAAACACACACACACACACACACACGGGGGAAAATCACAGACCTAAGCACTTCAGCTAATAGAATAAATATTAATATCCCTTTTGTTTTCTATATCCTCATTTCCCCATGCACTATTTAAATGAGGTCTGACAGTGTGAAAAAGCATCTGTTTCACACTCCATGCTGGAAAACAAGCAGAGAAAGGAGGAGAGAGGAAGAGCGGGGGAGACAAAGGGAGATAAATACGCAAGAGGGGGAAGGGGGTGAGGTTTTTATTTTTGAGGTGGAGTGTTTGTGTGTGTGTGTATGTGTGTGTGCGTGTGTGTGTGGGTGGGGTGGGGTGAGTCGTAATGTGTCACTCAGACACTACAGTTATGCCATTATGGACCACCACCCTCTGCAGCTGTTGCTGCCTGTGTGTCACTGTGTGCGTGCAGGGAAGATTGGTTGCCAAACTACTTGTTTACCTAAGCCCCAGTTTAACTTCAGCAGAACTGTATTCATGTTGTACAATATAATTATACGTTCAAATGAACAACCCAGCTTAGACAAAGACCTTTACGGTCAAGTGAGGCGTCAACGCAGCGCTCAGTTAAAATCGAACGAGATCAAACCAAGGAATGCTGTTACTAGAGCCGAGACTATGACATCCATTGTTTTAAGCATTCCTCTCCAGCCAGATTGACACAGTGATACAGGTGTTCACCATTTATCTGAGAGGGTCAACACGCATCAGCTGACCAGTGTCCATGACCCCCGGTCTGAACACTGGGCAGATGCTGCCTGGCTTTGGTGAACAGGTGACTGTACTTGGGCCAGACTGTCTCCTCGAAAAGAGAGAGCGAGAGCGAGAGAGAAGGACGACGTGACCACACAAGAGTTTTGTGTAAACTCTTGTGTTGACGTTGTTTTCTACAGCTGGGTAAAAAGAGTGCCGATACAGTACGGTCATAATGAGCGTGTTTGTGTGGTACCTTCTCTCCTTCAGGACAGTAGCCTTTGACAAAGTCCTCACACACTTCAGCTTTGCGGGACACGTAGACGTGACTGTAGGGACAGTCGCTGTTGTTACAGATTCCCTTCAGGAAGTAGGAACACACCGGCATCTAGAGAGAGAGACAGACAGACACATAGCAGCCATCTGAAACAGGGACATTTTTCATAGCACTTGACAAAGACGATATTGACAAAAACTAAATTTTACAATATGAAAATCTGAACAAAATAGAATCTAAATAGAATCTCCTTTTGTTAAGTCAGAATATAATGATTCCTCTGACTTGTGTTGGATGGGTTGAAGCTGCCCAAAACTTTGGGATTATTGGCAGAATTTCCAAAAGATACTGAATTGATCTTGGGTATCAATCCGACTCTGACTGAATCAAGCACTTTTGATTCTTGGCAGTCTTCCTGAAAACATATCCGACAATAAGTTGAGAGCTTCTGAAAGCAAAAAAAAGTCTGCTGGTTAAAACGGCAACCTCCAAATATTGTGCAGAAACAGTGAACTGGGTTTAGGTCATTGAGAAGATGACACCGATACGTGACTTAAAAACAAGTAACAATGTATTTTCTACTTTATTTCTGTCCTCCATCAAGATCGTCTGCCCATGAGTAGACCAATAAATAAGATGACAGAAGAGTTTGTTAACAGACACGCGGTTCTAAACCCACTGTCATGTACAGTTCAGATTGTCCCGTGTGACGAGCAATCCGTCACTCCGAGCAGTTAAATGACCTTAATTGCAGTTGACAGCGGCAGAGTGAGAGTGAATGTGCGTTTTGACAGCATGTGTGTGTGTGTGTGTGTGTGTGTGTGTGTGTGATCTACTGTTTGGTGTGTGTGTGCTTGGTGGATGCCGGTCTAAATATACTTCTGAGGGGGTTCTGTGAAGACAGAGGGGGGTAGGTTGGGGGAGGCGGAGGGTGAGAGTGACTCCACCTTGTCGGGATGGGATCAGTTTGATCTAATTAACTGCTACAGAAATATTTATCCAGGCTGCAGCTCGTCCAGCTCTCATGATGTGTTCATGTGCCCCGGTGCACAGACCGTGCCAGAGGTGGAGGGACAGGGGAGAAGGGGGGGGGCGTCAACCCCGCATACAGTCCTGTTTAAGGGGTCCACGTGAAATAAGAGCGGGAGTATCCTGTGGAGGGATAGGCCAAAGGTTTGGGGGGTGAGGGGGGACTGTTGGAGAGGGGGCATTACAAACAGACAGCTGGGCTCTCAGCACTTACAGGCAGCAGGGTGACAACCAACACAGGTGCAGGGCATTGTGTGTGTGTGAGGCAGAGCACCTGTTGTAGTGTTGTTTGTCTTAAGGGAAAGAAAGGAGAAAAACTAGAGCAGCTTTCCCTTTTTGAGTGGTTACACTTTACCTTAAACGGTCAAGAATACTCACTAAAACACACACAATGTGATACGAGTTAAAACAACTAATACATCCAAATGATCAATTTCAATTTTGGGAGCCAAGACGCTACATGCAGGACCAATTCCTTTGAATCCGAAAATTGTTGTATACACCAGTTCATAACTGTTTAATTAAGAATAATGAATTAAGAGCACTGGTGACTGGTCGGAGGAACTTGTGCTGATATTTATGCGATTGGTTGTTGAGATATTCATTCTATCGGTCTGAAATAAACTGGGTTGGCTTGAGATGAGTTTGTGCTGTGATAACTCTGTATTAAAAATCCTTCAGTGGAATCATATTGTCACAAAATAATATTAGTATAGAATAGTAAACGAATGATTTCAGGAAATTGTACATTAAAACCAACAAATAAATAGATTTTGAATACACAAAAGGTGCGTGGTTCATTCAACTAGAATATGACTTCAGATGTACTGTTGCATACATTTGTCACAATGCGATTCGTTGATACTGAATAAATATACATCTGTGTTATTATTTTCATGGCTTCAACTAACAAATACTTTAATTATTCTTTAATGTGACAACTATTTTCTAGTCGTTATAAGGGTGAAACAAGCATTCAACATTTAATCAATTATCAAAATTGTTGTCCATTGCCTAAATATTACCATAATAATATCAACTAGTCCTAGACTGACTGAGTTGCTTTGAGCAGGATAAAGTGTGTAACCACCACTGAGGTGAGGATCTTGTTCCATGTGGCTGTGTGTGTAAACCAGAGGAAGACACCTGTGCTTAACACACACATTTGATGTTTTTTTTTTTTTTTTTACACACACTCACATAGGAGGAGGTGATGAGGAAGGAGAAAGCAACACACACGCAGATTCATCCTGCTGGTCTGTAGATCGAACAGGTGACCCTCCGTCACAAGCTCTAACCTTTAGGCTGCTCGCCTACTCATAAGCCCCTCCCTGAACCCCCCAATCAGGTTAAGACTTCCTCACTCCTTCATGTGTCATGGAAAAAGGAGCCGTGCCCAGAACGCAAATACGATCCACGATGACTGTACCCAATAGCGTGTCATCTTATACCTACACACTGTACCCTACCCCGGCCTTTGCAATGAAAACCCATAAAACACTGCGTTGTCGACCGCCCGTTACCTTCTCCTTGGCCACCTTATGGGAGAATGGGCAGGTCCCGTCCGCTTGATGGCACGTCCCTCGCAGAAACCTGCACAACGCAAAACGAGTCAGATGCTGATGGAAATGCAAAGTGGGAGGAGCTGCTGGTTCAGGAAGTGTTTAGCCCTCTCTAAATACCACTACAGGGGCTGATCAGAGTTAAACCCAACTCAAACACTTTGTTGTTGCAATTGGGAACAAAAATCAGTGTGATAGTGTAATGTATTCCCCCCCTGAGTATCACAAAATGATCAGACTTTCAGTCCCTGAACCCATGATGCCCAACATAACACCTCGCACTTCACAACTCGCTTGGGTAGAGAGGCAATGGAAGAACATCCGTCTTTACAGAGGACCAAAGCACACGATGGCATGTTCTCGTGTGTTCACCGTACGCTACCTGGTGCAGACGGCAACCTTGTCCGGGTCGTGGATGTAGGGACAGCTGGTGCCGCGGTTACACTTGCCGAAGCGGTTGTAGTACATGCAGTACTGCTTCTGCTGCTTCTTCTGATGAGCGTGTCGGATTATGGCAAGGCTGCGCTGGACTGCGCGGCTGGTTTCAGAAAACACAAGACAAACGTGTCAATAACAAGCAGCTCGCGGTTACTAAAGAGGAGAAATTGGAACAGGGTTGACGTTTCCACCCTCACCCCCGTGAGGAGCTTGGGGTGAAGGCATCTACCATATGCTCATTTCATTTCTAAATGATACCTTCTGGGTTCACTGCCCTCGGTTGAGAGTGACGAAAGGCAGTTAATGTTGGGAGAGGGGGATCAAATGCAAAAGTCTTGGCCGGATTGGATGTCTTGGTGGTGCTGCCGTATGAAGAGAGCCAGCAGGATGGCCCACATATAAGTGTAAGAGTAAGTAAAAAGTTGTCGGATTCGCACGCAGCAATGTTTGCACCACTTGCGCTCGAGTGCCTCCGATGAGAACAGATGAAAGAGGTTGGCGGTGTGAAGAGCTTACCTGGCTAGATGACGAGGGCTGAAGGGCCGGTTGAAAGCAGGACTCAAGGGCGAGACCGGTGAGGCGCTGGAAGGCCTTCCTAAATGAGGAGAATAAGGACATGTGAGCAATGTTAATTGAAATGTAATCCTGTGTTCCGTTTCCTTTTAATCGAGCATATAATCTCCACGGTAAATCAGCGAAAAGGGTGGAGTGTTGAACTCCTAATCCACTATTTGGGTCTGTCGTTTTTGTCCCGTGGCTGCAGCAAAATGTTTCTTTTTCTTCTTATTGTTATTTTACAAAATATAAAAATTCTCTCCGATACCGGCGGCCCCTACTCACTACTATACCTCATGTAGATGTCCAGATCCACCCAACTGAGTTGTACAAACATATTTCGGTTTTCACAACTGCCATTTATCTCTATGAGAGCACACGTACAGAAGCACAACACGTTTTTTGCGTATAATCAAGCATTTGTGCTCAACTAACACTGAAATGCAGCCTGATTGATAAAGACTTATATATATATATATATTCATCATTTAAATACAATGTATTCATCTTGCCTGTCCAGATGGTGCTATCTTACAAAAGGCGTATCTTAAATACAACATTTTAAAATAAATACCATTGTAACTATTCCCATATGACAGAAGTGAGGCTGTGCCCGAGTGTGTGTTTGTGCAGCCATTTGCAATAACAACCTGATATGTGCCTGGTTATTTATACGGTGGTGGTTTGACGCATTGGTGCCAAAGCCAAACGTGACGTCCAGCTCTGTCTGAGAACATCATAAACACTGTGTACCCATTGCACTCCACACACACACACACAGGAGGGAAAGGCGAGTGTGTGCGTGTGTGTGGAGGGTTGTTGGAGGCCATGAGAGGAGAGGAGGAGGAGGAAAAGAAGGCGGCGAGGAGGCTGAAGTTACAGATGGCAGTTGATCTTATTCCTCTAATTTTGGAACCTTTTTTTTGGCTCTCATCTGATGTGATTCAAGCAGAGCAGAATTGCAGGCTGGTGGCTGAAGACCAAATGTGAAGCTCTATGGGGGGAGGAAGATGTTGGGAGCACACTGGAGGTGTGTTTCTGGGGGGGAATGCAGGAATGCGAGCGTTGGGATGCCGGTCACGAGTTCGACAGAATGGAGCTCTTCAATTTCACCTGCAGGTGTAGTTGCTACAGAAGTGTGAAGGAGGCTGAGGCGGATCCGGGCTTTAATCTGCACCGTCCAGTTCTCCAGACCCTCCCCCTACTCTGCTCTGACAGATGACAACTTTATTATTTCAGATGGCAAATCCAGCCAGCTCCTGTAAGTCTATTAGAGAGCATGTGGGCAGAGCTGCAGCCACAAACATGAATAAACACTCCTTTATCACCTCGGGGCGCGCGCACGCACGCACGCACACAGCCCTGAAATCCATGTGCAGAATAGTGCCGGGTATCAAACCTCAGTACGTTTTTGGTAGCGACTTAAAAATGTGTCTGCAGCACCACCGCCTGTCATATCAAATGCTACTATTTTAAATAACAGGTCACGTTGGTGCTATTTCTTCCTTATTTAGACCCATATTTTGCCAACTTCAGACCTTGTACAGCTGATGGAATTGCCACAAGCCAACCGTGGGGTCGCACAAATTCTGTATGTCGTCAGCGTGTTGCCAGAGACCGTGACAGTGACGGGCAGAGTACCTGTTCGGTTGATCGACATGCTGGACGCCACGGTGCGGGACAGCTTATTGGCCGACACCCGGTACAGGGAACCACGGATCCAGCACATGCTGCTTCCTCTCCAGTGCGGGGTGGACGACGGGTGTCTGTCGTGGGGAGATCGCATACGGCTCTGGAGGAAACTCCTGCGAGGAAGAGGGACAGAAGAAGAAGAAGATGTAGAGCAATAATGGATAGGAATACATGTGGAAATTACCATTAAGTTATATATTCACTTAAAGGATCATTTCAATTATTACAACTTGTTGGAATTACCCTTTAAGCTCAGTTTACAAACTGTGTGAAATTTTCAGTCATGCCATTCTCTGAGGCGGGACGATACGATCTGCTCATCCCTCCCTCAGTTCCATCCCTCTTTTCTCCATCTTCTCCCTCAAGCCCTTTCACTTTATCTCCCCTCCTCACTTTATGTTTCCAATCCCCTCCCTCCCTCCCTCCCTCTCTCTTTCCCTCCCATGTCACAGCACTCTGTTAAATTGCTCCTCTAATGGAAAGGACGGCAGTGTGGAAATGGAGAGAATTGAAAAGAGGAGAGAAGGAAATCAATGAGATAATAGGCAGGGCAGGGGGCCAGAGCAGCGAGGTTGGCCCCTACACTGGAGCGAAGAGACCACACACACACACACACACAGTATCACAACACACTCATTCCACAGTATGTACAGTACACACAATCACAGGCCTCTACACACACACACCTGCTCACCATTCAGAAGTACTTGTGTGTGTGTGTGTAGGAGGGGCTGTGCGTGTGAGCCTGCAGTGTGTACGGGGCTGCTGGGTGGTGTTGAGGCGGTGCAGGGGTTATGGCGATAAATTGCGCTGTCCTGTCACTTCTATTTGGGGCGGATTGGGGCTGGTGTGCAGGGTGCCGCTGGAGGTAATTTGCTGCCGTATTTCAGATGGGCTGGAAATGGGTTTAGAGCGAGAGTTCATGCCTCCTATTTCAGAGAAGAGAGAGGGTTACCCCGAATGCACGCAGCGCACCAAACAACTGACACGGACGCTTAACACGCTGCGGCCCGGCGGTGAGCTGCTGCACCGCTGTGAATAAGAAAAGAAAGAATAAAGAAAACGGTGGAAATATCAGCCGTCAACTGCGTTCACGTACACGGTCTACCTGACTGCGCGCCATAACTCAGCCGCACAGACACTCAGTTTCACTGATGCAAGATCAGTGGCTGCCCTACACAGGGCAACTGCAGCCAGGGGAGCTGTAATGGAGGCTAATGCCAGAGCGCTGACTGCCACCCAGGGAGGCTTAAACAAGGACCAGGCGGCCTGGGGAGCCACAAAATGGAGGTTAATGGGGATATGACATGAACAGTTAACACAGACGGTAGTTAACCCTGACACAGGGACCGCAGTCAGAGGGGGGGGGGGGGGGTTTGGCCGTTGAGATCCAGTTTGAGAATTAGAACAAGTTCCTAAATTCAGACTCCATATAAATCGTTATTAAAATATAATTTGATTGGGCTCATCGGTTCCTAAACAAATTCACATTGGCGCTCTCTCTGGACTGGACGATAGATTGGACGGCACTTTGGGAAGATAAGTAAGAGCAACTGAGTCTGGTTAGGGAGGTGCGCCATGGACCGCAGGTGATCGCCAACACCCGTTTACTACCCACTGAGCTTTTCCTTAAAGCAGCTAAGCTACCCTGAAGTCATCATTCTCAACCCAGCTTTCCTCGGCGACGCGATGAATGCTCTTTTGCGCCTCAACATGTTGCATTATTTTGTTGTTTATGAAGTGAACAAATCCGCAGGTCTGTCTCGTCTCCTCTCCACTCGTCGTACCCGTTCTGTGATTAGAGACAAAGAGCAGAGCAAAATCTGGGAGACAAGACCAGACGTAGTGAGCGACATAAAACTATTTGAAAGAAAATACTTTTTCCAACACTGGTCGATCGGGCAACTGGCTGCTTGTATTTAGTGGCCCGAATTATAGTACAGTAAACGACTAGAATCAAACCAAATTATTTAATAACAGTCACCAAATAAAACTGAATGAAATTAATTTACCGGTTCCATAAACTGTATAGAGTGAGCTGTGAATCAGAACTGTGTAGAAGTTGTTGTTTTTTTCTTTGTGAAGTAAGCGTGTGCAATATTTTGATCCCGCCGCTCAAAGAATGCGAATCGAGAGTCGTCAGGAATTTTGTGCACAAATGAAATCCTGAGACTTCCGTGCACAGCCATGTGAAGGAGTTTCACCCTCGGGCCGAAACACCATTAGCGAAAACCGCCTCTGTAGGAGCAGATTACCTCTGCAATAAAATAATCTGCCTATAATGAGAGGGGGGGGGGGGGGAGAACAGAAGAGGCAAAGAGAGGAAGCAACACACAATCAAACCATCAGAAAAGTAATAACCTCATTTAAGACATATATCAGGTGTTTTTATTCTTTCCTTGCAAAGCTCCCAGGGACGCCCTTGACCTCCGGAAGGATATCTGTTATCAGAGACACCAGGCACATCTGATGCACAAATTCCCCCAAGCTGGACCACCATGGTGGTGGGGGGGGGGGGGGGGGTGATAAAAGGACGACACAGAATGTGTCACTCATAGTGACGAGCCCATGTGGACTTATCCCTCTTTAGACTCTTTCAGCTCTTTCTTTTGGTTTGAGGTACATTTACTGTATGCTTCAGTCTCAGTATACTTATAGTGTACTTAAAGAAGCCCGATGTTGATGATCAGTCAATCCAAAAGACTTTTGCTTTCTTATATAGCCATTTGGTCTATTAAATGGCAATAAAATGTAGCCAAAACCCAAAGTTTACGTCTTCAAAATGTCTTATTTTGTCCGACGAAAAGCTCAAATAACCTGAAGATATTCAAATTACAGGGAAACATGAAAGAGAGTAGAAGACCACCACATTAGAGAAGCTGGAACGAGAGAACGTTTGGCATTTTTGCTCGACGAATAACTTCAGCTCCATGTAGTCGTGTTGTAAAACATAAAGACAATGACTGGAGGTCGCAGTAAAAGAACATTAACTCTCCAAAAAGAAAAAAAGGTAAAATATGTTGAGAAAGGGAAGAAATGAAGGAGGGGGCAAGGGCATGCAGAAACTCCCCTGTGACTGGTCTGCATGCTCATGCACGTGCGAGTGTGTGTGTGTGTGTGTGTGTGTGTATACAGGCAGGTGTATGTACGTGCACTGCTCTGACCATGCGACGCACAGATAAAAAGGAGAGCGCGATTCAGCACTACCAGTGCCGTTGATGAATGATCCGACTTTTGTTTTAGTGACAGGGAAGAATTTGGAGGGTCGCGCGACTGCTCGAATAATGCTGCCCTCGTCTATTTGTCTGCAACCCAAGCATTAGTAAGCTCATATTGGGGAAACAGTTACCCTTGAAACAGAGCACAGCAAAAAACAGTCATCTGGCTAATTCCAACGGCGAGGGACTGCTGCTCGTCTTCAGGCACTTAACGGAGAAACCAAAGCGGTGTCATTACGCATCACGCTCCCATCAATCCAACTTAGAAAAGGGGAGCCAGCTGGAAGTGTGCAGAATGCTCTTTTTTTAAACATCACTAAGAAGCAACGCAGT